>NC_086453.1:383499541-383807041 GCF_028390025.1 Pseudophryne corroboree
ACACACAGCTGATACATTGTATCCCCCCCATACAGCAGTCACCCCCCTCCAGTGCTGCTCCTAAAATACAGCATGCTGAGACTTCTAGTTCCCCAGCAGCTGCCCACCTCTCTGCCCATATGAAACACGGCTGATACATTGTATCCCCCCCATACAGCAGTCACCCCCCTCCAGTGCTGCACCTACTACACAGCATGCTGAGACTTCTATTTCCACAGCAGCTGCCACCTCTCTGCCCGTATTACACACAGCTGATACATTGTATCCCCCCCATACAGCAGTCACCCCCTCCAGTGCTGCTCCTATTACACAGCATGATGAAACTTCTAGTTCCACAGCAGCTGCCACCTCTCTGCCCATATTACACACAGCTGATACATTGTATCCCCCCCATACAGCAGTCACCCCCCTCCAGTGCTGCATATACTACACAGCATGCTGAGACTTCTATTTCCACAGCAGCTGCCACCTCTCTGCCCGTATTACACACAGCTGATACATTGTATCCCCCCCATACAGCAGTCACCCCCTCCAGTGCTGCTCCTACTACACAGCACGCTGAAACTTCTAGTTCCACAGCAGCTGCCACCTCTCTGCCCATATTACACACAGCTGATACATTGTATCCCCCCAATACAGCAGTCATCCTCCTCCAATGATGCATCTACTACACAGCATGCTGAGACTTCTAGTTCCACAGCAGCTGCCACCTCTCTGCCTGTATTACACACAACTGATACATTGTATCCCCCCATAGAGCAGTCACCCCCCTCCATTGCTGCTCCTACTACACAGCATGCTGAGACTTCTAGTTCCACAACAGCTGCCACCTCTCTGCCCGTATTACACACAGCTGATACATTGTATCCCCCCCATACAGCATTCATCCTCCTCCAGTGCTGCATCTACTACACAGCATGCTGAGACTTCTAGTTCCACAACAGCTGCCCACCTCTTTGCCTGTATTACACACAACTGATACATTGTATCCCCCCATACAGTATTCAACCTCCTCCAGTGCTGCTCCTACTACACAGCATGCTGAGACTTCTAGTTCCACAGCAGCTGCCACCTCTCGGCCCGTATTACACACAGCTGATACATTGTATCCCCCCCATACAGCAATCACCCCCCTCCAGTGCTGCTCCTACTACACAGCATGCTGAGACTTCTAGTTCTACAGCAGCTGCAACGTCTCTACCTGTATTAAACACAGCTGATACATTGTATCCCCCCCAAACAGCAGTCACCCTCCTCCAGTGCTGCTCATACTACACAGCATGCTGACACTTCTAGTTCCACTGCTGCTGCCACCTCTCTGCCCATATTACACACAGCTGATACATTGTATCCCCCCCATACAGCATTCACCCCCCTCCAGTGCTGCTCCTACTACACAGCATGCTGAGATTTCTAGTTCTACAGCTGCTACCACATCTCTGCCTGTATTACACACAGCTGATACATTGTATCCCCCCCATACAGCAGTCATCCCCCTCCAGTGCAGCTCCTACTACACAGCATGCTGATACTTCTAGTTCTACAGAAGCTGACCACCTCTCTGCCTGTATTACACAAGTGATACATTGTATCCCCCCATACAGTAGTCACCCCCCTCCAGTGCTGCACATACTACACAGCATGCTGAGACTTCTAGTTCTACAGCTGCTGCCACATCTCTGCCTGTATTACACAAAGCTGATACATTGTATCCCCACATACAGCAGTCACCCCCCTCCAGTGCTGCATGTACTACACAGCATTCTAAGACTTCCAGTTCTACAGCAGGTGCCAACTCTCTGCACATATTACACACAGCTGATACATTGTATCCCCCCCCATACAGCAGTCACCCCCCTCCAGTGCTGCTCCTACTACACAGCATGCTGAGACTTCTAGTTCTACAGCAGCTACCACCTCTCTGCACGTATTACACACAGCTGATACATTGTATACCCCCCATACAGCAGTCACCGCCCTCCAGTGCTGCTCCTACCACACAGCATTCTGAGACTTCTAGTTCTACAGCAGGTGCCAACTCTCTGCCCGCATTACACGCAGCTGATACATTGTATCCCCCCCATACAGCAGTCACCCTCCTCCAGTGCTGCTCCTAATACACAGCATGCTGAGACTTCTAGTTCTACAGCAGCTGCCACCTCTCTGCCCGTATTACACACAGCTGATACATTGTATACCCCCCATACAGCAGTCACCCCCCTCCAGTGCTGCTCATACTACACAGCATGCTGAGACTTCCAGTTCTACAGCAGGTGCCAACTCTCTCCCCTTTTTACACACAGCTGATACATTGTATCCCCCCCATACAGCAGTCACCGCCCTCCAGTGCTGCTCCTCCTACACAGCATGCTGAGACTTCTAGTTCTAAAGCAGCTGCAACCTCTCTGCCCATATTACACACAGCTGATGCATTGTATCCCCCCCATACAGCAGTCACCCCCCTCCAGTGCTGCATGTACTACACAGCATGCTGAGACTTCTAGTTCCACAGCAGCTGCCACCTCTCTGCCCGTATTACACACAGCTGATACATTGTATCCCCCCCATACAGCATTCATCCTCCTCCAGTGCTGCATCTACTACACAGCATGCTGAGACTTCTAGTTCCACAACAGCTGCCCACCTCTCTGCCTGTATTACACACAACTGATACATTGTATCCCCCCATACAGTATTCAACCTCCTCCAGTGCTGCTCCTACTAAACAGCATGCTGAGACTTCTAGTTCCACAGCAGCTGCCACCTCTTTGCCCGTATTACACACAGTTGATACATTGTATCCCCCCCATACAGCATTCATCCTCCTCCAGTGCTGCTCCTCCTACACAGCATGCTGAGACTTCTAGTTCTAAAGCAGCTGCAACCTCTCTGCCCATATTACACACAGCTGATACATTGTATCCCCCCCATACAGCAGTCACCCCCCTCCAGTGCTGCTCCTAAAATACAGCATGCTGAGACTTCTAGTTCCCCAGCAGCTGCCCACCTCTCTGCCCATATGACACACGGCTGATACATTGTATCCCCCCCATACAACAGTCACCCCCCTCCAGTGCTGCTCCTACTACACAGCATGCTGAGACTTCTAGTTCTACAGCAGCTGCCACCTCTCTGCCCGTATTACACACAGCTGATACATTGTATCCCCCCCATACAGCAGTCACCCCCTCCAGTGCTGCTCCTATTACACAGCATGATGAAACTTCTAGTTCCACAGCAGCTGCCACCTCTCTGCCCATATTACACACAGCTGATACATTGTATCCCCCCCATACAGCAGTCACCCCCCTCCAGTGCTGCATATACTACACAGCATGCTGAGACTTCTATTTCCACAGCAGCTGCCACCTCTCTGCCCGTATTACACACAGCTGATACATTGTATCCCCCCCATACAGCAGTCACCCCCTCCAGTGCTGCTCCTACTACACAGCACGCTGAAACTTCTAGTTCCACAGCAGCTGCCACCTCTCTGCCCATATTACACACAGCTGATACATTGTATCCCCCCCATACAGCAGTCACCCCCTCCAGTGCTGCTCATACTACACAGCATGCTGAGACTTCTAGTTCTACAGCAGCTGCCACCTCTCTGTCCGTATTACACGCAGCTGATACATTGTATCCCCCCCATACAGCATTCATCCTCCTCCAGTGCTGCATCTACTACACAGCATGCTGAGACTTCTAGTTCCACAACAGCTGCCCACCTCTTTGCCTGTATTACACACAACTGATACATTGTATCCCCCCCATACAGTATTCAACCTCCTCCAGTGCTGCTCCTACTACACAGCATGCCGAGACTTCTAGTTCCACAGCAGCTGCCACCTCTCGGCCCGTATTACACACAGCTGATACATTGTATCCCCCCCATACAGCAATCACCCCCCTCCAGTGCTGCTCCTACTACACAGCATGCTGAGACTTCTAGTTCTACAGCAGCTGCAACGTCTCTACCTGTATTAAACACAGCTGATACATTGTATCCCCCCCATACAGCAGTCACCCTCCTCCAGTGCTGCTCCTAATACACAGCATGCTGAGACTTCTAGTTCTACAGCAGCTGCCACCTCTCTGCCCGTATTACACACAGCTGATACATTGTATACCCCCCATACAGCAGTCACCCCCCTCCAGTGCTGCTCATACTACATAGCATGCTGAGACTTCCAGTTCTACAGCAGGTGCCAACTCTCTGCCCTTTTTACACACAGCTGATACATTGTATCCCCCCCATACAGCAGTCACCGCCCTCCAGTGCTGCTCCTCCTACACAGCATGCTGAGACTTCTAGTTCTAAAGCAGCTGCAACCTCTCTGCCCATATTACACACAGCTGATGCATTGTATCCCCCCCATACAGCAGTCACCCCCCTCCAGTGCTGCATGTACTACACAGCATGCTGAGACTTCTAGTTCCACAGCAGCTGCCACCTCTCTGCCCGTATTACACACAACTGATACATTGTATCCCCCCCATAGAGCAGTCACCCCCCTCCATTGCTGCTCCTACTACACAGCATGCTGAGACTTCTAGTTCCACAACAGCTGCCACCTCTCTGCCCGTATTACACACAGCTGATACATTGTATCCCCCCCATACAGCATTCATCCTCCTCCAGTGCTGCATCTACTACACAGCATGCTGAGACTTCTAGTTCCACAACAGCTGCCCACCTCTCTGCCTGTATTACACACAACTGATACATTGTATCCCCCCATACAGTATTCAACCTCCTCCAGTGCTGCTCCTACTAAACAGCATGCTGAGACTTCTAGTTCCACAGCAGCTGCCACCTCTTTGCCCGTATTACACACAGTTGATACATTGTATCCCCCCCATACAGCATTCATCCTCCTCCAGTGCTGCTCCTCCTACACAGCATGCTGAGACTTCTAGTTCTAAAGCAGCTGCAACCTCTCTGCCCATATTACGCACAGCTGATACATTGTATCCCCCCCCATACAGCATTCACCCCCCTCCAGTGCTGCTCATACTACACAGCATGCTGAGACTTCTAGTTCTACAGCAGCTGCCACCTCTCTGTCTGTATTACACGCAGCTGATACATTGTATCCCCCCCATACAGCATTCATCCTCCTCCAGTGCTGCATCTACTACACAGCATGCTGAGACTTCTAGTTCCACAACAGCTGCCCACCTCTTTGCCTGTATTACACACAACTGATACATTGTATCCCCCCCATACAGTATTCAAACTCCTCCAGTGCTGCTCCTACTACACAGCATGCTGAGACTTCTAGTTCCACAGCAGCTGCCACCTCTCAGCCCGTATTACACACAGCTGATACATTGTATCCCCCCCATACAGCAATCACCCCCCTCCAGTGCTGCTCCTACTACACAGCATGCTGAGACTTCTAGTTCTACAGCAGCTGCAACGTCTCTACCTGTATTAAACACAGCTGATACATTGTATCCCCCCCAAACAGCAGTCACCCTCCTCCAGTGCTGCTCATACTACACAGCATGCTGACACTTCTAGTTCCACTGCTGCTGCCACCTCTCTGCCCATATTACACACAGCTGATACATTGTATCCCCCCCATACAGCATTCACCCCCCTCCAGTGCTGCTCCTACTACACAGCATGCTGAGATTTCTAGTTCTACAGCTGCTACCACATCTCTGCCTGTATTACACACAGCTGATACATTGTATCCCCCCCATACAGCAGTCATCCCCCTCCAGTGCAGCTCCTACTACACAGCATGCTGATACTTCTAGTTCTACAGAAGCTGACCACCTCTCTGCCTGTATTACACAAGTGATACATTGTATCCCCCCCATACAGTAGTCACCCCCCTCCAGTGCTGCACATACTACACAGCATGCTGAGACTTCTAGTTCTACAGCTGCTGCCACATCTCTGCCTGTATTACACACAGCTGATACATTGTATCCCCACATACAGCAGTCACCCCCCTCCAGTGCTGCATGTACTACACAGCATTCTGAGACTTCCAGTTCTACAGCAGGTGCCAACTCTCTGCACATATTACACACAGCTGATACATTGTATCCCCCCCCATACAGCAGTCACCCCCCTCCAGTGCTGCTCCTACTACACAGCATGCTGAGACTTCTAGTTCTACAGCAGCTACCACCTCTCTGCACGTATTACACACAGCTGATACATTGTATACCCCCCATACAGCAGTCACCGCCCTCCAGTGCTGCTCCTACCACACAGCATTCTGAGACTTCTAGTTCTACAGCAGGTGCCAACTCTCTGCCCGCATTACACGCAGCTGATACATTGTATCCCCCCCATACAGCAGTCACCCTCCTCCAGTGCTGCTCCTAATACACAGCATGCTGAGACTTCTAGTTCTACAGCAGCTGCCACCTCTCTGCCCGTATTACACACAGCTGATACATTGTATACCCCCCATACAGCAGTCACCCCCCTCCAGTGCTGCTCATACTACACAGCATGCTGAGACTTCCAGTTCTACAGCAGGTGCCAACTCTCTGCCCTTTTTACACACAGCTGATGCATTGTATCCCCCCCATACAGCAGTCACCCCCCTCCAGTGCTGCATGTACTACACAGCATGCTGAGACTTCTAGTTCCACAGCAGCTGCCACCTCTCTGCCCGTATTACACACAACTGATACATTGTATCCCCCCCATAGAGCAGTCACCCCCCTCCATTGCTGCTCCTACTACACAGCATGCTGAGACTTCTAGTTCCACAACAGCTGCCACCTCTCTGCCCGTATTACACACAGCTGATACATTGTATCCCCCCCATACAGCATTCATCCTCCTCCAGTGCTGCATATACTACACAGCATGCTGAGACTTCTAGTTCCACAACAGCTGCCCACCTCTCTGCCTGTATTACACACAACTGATACATTGTATCCCCCCATACAGTATTCAACCTCCTCCAGTGCTGCTCCTACTACACAGCATGCTGAGACTTCTAGTTCCAAAGCAGCTGCCACCTCTTTGCCCGTATTACACACAGTTGATACATTGTATCCCCCCCCATACAGCATTCATCCTCCTCCAGTGCTGCTCCTCCTACACAGCATGCTGAGACTTCTAGTTCTAAAGCAGCTGCAACCTCTCTGCCCATATTACACACAGCTGATACATTGTATCCCCCCCATACAGCATTCACCCCCCTCCAGTGCTGCTCATACTACACAGCATGCTGAGACTTCTAGTTCTACAGCAGCTGCCACCTCTCTGTCCGTATTACACGCAGCTGATACATTGTATCCCCCCATACAGCATTCATCCTCCTCCAGTGCTGCATCTACTACACAGCATGCTGAGACTTCTAGTTCCACAACAGCTGCCCACCTCTTTGCCTGTATTACACACAACTGATACATTGTATCCCCCCCATACAGTATTCAACCTCCTCCAGTGCTGCTCCTACTACACAGCATGCTGAGACTTCTCGTTCCACAGCAGCTGCCACCTCTCGGCCCGTATTACACACAGCTGATACATTGTATCCCCCCATACAGCAATCACCCCCCTCCAGTGCTGCTCCTACTACACAGCATGCTGAGACTTCTAGTTCTACAGCAGCTGCAACGTCTCTACCTGTATTAAACACAGCTGATACATTGTATCCCCCCCATACAGCAGTCACCCTCCTCCAGTGCTGCTCCTAATACACAGCATGCTGAGACTTCTAGTTCTACAGCAGCTGCCACCTCTCTGCCCGTATTACACACAGCTGATACATTGTATACCCCCCATACAGCAGTCACCCCCCTCCAGTGCTGCTCATACTACATAGCATGCTGAGACTTCCAGTTCTACAGCAGGTGCCAACTCTCTGCCCTTTTTACACACAGCTGATACATTGTATCCCCCCCAATACAGCAGTCACCGCCCTCCAGTGCTGCTACTCCTACACAGCATGCTGAGACTTCTAGTTCTAAAGCAGCTGCAACCTCTCTGCCCATATTACACACAGCTGATGCATTGTATCCCCCCCATACAGCAGTCACCCCCCTCCAGTGCTGCATGTACTACACAGCATGCTGAGACTTCTAGTTCCACAGCAGCTGCCACCTCTCTGCCCGTATTACACACAACTGATACATTGTATCCCCCCCATAGAGCAGTCACCCCCCTCCATTGCTGCTCCTACTACACAGCATGCTGAGACTTCTAGTTCCACAACAGCTGCCACCTCTCTGCCCGTATTACACACAGCTGATACATTGTATCCCCCCATACAGCATTCATCCTCCTCCAGTGCTGCATCTACTACACAGCATGCTGAGACTTCTAGTTCCACAACAGCTGCCCACCTCTCTGCCTGTATTACACACAACTGATACATTGTATCCCCCCATACAGTATTCAACCTCCTCCAGTGCTGCTCCTACTACACAGCATGCTGAGACTTCTAGTTCCACAGCAGCTGCCACCTCTTTGCCCGTATTACACACAGTTGATACATTGTATCCCCCCCATACAGCATTCATCCTCCTCCAGTGCTGCTCCTCCTACACAGCATGCTGAGACTTCTAGTTCTAAAGCAGCTGCAACCTCTCTGCCCATATTACACACAGCTGATACATTGTATCCCCCCCATACAGCATTCACCCCCCTCCAGTGCTGCTCATACTACACAGCATGCTGAGACTTCTAGTTCTACAGCAGCTGCCACCTCTCTGTCCGTATTACACGCAGCTGATACATTGTATCCCCCCCATACAGCATTCATCCTCCTCCAGTGCTGCATCTACTACACAGCATGCTGAGACTTCTAGTTCCACAACAGCTGCCCACCTCTTTGCCTGTATTACACACAACTGATACATTGTATCCCCCCCATACAGTATTCAACCTCCTCCAGTGCTGCTCCTACTACACAGCATGCTGAGACTTCTAGTTCCACAGCAGCTGCCACCTCTCGGCCCGTATTACACACAGCTGATACATTGTATCCCCCCCATACAGCAATCACCCCCCTCCAGTGCTGCTCCTACTACACAGCATGCTGAGACTTCTAGTTCTACAGCAGCTGCAACGTCTCTACCTGTATTAAACACAGCTGATACATTGTATCCCCCCCAAACAGCAGTCACCCTCCTCCAGTGCTGCTCATACTACACAGCATGCTGACACTTCTAGTTCCAATGCTGCTGCCACCTCTCTGCCCATATTACACACAGCTGATACATTGTATCCCCCCCATACAGCATTCACCCCCCTCCAGTGCAGCTCCTACTACACAGCATGCTGAGATTTCTAGTTCTACAGCTGCTACCACATCTCTGCCTGTATTACACACAGCTGATACATTGTATCCCCCCATACAGCAGTCATCCCCCTCCAGTGCAGCTCCTACTACACAGCATGCTGATACTTCTAGTTCTACAGAAGCTGACCACCTCTCTACCTGTATTACACAAGTGATACATTGTATTCCCCCCATACAGTAGTCACCCCCCTCCAGTGCTGCACATACTACACAGCATGCTGAGACTTCTAGTTCTACAGCTGCTGCCACATCTCTGCCTGTATTACACACAGCTGATACATTGTATCCCCACATACAGCAGTCACCCCCCTCCAGTGCTGCATGTACTACACAGCATTCTGAGACTTCCAGTTCTACAGCAGGTGCCAACTCTCCGCACATATTACACACAGCTGATACATTGTATCCCCCTCCATACAGCAGTCACCCCCCTCCAGTGCTGCTCCTACTACACAGCATGCTGAGACTTCTAGTTCTACAGCAGCTACCACCTCTCTGCACGTATTACACACAGCTGATACATTGTATACCCCCCATACAGCAGTCACCGCCCTCCAGTCCTGCTCCTAATACACAGCATGCTGAGACTTCTAGTTCTACAGCAGCTGCCACCTCTCTGCCCGTATTACACACAGCAGATACATTGTATACCCCCCATACAGCAGTCACCCCCCTCTAGTGCTGCTCATACTACACAGCATGCTGAGACTTCCAGTTCTACAGCAGGTGCCAACTCTCTGCCCTTTGTACACACAGCTGATACATTGTATCCCCCCCATAGAGCAGTCACCCCCCTCCATTGCTGCTCCTACTACACAGCATGCTGAGACTTCTAGTTCCACAACAGCTCCCACCTCTCTGCCCGTATTACACACAGCTGATACATTGTATCCCCCCCATACAGCATTCATCCTCCTCCAGTGCTGCATCTACTACACAGCATGCTGAGACTTCTAGTTCCACAACAGCTGCCCACCTCTCTGCCTGTATTACACACAACTGATACATTGTATCCCCCCATACAGTATTCAACCTCCTCCAGTGCTGCTCCTACTACACAGCATGCTGAGACTTCTAGTTCCACAGCAACTGCCACCTCTTTGCCCGTATTACACACAGTTGATACATTGTATCCCCCCCATACAGCATTCATCCTCCTCCAGTGCTGCTCCTCCTACACAGCATGCTGAGACTTCTAGTTCTAAAGCAGCTGCAACCTCTCTGCCCATATTACACACAGCTGATACATTGTATCCCCCCCCCCATACAGCAGTCACCCCCCTCCAGTGCTGCATGTACTACACAGCATGCTGAGACTTCTAGTTCTACAGCAGCTGCCACCTCTCTGCCCGTATTACACACAGCTGATACATTGTATCCCCCACATACAGCATTCATCCCCCTCCAGTACTGCTCTTTCTACACAGCATGCTGAGACTTCTAGTTCTACAGCAGCTACCACCTCTCTGCACGTATTACACACAGCTGATACATTGTATCCCCCCATACAGCAGTCATCCTCCTCCAGTGCTGCTCCTACTACACAGCATGCTGATACTTCTAGTTCTACAGCAGCTGCCACCTCTCTGTCCATATTACACACAGCTGATACATTGTATCCCCCCATACAGCAGTCACCCCCCTCCAGTGCTGCATGTACTACACAGCATGCTGAGACTTCTAGTTCTACAGCAGCTGCCACCTCTCTGCCCGTATTACACACAGCTGATACATTGTATCCCCCACATACAGCATTCATCCCCCTCCAGTACTGCTCTTTCTACACAGCATGCTGAGACTTCTAGTTCTACAGCAGCTACCACCTCTCTGCACGTATTACACACAGCTGATACATTGTATCCCCCCATACAGCAGTCATCCTCCTCCAGTGCTGCTCCTCCTACACAGCATGCTGAGACTTCTAGTTCTACAGCTGCTGCCACCTCTCTGCCTGTATTACACACAGTTGATACATTGTATCCCCCCCATACAGCATTCATCCTCCTCCAGTGCTGCTCCTCCTACACAGCATGCTGAGACTTCTAGTTCTAAAGCAGCTGCAACCTCTCTGCCCATATTACACACAGCTGATACATTGTATCCCCCCCATACAGCAGTCACCCCCCTCCAGTGCTGCATGTACTACACAGCATGCTGAGACTTCTAGTTCCACAGCAGATGCCACCTCTCTGCCCGTATTACACACAGCTGATACATTGTATCCCCCCCATACAGCAGTCACCCTCCTCCAGTGCTGCTCCTACTACACAGCATGCTGAGACTTCTAGTTCCACAGCAGCTGCCACCTCTCTGCCCGTATTACACACAGCTGATACATTGTATCCCCCCCATACAGCAGTCACCCCCTCCAGTGCTGCATCTACTACACAGCATGCTGAGACTTCAAGTTCCACAGCAGATGCCACCTCTCTGCCCGTATTACACACAGCTGATACATTGTATCCCCCCCATACAGCAGTCACCCCCCTCCAGTGCTGCATCTCCTACACAGCATGCTGAGACTTCTAGTTCCACAGCAGATGCCACCTCTCTGCCCGTATTACACACAGCTGATACATTGTATCCCCCCATACAGCAGTCACCCTCCTCCAGTGCTGCTCCTACTACACAGCATGCTGAGACTTCTAGTTCCACAGCAGATGCCACCTCTCTGCCCGTATTACACACAGCTGATACATTGTATCCCCCCCATACAGCAGTCACCCCCCTCCAGTGCTGCATCTCCTACACAGCATGCTGAGACTTCTAGTTCCACAGCAGATGCCACCTCTCTGCCCGTATTACACACAGCTGATACATTGTATCCCCCCCATACAGCAGTCACCCTCCTCCAGTGCTGCTCCTACTACACAGCATGCTGAGACTTCTAGTTCCACAGCAGATGCCACCTCTCTGCCCGTATTACACACAGCTGATACATTGTATCCCCCCCATACAGCAGTCACCCCCCTCCAGTGCTGCATCTCCTACACAGCATGCTGAGACTTCTAGTTCCACAGCAGATGCCACCTCTCTGCCCGTATTACACAAAGCTGATACATTGTATCCCCCCCATACAGCAGTCACCCTCCTCCAGTGCTGCTCCTACTACACAGCATGCTGAGACTTCTAGTTCCACAGCAGCTGCCACCTCTCTGCACAAATTACACACAGCTGATACATTGTATCCCCCCCATACAGCTGTCACCCTCCTCCAGTGCTGCTCCTACTACACAGCATGCTGAGACTTCTAGTTCTACAGCAGCTGCCACCTCTCTGCACAAATTACACACAGCTGATACATTGTATCCCCCCCATACAGCAGTCACCCTCCTCCAGTGCTGCTCCTACTACACAGCATGCTGAGACTTCTAGTTCTACAGCAGCTGCCACCTCTCTGCACAAATTACACACAGCTGATACATTGTATCCCCCCCATACAGCAGTCACCCTCCTCCAGTGCTGCTCCTACTACACAGCATGCTGAGACTTCTAGTTCCACAGCAGCTGCCACCTCTCTGCCCGTATTACACACAGCTGATACATTGTATCCCCCCCATACAGCAGTCACCCTCCTCCAGTGCTGCTCCTACTACACAGCATGCTGAGACTTCTAGTTCCACAGCAGCTGCCACCTCTCTGCCTGTATTACACACAGCTGATACATTGTATCCCCCCCATACAGCAGTCACCCCCCTCCAGTGCTGCTCCTAAAATACAGCATGCTGAGACTTCTAGTTCCCCAGCAGCTGCCCACCTCTCTGCCCGTATTACACACAGCTGATACATTGTATCCCCCCCATACAGCAGTCACCCTCCTCCAGTGCTGCTCCTACTACACAGCATGCTGAGACTTCTAGTTCTACAGCAGCTGCCACCTCTCTACCCGTATTACACACAGCTGATACATTGTATCCCCCCCATACAGTATTCAACCTCCTCCAGTGCTGCATCTACTACACAGCATGCTGAGACTTCTAGTTCTACAGCAGCTGCCACCTCTCTGCCCGTATTACACACAGCTGATACATTGTATCCCCCCATACAGCAGTCACCCCCCTCCAGTGCTGCTCCTACTACACAGCATGCTGAGACTTCTAGTTCTACAGCTGCTACCACATCTCTGCCTGTATTACACACAGCTGATACATTGTATCCCCCCCATACAGCAGTCATCCTCCTCCAGTGCTGCTACTACTACACAGCATGCTGAGACTTCTAGTTCCACAGCAGCTGCCACCTCTCTGCCCGTATTACACACAGCTGATACATTGTATCCCCCCCATACAGCAGTCACCCCCCTCCAGTGCTGCATCTCCTACACAGCATGCTGAGACTTCTAGTTCCACAGCAGATGCCACCTCTCTGCCCGTATTACACACAGCTGATACATTGTATCCCCCCCATACAGCAGTCACCCTCCTCCAGTGCTGCTCCTACTACACAGCATGCTGAGACTTCTAGTTCCACAGCAGCTGCCACCTCTCTGCCCGTATTACACACAGCTGATACATTGTATCCCCCCCATACAGCAGTCACCCCCTCCAGTGCTGCATCTACTACACAGCATGCTGAGACTTCTAGTTCCACAGCAGCTGCCACCTCTCTGCCCGTATTACACACAGCTGATACATTGTATCCCCCCCATACAGCAGTCACCCCCTCCAGTGCTGCATCTACTACACAGCATGCTGAGACTTCTAGTTCCACAGCAGATGCCACCTCTCTGCCCGTATTACACACAGCTGATACATTGTATCCCCCCCATACAGCAGTCACCCTCCTCCAGTGCTGCTCCTACTACACAGCATGCTGAGACTTCTAGTTCCACAGCAGATGCCACCTCTCTGCCCGTATTACACACAGCTGATACATTGTATCCCCCCCATACAGCAGTCACCCTCCTCCAGTGCTGCTCCTACTACACAGCATGCTGAGACTTCTAGTTCCACAGCAGCTGCCACCTCTCTGCACAAATTACACACAGCTGATACATTGTATCCCCCCCATACAGCTGTCACCCTCCTCCAGTGCTGCTCCTACTACACAGCATGCTGAGACTTCTAGTTCTACAGCAGCTGCCACCTCTCTGCACAAATTACACACAGCTGATACATTGTATCCCCCCCATACAGCAGTCACCCTCCTCCAGTGCTGCTCCTACTACACAGCATGCTGAGACTTCTAGTTCTACAGCAGCTGCCACCTCTCTGCACAAATTACACACAGCTGATACATTGTATCCCCCCCATACAGCAGTCACCCTCCTCCAGTGCTGCTCCTACTGCACAGCATGCTGAGACTTCTAGTTCCACAGCAGCTGCCACCTCTCTGCACAAATTACACACAGCTGATACATTGTATCCCCCCCATACAGCAGTCACCCTCCTCCAGTGCTGCTCCTACTACACAGCATGCTGAGACTTCTAGTTCTACAGCAGCTGCCACATCTCTGCCTGTATTACACACAGCTGATACATTGTATCCCCCCCATACAGCAGTCACCCTCCTCCAGTGCTGCTCCTACTACACAGCATGCTGAGACTTCTAGTTCTACAGCAGCTGCCACATCTCTGCCTGTATTACACACAGCTGATACATTGTATCCCCCCCATACAGCAGTCACCCTCCTCCAGTGCTGCTCCTACTACACAGCATGCTGAGACTTCTAGCTCCACAGCAGCTGCCACCTCTCTGCACAAATTACACACAGCTGATACATTGTATCCCCCCCATACAGCAGTCACCCCCCTCCAGTGCTGCTCCTACTACACAGCATGCTGAGACTTCTAGTTCCACAGCAGCTGCCACCTCTCTGCCCATATTACACACATCTGATACATTGTATCCCCCCCATACAGCAGTGACCCACCTCCAGTGCTGCATCTACTACACAGCATGCTGAGACTTCTAGTTCCACAGCAGCTGCCACCTCTCTGCCCGTATTACACACAGCTGATACATTGTATCCCCCCCATACAGCAGTCACCCCCTCCAGTGCTGCTCCTACTACACAGCATGCTGAGCAGCGGCGTCATAAGGCGGGTGCGGGGGGTGCGGCCCGCACCCGGGTGTCACCCTTCAGTGGGGTGACAGCAAACAAGAGCCGCACACCTCACACCTGTTGCATTCCTACCATGACACTGACAATGTGTCAGAAAGCACGGACCCAGCCGCGGCGCACACGCACCTGCTGGGGGAGGGGGGGTTTGCACGATCATAACTGTGCCACGGCGTCCTCTTATTATGATCGCATCCCCCTGCTGACTCAAATCGCTGCCTGAATACCGCCGCCGCTGGGTCCGTACTGGCGGTTCCTGACAGTCTCCTCAGCCAGGATGCCGGTCGCTGTACGTCACTCCTCATGACGTCATCTTGCGCGCCGGCACCGCTTGCAGCTTGCCATTCTCCTCACCGCCGCCGGCCACGTTCTGCACACCGCAGCCCACTTCTTCCGCTGCCTGGGGCCGCCTACTACACCCCCCTCCGCTGCTCAGGTACTTACCCTGCTTCCCTATGTCCCTGTCACTATACCTCTGTCACTGTCCCTGCTGTCACTATACCTCTGTCACTGTCCCTGCTGTCACTCTCCCTGTCCCTGAATTTCGGATCATTCAGTGTGTTACAATGTGAATGTCGGCTCATTCAGTGTGCTACAATGTGAGTTTCGGCTCATTCAGTGTGTTACAATGTGAATGTCGGCTCATTCAGTGTGCTACAATGTGAGTTTCGGCTCATTCAGTGTGCTACAAGGTGAATGTCGGCTCATTCAGTGTGCTACAATGTGAATGTCGGCTCATTCAGTGTGCTACAATGTGAATGTCGGCTCATTCAGTGTGCTACAATGTGAGTTTCGGCTCATTCAGTGTGTTACAATGTGAATGTCGGCTCATTCAGTGTGCTACAATGTGAATGTCGGCTCATTCAGTGTGCTACAATGTGAGTTTTCGGCTCATTCACTGTGCTACAATGTGAATTTCGGATCATTCAGTGTGCTACAATGTGAATTTCGGATCATTCAGTGTGCTACAATGTGAATTTCGGATCATTCAGTGTGCTACAATGTGAATTTCGGATCATTCAGTGTGCTACAATGTGAATGTCAGCTCATTCAGTGTGCTACAATGTGAGTTTTCGGCTCATTCACTGTGCTACAATGTGAATTTCGGATCATTCAGTGTGCTACAATGTGAATGTCGGCTCATTCAGTGTGCTACAATGTGAGTTTTCGGCTCATTCACTGTGCTACAATGTGAATTTCGGATCATTCAGTGTGCTACAATGTGAATGTCGGCTCAGTCAGTGTGCTGCAATGTGAATTTTGGCTCATTCAGTGTGCTACAATGTGAATTTCGGATCATTCAGTGTGCTACAATGTGAATTTCGGATCATTCAGTGTGCTATAATGTGAATTTCGGATCAATCTGTGTGCTACAATGTGAATGTCGGCTCAGTCAGTGTGCTGCAATGTGAATTTTGGCTCATTCAGTGTGCTACAATGTGAATTTCGGCTCATTCAGTGTGCTACAATGTGAATTTCGGATCATTCAGTGTGCTACAATGAGAATTTCGGATCATTCAGTGTGCTATAATGTGAATTTCGGATCAATCTGTGTGCTACAATGTGAATGTCGGCTCAGTCAGTGTGCTGCAATGTGAATTTTGGCTCATTCAGTGTGCTACAATGTGAATTTCGGATCATTCAGTGTGCTACAATGAGAATTTCGGATCATTCAGTGTGCTATAATGTGAATTTCGGATCAATCTGTGTGCTACAATGTGAATTTTGGCTCATTCAGTGTGCTACAAGGTGAATTTCGGCTCATTCAGTGTGCTACAATGTGAATTTCGTCTCATTCAGTGTGCTACAATGTGAATTTTGGCTCATTCAGTGTGCTACAATGTGAATTTCGTCTCATTCAGTGTGCTACAATGTGAGTTTCGGCTCATACTGTGTGCTACAATGTGAATCTCGGCTCATTCAGTGTGCTACAATGTGAATTTCGTCTCATTCAGTGTGCTACAATGTGAATTTTGGCTCATTCAGTGTGCTACAATGTGAATTTCGTCTCATTCAGTGTGCTACAATGTGAGTTTCGGCTCATTCAGTGTGCTACAATGTGAATGTCGGCTCATTCAGTGTGCTACAATGTGAATGTCGGCTCATTCAGTGTGCTACAATGTGAATGTCGGCTCATTCAGTGTGCTACAATGTGAATTTCGGATCATTCAGTGTGCTACAATGTGAATTTCGGATCAATCTGTGTGCTACAATGTGAATGTCGGCTCAGTCAGTGTGCTGCAATGTGAATTTTGGCTCATTCAGTGTGCTACAAGGTGAATTTCGGCTCATTCAGTGTGCTACAATGTGAATTTCGTCTCATTCAGTGTGCTACAATGTGAATGTCAGCTCATTCAGTGTGCTACAAGGTGAATTTCGGCTCATTCAGTGTGCTAGAATGTGAATCTCGGCTCATTCAGTGTGCTACAATGTGAATTTCGTCTCATTCAGTGTGCTACAATGTGAATTTTGGCTCTTTCAGTGTGCTACAATGTGAATTTCGTCTCATTCAGTGTGCTACAATGTGAGTTTCGGCTCATACTGTGTGCTACAATGTGAATCTCGGCTCATTCAGTGTGCTACAATGTGAATTTCGTCTCATTCAGTGTGCTACAATGTGAATTTTGGCTCATTCAGTGTGCTACAATGTGAATTTCGTCTCATTCAGTGTGCTACAATGTGAGTTTCGGCTCATTCAGTGTGCTACAATGTGAATTTTCGGCTCATTCAGTGTGCTACAATGTGAATTTCGGCTCATTCAGTGTGCTACAATGTGAGTTTCGGCTCATTCAGTGTGCTACAATGTGAATTTTCGGCTCATTCAGTGTGCTACAATGTGAATTTCGGCTCATTCACTGTGCTACAATGTGAGTTTTCGGCTCATTCAGTGTGCTACAATGTGAATTTCGGATCATTCAGTGTGCTACAATGTGAATTTCGGATCATTCAGTGTGCTATAATGTGAATTTTGGATCATTCTGTGCTCTATGATCTGAATTTCGGCTCATTCACTGTGCTACAATGTGAGTTTTCGGCTCATTCAGTGTGCTACAATGTGAATTTCGGATCATTCAGTGTGCTACAATGTGAATTTCGGATCATTCAGTGTGCTATAATGTGAATTTTGGATCATTCTGTGCTCTATGATCTGAATTTCGGCTCATTCAGTGTGCTATAATGTGAATTTCGGATCAATCTGTGTGCTACAATGTGAATGTCGGCTCAGTCAGTGTGCTGCAATGTGAATTTTGGCTCATTCAGTGTGCTACAATGTGAGTTTCGGCTCATTCAGTGTGCTACAATGTGAGTTTCGGCTCATTCAGTGTGCTACAATGTGAGTTTCGGCTCATTCAGTGTGCTACAATGTGAGTTTCGGCTCATTCAGTGTGCTACAATGTGAATTTCGGCTCATTCACTGTGCTACAATGTGAGTTTTCGGCTCATTCAGTGTGCTACAATGTGAATTTCGGATCATTCAGTGTGTTACAATGTGAATTTCGGCTCATTCAGAGTGCTACAATGTGAATTTCGGATCATTCAGTGTGCTATAATGTGAATTTTGGATCATTCTGTGCTCTATGATCTGAATTTCGGCTCATTCAGTGTGCTATAATGTGAATTTCGGATCAATCTGTGTGCTACAATGTGAATGTCGGCTCAGTCAGTGTGCTGCAATGTGAATTTTGGCTCATTCAGTGTGCTACAATGTGAGTTTCGGCTCATTCAGTGTGCTACAATGTGAGTTTTGGCTCATTCAGTGTGCTACAATGTGAGTTTCGGCTCATTCAGTGTGCTACAATGTGAATTTTCGGCTCATTCAGTGTGCTACAATGTGAATTTCGGATCATTCAGTGTGTTACAATGTGAATTTCGGCTCATTCAGTGTGCTACAATGTGAATTTCGGATCATTCAGTGTGCTATAATGTGAATTTTGGATCATTCTGTGCTCTATGATGTGAATTTCGGCTCATTCAGTGTGCTATAATGTGAATTTCGGATCAATCTGTGTGCTATAATGTGAATTTCGGGTCATTCTGTGTTCTATGATGTGAATTTCGGATAATTCTGTGTTCTATGATGTGAATTTCGGCTCATTCTGTGTTCTATAATGTGAATTTCGGCTCATACTCAATTATGGACATAATTCTGGTCGCATTTAATTTTAGCAATAAAATTGCTAAAATGCGCCACGCTGACAGTGAGCATGCAATCAAAGTGCGGTCGCATCCCTGAAGGACTGCACTTTCATTGGGGGCCGGCGTAGCAGGGTGTGGTTGGGAAAGGGGATCAGAGCTTTTTTGGGGCGGCTATGTGACATCACACGCACCCACTGCAACCCGAAAAATGGCGGTGCATTGCCTGCATACGCAGCCTAGCTACGTCTGCAGGGGGTCATCCATCGTATCTGCTTCAGCGATGTGATCGCAAAATAATTGAAATCGCATCGCTGGATGCCAGTTAGCATCCTGGACGGACCCCAGCATGCTACAGAAACGGTTGCAGATTCTACTTTTAAGCAGAATATGCAAACCAACCTAAATAGGGTCCTATGTCACTACTATTGCCATCGCATTCAGTGATATACAGGAATTATGATTTACAAGTAAAACTTGTACAAAAACATTTCTAAGGATTGCGTGTGGTGTGATATGGGAGAAGGTCCATGGGGGGGTGACACCATGAGTTACCACACCGGGTGACACCAACCCTAGTGACGCCTCTGATGCTGAGACTTCTAGTTCCACAGCAGCTGCCACCTCTCTGCCCATATTACACACAGCTGATATATTGTATCCCCCCCATACAGCAGTCACCCTCCTCCAGTGCTGCTCCTCCTACACAGCATGCTGAGACTTCTAGTTCTACAGCTGCTGCCACCTCTTTGCCCGTATTACACACAGCTGATACATTGTATCCCCCCATACAGCAGTCACCCCCCTCCAGTGCTGCTCCTCCTACACAGCATGCTGAGACTTCTAGTTCCCCAGCAGCTGCCACCTCTCTGCCCGTATTATATGCAGCAGATACATTGTATCCCCCCCATACAGCAGTCACCCCCCTCCAGTGCTGCTCCTACTACACAGCATGCTGAGACTTCTAGTTCTACAGCAGCTACCACCTCTCTGCACGTATTACACACAGCTGATACATTGTATCCCCCCCATACAGCAGTCACCGCCCTCCAGTGCTGCTCCTCCTACACAGCATGCTGAGACTTCTAGTTCTAAAGCAGCTGCAACCTCTCTGCCCATATTACACACAGCTGATACATTGTATCCCCCCCATACAGCAGTCACCCCCCTCCAGTGCTGCTCATACTACACAGCATGCTGAGACTTCTAGTTCTACAGTAGCTGCCAACTCTCTGTCCGTATTACACGCAGCTGATACATTGTATCCCCCCCATACAGCATTCATCCTCCTCCAGTGCTGCTCCTCCTACACAGCATGCTGAGACTTCTAGTTCTACAGCAGCTGCCACCTCTCTGCCCGTATTACACACAGTTGATACATTGTATCCCCCCCATACAGCATTCATCCTCCTCCAGTGCTGCTCCTCCTACACAGCATGCTGAGACTTCTAGTTCTAAAGCAGCTGCAACCTCTCTGCCCATATTACACACAGCTGATACATTGTATCCCCCCCATACAGCATTCAACCCCCTCCAGTGCTGCTCATACTACACAGCATGCTGAGACTTCTAGTTCTACAGCAGCTGCCACCTCTCTGTCCGTATTACACGCAGCTGATACATTGTATCCCCCCCATACAGCAGTCACCCCCCTCCAGTGCTGCATGTACTACACAGCATGCTGAGACTTCTAGTTCTACAGCAGCTGCCACGTCTCTACCTGTATTAAACACAGCTGATACATTGTATCCCCCCCAAACAGCAGTCACCCTCCTCCAGTGCTGCTCATACTACACAGCATGCTGACACTTCTAGTTCCACAGCTGCTGCCACCTCTCTGCCCATATTACACACAGCTGATACATTGTATCACCCCCCATACAGCAGTCACCCCCCTCCAGTGCTGCTCCTACTACACAGCATGCTGAGACTTCTAGTTCTACAGCTGCTACCACATCTCTGCCTATATTACACACAGCTGATACATTGTATCCCCCCCATACAGCAGTCATCCCCCTCCAGTACTGCTCTTACTACACAGCATGCTGATACTTCTAGTTCTACAGAAGCTGCCACCTCTCTGCCTGCATTACACAAGTGATACATTGTATCCCCCCATACAGTAGTCACCCCCCTCCAGTGCTGCACATACTACACAGCATGCTGAGACTTCTAGTTCTACAGCTGCTGCCACATCTCTGCCTGTATTACACACAGCTGATACACTGTATCCCCCCCATACAGCAGTCACCCCCCTCCAGTGCTGCATGTACTACACAGCATTCTGAGACTTCCAGTTCTACAGCAGGTGCCAACTCTCTGCCCTTTTTACACACAGCTGATACATTGTATCCCCCCCATACAGCAGTTACCCCCCTCCAGTGCTGCTCCTACTACACAGCATGCTGAGACTTCTAGTTCTACAGCAGCTACCACCTCTCTGCACGTATTACACACAGCTGATACATTGTATCCCCCCCCATACAGCAGTCACCGACCTCCAGTGCTGCTCCTACCACACAGCATTCTGAGACTTCTAGTTCTACAGCAGGTGCCAACTCTCTGCCCGTATTACACGCAGCTGATACATTATATCCCCCCCATACAGCAGTCACCCTCCTCCAGTGCTGCTCCTAATACACAGCATGCTGAGACTTCTAGTTCTACAGCAGCTGCCACCTCTCTGCCCGTATTACACACAGCTGATACATTGTATCCCCCCCATACAGCAGTCACCCCCCTCCAGTGCTGCTCATACTACACAGCATGCTGAGACTTCTAGTTCTACAGCAGCTGCCTCCTCTCTGTCCGTATTACACGCAGCAGATACATTGTATCCCCCCATACAGCATTCATCCTCCTCCAGTGCTGCTCCTCCTACACAGCATGCTGAGGCTTCTAGTTCTACAGCAGCTGCCACCTCTCTGCCCGTATTACACACAGTTGATACATTGTATTCCCCCCATACAGCATTCATCCTCCTCCAGTGCTGCTCCTCCTACACAGCATGCTGAGACTTCTAGTTCTAAAGCAGCTGCAACCTCTCTGCCCATATTACACACAGCTGATACATTGTATCTCCCCATACAGCATTCACCCCCCTCCAGTGCTGCTCATACTACACAGCATGCTGAGACTTCTAGTTCTACAGCAGCTGCCACCTCTTTGTCCGTATTACACGCAGCTGATACATTGTATCCCCCCATACAGCAGTCACCCCCCTCCAGTGCTGCATGTACTACACAGCATGCTGAGACTTCTAGTTCTACAGCAGGTGCCAACTCTCTGCCCTTTTTACACACAGCTGATACATTGTATCCCCCCCATACAGCAGTCACCCTCCTCCAGTGCTGCTCCTACTACACAGCATGCTGAGACTTCTAGTTCCACAGCAGCTGCAACCTCTCTGCCTGTATTACACACAGCTGATACATTGTATCCCCCCCCATACAGCAGTCACCGCCCTCCAGTGCTGCATGTATTACACAGCATGCTGAGACTTCTAGTTCTACAGCAGGTGCCAACTCTCTGCCCGTATTACACACAGCTGATACATTGTATCCCCCCCATACAGCAGTCACCCTCCTCCAGTGCTGCTCCTACCACACAGCATTCTGAGACTTCTAGTTCCCCAGCAGCTGTCACCTCTCTGCCCGTATTACACACAGCAGATACATTGTATCCCCCCATACAGCAGTCACCCCCATCCAGTGCTGCATGTATTACACAGCATGCTGAGACTTCTAGTTCTACAGCAGGTGCCAACTCTCTGCCCGTATTACACACAGCTGATACATTGTATCCCCCCCATACAGCAGTCATCCTCCAACAGTGCTGCTCCTACTACACAGCATGCTGAGACTTCTAGTTTCCCAGCTGCTGCCACCTCTCTGCCCGTCACAAACAGCTGATACATTGTATACCCCCCATACAGCAGTCATCCTCCTATAATGATGCATCTACTACACAGCATGCTGAGACTTATAGTTCTACAGAAGCTGCCCACCTCTCTGCCTGTATTACACACAGGTGATGCATTGTATCCCCCCCATACAGCAGTCACCCTCCTCCAGTGCTGCTCCTACCGCAAAGCATGCTGAGACTTCTAGTTCCACAGCTGCTGCCACCTCTCTGCCCGTATTAAACACAGCTGATACATTGTATTCCCCCATACAGCAGTCACCCCCTCCAGTGCTGCTCCTACTGCACAGCATGCTGAGACTTCTAGTTCTACAGCAGCTGCCACCTCTCTGCCTGTATTACACACAGCTGATACATTGTATCCCCCCCATACAGCAGTCACCCCCCTCCAGTGCTGCATCTATCACACAACATGCTGAGACTTCTAGTTCCACAGCAGCTGCCACCTCTCTGCCTGTATTACACACAGCTGATACATTGTATCCCCCCCATACAGCAGCCACCCCCCTGATACATTGTATCCCCCCAATACAGCAGCCACCCCCCTGATACATTGTATCCCCCCCATACAGCAGCCACCCCCCCTCCAGTGCTGCTCCTACTACACAGCATGCTGATACAGCTGCCCACCTCACTACCCGTATTACACACAGCTGATACATTGTATCCCCCCCATACAGCATTCATCCTCCTCCAGTGCTGCATCTACTACACAGCATGCTGAGACTTCTAGTTCCACAACAGCTGCCCACCTCACTACCCGTATTACACACAGCTGATACATTGTATCCCACCCATACAGTATTCAACCTCCTCCAGTGCTGCTCCTACTACATAGCATGCTGAGACTTCTAGTTCCACAGCAGCTGCCACCTCTCTGCCCATATTACACACAGCTGATACATTGTATCCCCCCATACAGCAGTCATCCTCCTCCAGTGCTGCATCTACTACACAGCATGCTGAGACTTCTAGTTCCACAACAGCTGCCACCTCTCTACCCGTATTACACACAGCTGATACATTGTATCCCCCCCATACAGTATTCAACCTCCTCCAGTGCTGCTCCTACTACACAGCATGCTGAGACTTCTAGTTCCACAGCAGCTGCCACCTCTCTGCCCGTATTATATGCAGCAGATACATTGTATCCCCCCCATACAGCAGTCACCCTCCTCCAGTGCAGCTCCTAATGCACAGCATGCTGAGACTTCTAGTTCCACAGCAGCTGTCACCTCTCTGCCCATATTACACACAGCTGATACTTTGTATCCCCCCATACAGTATTCATCCTCCTCCAGTGCTGCTCCTACTACACAGCATGCTGAGACTACTAGTTCCACAGCAGCTGTCACCTCTCTGCCCATATTACACACAGCTGATACATTGTACCCCCCCATACAGCAGTCACCCCCCTCCAGTGCTACACATACTACACAGCATGCTGAGACTTCTAGTTCTACAGCAGCTGCCGCCTCTCTGCCCGTATTACATACAGCTAATACATTGTATCCCCCCATACAGCAGTCACCCCCCTCCAGTGCTGCTCCTACTACACAGCATGCTGATACTTCTAGTTCCACAGCAGCTGCCACATATCTGCCTGTATTACACACAGCTGATACATTGTATCCCCCCCATACAGCAGTCACCCCCCCCTCCAGTGCTGCTCCTACTACATAGCATGCTGAGACATCTAGTTCCACAGCAGCTGCCACATATCTGCCTGTATTACACACAGCTGATACATTGTATCCCCCATACAGTATTCATCCCCCTCCAGTGCTGCTCCTACTACACAGCATGCTGAGACTTCTAGTTCCGCAGCAGCTGCCACCTTTCTGCCTGTATTACACACAGCTGATACATTGCATCCCCCCCATACAGCAGTCACCCCCCTCCAGTGCTACTCCTACTACACAGCATGCTGAGACTTCTAGTTCCACAGCAGCTGCCACCTCTCTGCACAAATTACACACAGCTGATACATTGTATCCCCCCCATACAGCAGTCACCCTCCTCCAGTGCTGCTCCTACTACACAGCATGCTGAGACTTCTAGTTCCACAGCAGCTGCCACCTCTCTGCAGAAATTACGCAGAGCTGATACATTGTATCCCCCCCATACAGCAGTCACCCTCCTCCAGTGCTGCTCCTACTACACAGCATGCTGAGACTTCTAGTTCCACAGCAGCTGCCACCTCTCTGCACATATTACACACAGCTGATACATTGTATCCCCCCCATACAGCAGTCACCCCCCCTCCAGTGCTGCATCTACTACACAGCATGCTGAGACTTCTAGTTCTACAGCAGCTGCCACCTCTCTGCCCGTATTACACATAACTGATACATTGTATCCCCCCATACAGCAGTCACCCTCCTCCAGTGCTGCTCCTCCTACACAGCATGCTGAGACTTCTAGTTCCACAGCAGCTGCCACCTCTCTGCCCGTATTACACGCAGCTGATACATTGTATCCCCCCCATACAGCAGTCACCCCCCTCCAGTGCTGCATCTACTACACAGCATGCTGAGACTTCTAGTTCTACAGCAGGTGCCAACTCTCTGCCCGTATTACACGCAGCTGATACATTGTATCCCCCCCATACAGCAGTCACCCCCCTCCAGTGCTGCATCTACTACACAGCATGCTGAGACTTCTAGTTCTACAGCTGCTGCCACATCTCTGCCTGTATTACACACAGCTGATACATTGTATCCCCCCCATACAGCAGTCACCCCCTCCAGTGCTGCTCCTATTACACAGCATGCTGAGACTTCTAGTTCTACAGCAGGTGCCACCTCTATGCCCGTATTACACACAGCTGATACATTGTATCCCCCCCATACAGCAGTCACCCTCCTCCAGTGCTGCTCCTACTACACAGCATGCTGAGACTTCTAGTTCTACAGCAGCTGCCGCCTCTCTGCCCGTATTACACACAGCTGATACATTGTATCCCCCCCATACAGCAGTCACCCTCCTCCAGTGCTGCACCAACTACACAGCATGCTGAGACTTCTAGTTCTACAGCAGCTGCCGCCTTTCTGCCCGTATTACACACAGCTGATACATTGTATCCCCCCATACAGCATTCACCCTCCTCCATTGCTGCTCCTACTACACAGCATGCTGAGACTTCTAGTTCCACAGCAGCTGCCACCTCTCTGCCCGTATTACACACAGCTGATACATTGTATCCCCCCCATACAGCAGTCACCCTCCTCCAGTGCTGCTCCTCTACACAGCATGCTGAGACTTCTAGTTCCACAGCAGCTGCAACCTCTCTGCCTGTATTACACACAGCTGATACATTGTATCCCCCCCATACAGCAGTCACCCCTTCCAGTGCTGCTCCTACTACACAGCATGCTGAGACTTCTAGTTCTACAGCAGCTGCCACCTCTCTGCCCGTATTACACACAGCTGATACATTGTATCCCCCCCATACAGCAGTCACCCTCCTCCAGTGCTGCTCCTACTACACAGCATGCTGAGACTTCTAGTTCCACAGCAGCTGCAACCTCTCTGCACATATTACGCAGAGCTGATACATTGTATCCCCCCCATACAGCAGTCACCCCCTCCAGTGCTGCATCTACTACACAGCATGCTGAGACTTCTAGTTCCACAGCAGCTGCCACCTCTCTGCCCGTATTACACACAACTGATACATTGTATTCCCCCCATACAGCAGTCACCCTCCTCCAGTGCTGCACCTACTACATAGCATGCTGAGAATTCTAGTTCCACAACAGCTGCCCACCTCTCTACCCGTATTACACACAGCTGATACATTGTATCCCCCCCATACAGTAGTCAACCTCCTCCAGTGCTGCTCCTACTACACAGCATGCTGAGACTTCTAGTTCCACAGCAGCTGCAACCTCTCTGCCTGTATTACACACAGCTGATACATTGTTTCCCCCCCATACAGCAGTCACCCCCCTCCAGTGCTGCTCCTACTACACAGCATGCTGAGACTTCTAGTTCCACAGCAGCTGCCACCTCTCTGCCTGTATTACACACAACTGATATATTGTATCCCCCCCATACAGCAGTCACCCTCCTCCAGTGCTGCTCCTACTATACAGGATGCTGAGACTTCTAGTTCTACAGCAGCTGCCACCTCTCTGCCCGTATTACACACAGCTGATACATTGTATCCCCCCCATACAGCAGCCATCCTCCTCCACTGCTGCACATACAACACAGCATGCTGAGACTTCTAGTTCCACAACAGCTACCACCTCTCTGCCCGTATTACACACAGCTGATACATTGTATCCCCCCCATACAGCAGTCACCACCCCGCCAGTGCTGCTCCTACTACACAGCATGCTGAGACTTCTAGTTCCACAACAGTTGCCCACCTCACTACCCGTATTACACACAGCTGATACATTGTATCCCCCCCATACAGTATTCAACCTCCTCCAGTGCTGCTCCTACTACACAGCATGCTGAGACTTCTAGTTCCACAGCAGCTGCCACCTCTCTGCCCATATCACACACAGCTGATACATTGTATCCCCCCCATACAGCATTCATCCTCCTCCAGTGCTGCATCTACTACACAGCATGCTGAGACTTCTAGTTCCACAACAGCTGCCCACCTCTCTACCCGTATTACACACAGCTGATACATTGTATCCCCCCATACAGTATTCAACCTCCTCCAGTGCTGCTCCTACTACACAGCATGCTGAGACTTCTAGTTCCACAGCAGCTGCCACCTCTCTGCCCGTATTACACACAGCTGATACATTGTATCCCCCCCATACAGCAGTCACCCTCCTCCAGTGCTGCTCCTAATACACAGCATGCTGAGACTTCTAGTTACACAGCAGCTGCCACCTCTCTGCCCGTATTACACACAGCTGATACATTGTATCCCCCCCATACAGCAGTCACCCCCCTCCAGTGCTGCTCCTACTACACAGCATGCTGAGACTTCTAGTTCTACAGGAGCTGCCCCCTCTCTCCGTATTACACACAGCTGATACATTGTATTCCCCCCATACAGCAGTCATCCTCCTCCAATGATGCATCTACTACACAGCATGCTGAGACTTCTAGTTCCACAGCATCTGCCACCTCTCTGCCCGTATTACACACAGCTGATACATTGTATCCCCCCCATACAGCAGTCACCCCCCGCCAGTGCTGCTCCTACTACACAGCATGCTGAGACTTCTAGTTCCACAGCAGCTGCCACCTCTCTGCCCATATTACACACAGCTGATACATTGTATCCCCCCCATACAGCCGCCACCCTCCTCCAGTGCTGCTCATACTACACAGCATGCTGAAACTTCTTGTTCTACAGCAGCTGCAACCTCTCTGCACATATTACGCAGAGCTGATACATTGTATCCCCCCATACAGCAGTCACCCTCCTCCAAGGCTGCTCCTACTACACAGCATGCTGAGACTTCTAGTTCCACAGCAGCTGCAACCTCTCTGCCTGTATTACACACAGCTGATACATTGTATCCCCCCCATACAGCAGTCACCCTCCTCCAGTGCTGCTCCTACTACACAGCATGCTGAGACTTCTAGTTCCACAGCAGCTGCCACCTCTCTGCCCGTATTACACACAGCTGATACATTGTATCCCCCCCATACAGCAGTCTACCTCCTCCAGTGCTGCTCCTCCTACACAGCATGCTGAGACTTCTAGTTCCACAGCAGCTGCCACCTCTCTGCCCATATTACACACAGCTGATACATTGTATCCCCCCCATACAGCCGCCACCCTCCTCCAGTGCTGCTCATACTACACAGCATGCTGAAACTTCTTGTTCTACAGCAGCTGCAACCTCTCTGCACATATTACGCAGAGCTGATACATTTTATCCCCCCCATACAGCAGTCACCCTCCTCCAAGGCTGCTCCTACTACACAGCATGCTGAGACTTCTAGTTCCACAGCAGCTGCAACCTCTCTGCCTGTATTACACACAGCGGATACATTGTATCCCCCCCCATACAGCAGTCACCCTCCTCCAGTGCTGCTCCTACTACACAGCATGCTGAGACTTCTAGTTCCACAGCAGCTGCCACCTCTCTGCCCGTATTACACACAGCTGATACATTGTATCCCCCCCATACAGCAGTCACCCTCCTCCAGTGCTGCTCCTACTACACAGCATGCTTAGACTTCTAGTTCCACAGCAGCTGCAACCTCTCTGCCTGTATTACACACAGCTGATACATTGTATCCCCCCCATACAGCAGTCATCCTCCTCCAATGATGCATCTACTACACAGCATGCTGAGACTTCTAGTTCCACAGCATCTGTCACCTCTCTGCCCGTATTACACACAGCTGATACATTGTATCCCCCCCATACAGCAGTCACCCCCCTCCAGTGCTGCTCCTACTATACAGCATGCTGAGACTTCTAGTTCCACAGCAGCTGCAACCTCTCTGCACATATTACGCAGAGCTGATACATTGTATCCCCCCAATACAGCAGTCACCCTCCTCCAGTGCTGCATCTACTACACAGCATGCTGAGACTTCTAGTTCCACAGCAGCTGCCACCTCTCTGCCTGTATTACACACAGCTGATACATTGTATACCCCCCATACAGCATTCATCCTCCTCCAGTGCTGCATTCACTACACAGCATGCTGAGACTTCTAGTTCCACAGCAGCTGCCACCTCTCTGCCCATATTACACACAGCTGATACATTGTATCCCCCCCATACAGCAGTCATCCTCCTCCAATGATGCATCTACTACACAGCATGCTGAGACTTCTAGTTCCACAACAGCTGCCCACCTCTCTACCCGTATTACACACAGCTGATACATTGTATCCCCCCCATACAGTAGTCAACCTCCTCCAGTGCTGCTCCTACTACACAGCATGCTGAGACTTCTAGTTCCACAGCATCTGCCACCTCTCTGCCTGTATTACACACAGCTGATACATTGTATTCCCCCCATACAGCAGTCACCCCCCGCCAGTGCTGCTCCTTCTACACAGCATGCTGAGACTTCTAGTTCCACAGCAGCTGCCATCTCTCTGCCCGTATTACACACAGCTGATACATTGTATCCCCCCCATACAGCAGTCACCCCCTCCAGTGCTGCATCTACTACACAGCATGCTGAGACTTCTAGTTCTACAGCAGCTGCCGCCTCTCTGTCCATATTACACACAGCTGATACATTGTATCCCCCCCATACAGCAGTCACCCTCCTCCAGTGCTGCTCCTACTACACAGCATGCTGAGACTTCTAGTTCTACAGCTGCTGCCACATCTCTGCCTGTATTACACACAGCTGATACATTGTATCCCCCCCATACAGCAGTCACCCCCCTCCAGTGCTGCTCCTACTACACAGCATGCTGAGACTTCTAGTTCCACAGCAGCTGCCACCTCTCTGCACATATTACGCAGAGCTGATACATTGTATCCCCCCCATACAGCAGTCACCCTCCTCCAGTGCTGCATCTACTACACGGCATGCTGAAACTTCTAGTTCCACAGCAGCTGCCACCTCTCTGCCCATATTACACACAGCTGATACATTGTATCCCCCCCATACAGCAGTCGCCCTCCTCCAGTGCTACTCCTACTACACAGCATGCTGAGACTTCTAGTTCCACAGCAGCTGCAACCTCTCTGCACATATTACGCAGAGCTGATACATTGTATCCCCCCCATACAGCAGTCACCCTCCTCCAGTGCTGCATCTACTACACAGCATGCTGAGACTTCTAGTTCCACAGCAGCTGCCACCACTCTGCCCGTATTACACACAGCTGATACATTGTATTCCCCCCATACAGAAATCCTCCTCCTCCAATGATGCATCTACTACACAGCATGCTGAGACTTCTAGTTCCACAGCATCTGCCACCTCTCTGCCCGTATTACATACAGCTGATACATTGTATCCCCCCCATACAGCAGTCACCCCCCTCCAGTGCTGCTCCAACTATACAGCATGCTGAGACTTCTAGTTCCACAGCAGCTGCAACCTCTCTGCACATATTACGCAGAGCTGATACATTGTATCCCCCCCATACAGCAGTCACCCCCTCCAGTGCTGCATCTACTACACAGCATGCTGAGACTTCTAGTTCCACAGCAGCTGCCAACTCTCTGCCCGTATTACACACAACTGATACATTGTATTCCCCCCATACAGCAGTCACCCTCCTCCAGTGCTGCACCTACTACACAGCATGCTGAGAATTCTAGTTCCACAACAGCTGCCCACCTCTCTACCCGTATTACACACAGCTGATACATTGTATCCCCCCATACAGTAGTCAACCTCCTCCAGTGCTGCTCCTACTACACAGCATGCTGAGACTTCTAGTTCCACAGCAGCTGCAACCTCTCTGCCTGTATTACACACAGCTGATACATTGTATCACCCCCATACAGCAGTCACCCCCCTCCAGTGCTGCTCCTACTACACAGCATGCTGAGACTTCTAGTTCCACAGCAGCTGCCACCTCTCTGCCTGTATTACACACAACTGATATATTGTATCCCCCCCATACAGCAGTCACCCTCCTCCAGTGCTGCATCTATCACACAGCATGCTGAGACTTCTAGTTCCACAGCAGCTGCCACCTCTCTGCCCGTATTACACACAGCTGATACATTGTATCCCCCCCATACAGCAGTCACCTCCTCCAGTGCTGCTCCTACTACACAGGATGCTGAGACTTCTAGTTCTACAGCAGCTGCCACCTCTCTGCCCGTATTACACACAGCTGATACATTGTATCCCCCCCATACAGCAGTCACCCCCCACCAGTGCTGCTCCTACTACACAGCATGCTGAGACTGCTAGTTCCACAGCAGCTGCCACCTCTCTGCCTGTATTACACACAACTGATACATTGTATCCCCCCCATACAGCAGTCACCCTCCTCCAGTGCTGCTCCTAATACACAGCATGCTGAGACTTCTAGTTCCACAGCAGCTGCCACCTCTCTGCCCGTATTACACACAGTTGATACATTGTATCCCCCCCATACAGCATTCATCCTCCTCCAGTGCTGCATCTACTACACAGCATGCTGAGACTTCTAGTTCCACAACAGCTGCCCACCTCTCTGCCTGTATTACACACAACTGATACATTGTATCCCCCCATACAGTATTCAACCTCCTCCAGTGCTGCTCCTACTACACAGCATGCTGAGACTTCTAGTTCCACAGCAGCTGCCACCTCTCTGCCCGTATTACACACAGTTCATACATTGTATCCCCCCATACAGCATTCATCCTCCTCCAGTGCTGCTCCTCCTACACAGCATGCTGAGACTTCTAGTTCTAAAGCAGCTGCAACCTCTCTGCCCATATTACACACAGCTGATACATTGTATCCCCCCCCATACAGCATTCACCCCCCTCCAGTGCTGCTCATACTACACAGCATGCTGAGACTTCTAGTTCTACAGCAGCTGCCACCTCTCTGTCCGTATTACACGCAGCTGATACATTGTATCCCCCCCATACAGCAGTCACCCCCCTCCAGTGCTGCATGTACTACACAGCATGCTGAGATTTCTAGTTCTACAGCAGCTGCCACGTCTCTACCTGTATTAAACACAGCTGATACATTGTATCCCCCCAAACAGCAGTCACCCTCCTCCAGTGCTGCCCCTACTACACAGCATGCTGACACTACTAGTTCCACAGCTGCTGCCACCTCTCTGCCCATATTACACACAGCTGATACATTGTATCCCCCCCATACAGCAGTCACCCCCCTCCAGTGCTGCTCCTACTACACAGCATGCTGAGACTTCTAGTTCTATAGCAGCTGCCACCTCTCTGCCCGTATTACACACAGCTGATACATTGTATCCCCCCCATACAGCAGTCACCCCCCTCCAGTGCTGCTCCTACTACACAGCATGCTGAGACTTCTAGTTCTACAGCTGCTACCACATCTCTGCCTGTATTACACACAGCTGATACATTGTATCCCCCCCATACAGCAGTCATCCCCCTCCAGTACTGCTCTTACTACACAGCATGTTGATACTTCTAGTTCTACAGAAGCTGCCACCTCTCTGCCCGTATTACACACAGCTGATACATTGTATCCCCCCATACAGCAGTCACCCCCCTCCAGTGCTGCTCCTCCTACACAGCATGCTGAGACTTCTAGTTCTACAGCTGCTGCCACCTCTCTGCCTGTATTACACACAGCTGATACATTGTATCCCCCCCATACAGCAGTCACCCCCCTCCAGTGCTGCATGTACTACACAGCATTCTGAGACTTCCAGTTCTACAGCAGGTGCCAACTCTCTGCCCTTTTTACACACAGCTGATACATTGTATCCCCCCCCATACAGCAGTCACCCCCCTCCAGTGCTGCTCCTACTACACAGCATGCTGAGACTTCTAGTTCTACAGCAGCTACCACCTCTCTGCACGTATTACACACAGCTGATACATTGTATCCCCCCCATACAGCAGTCACCGCCCTCCAGTGCTGCTCCTACCTCACAGCATTCTGAGACTTCTAGTTCTACAGCAGGTGCCAACTCTCTGCCCGTATTACACGCAGCTGATACATTGTATCCCCCCCATACAGCAGTCACCCTCCTCCAGTGCTGCTCCTAATACACAGCATGCTGAGACTTCTAGTTCTACAGCAGCTGCCACCTCTCTGCCCGTATTACACACAGCTGATACATTGTATCCCCCCCATACAGCACTCACCTCCCTCCAGTGCTGCTCATACTACACAGCATGCTGAGACTTCCAGTTCTACAGCAGGTGCCAACTCTCTGCCCTTTTTACACACAGCTGATACATTGTATCCCCCCCATACAGCAGTCACTGCCCTCCAGTGCTGCTCCTCCTGCACAGCATGCTGAGACTTCTAGTTCTAAAGCAGCTGCAACCTCTCTGCCCATATTACACACAGCTGATACATTGTATCCCCCCCATACAGCAGTCACCCCCCTCCAGTGCTGCTCATACTACACAGCATGCTGAGACTTCTAGTTCTACAGCAGCTGCCACCTCTCTGTCCGTATTACACACAGCTGATACATTGTATCCCCCCCATACAGCATTCATCCTCCTCCAGTGCTGCTCCTCCTACACAGCATGCTGAGACTTCTAGTTCTACAGCAGCTGCCACCTCTCTGCCCGTATTACACAGTTGATACATTGTATCCCCCCCATACAGCATTCATCCTCCTCCAGTGCTGCTCCTCCTACACAGCATGCTGAGACTTCTAGTTCTAAAGCAGCTGCAACCTCTCTGCCCATATTACACACAGCTGATACATTGTATCCCCCCCATACAGCATTCAACCCCCTCCAGTGCTGCTCATACTACACAGCATGCTGAGACTTCTAGTTCTACAGCAGCTGCCACCTCTCTGTCCGTATTACACGCAGCTGATACATTGTATCCCCCCCATACAGCAGTCACCCCCCTCCAGTGCTGCATGTACTACACAGCATGCTGAGACTTCTAGTACTACAGCAGCTGCCACGTCTCTACCTGTATTAAACACAGCTGATACATTGTATCCCCCCCAAACAGCAGTCACCCTCCTCCAGTGCTGCTCATACTACACAGCATGCTAACACTTCTAGTTCCACAGCTGCTGCCACCTCTCTGCCCATATTACACACAGCTGATACATTGTATCACCCCCCATACAGCAGTCATCCCCCTCCAGTACTGCTCTTACTACACAGCATGCTGATACTTCTAGTTCTACAGAAGCTGGCCACCTCTCTGCCTGTATTACACAAGTGATACATTGTATCCCCCCATACAGTAGTCACCCCCCTCCAGTGCTGCACATACTACACAGCATGCTGAGACTTCTAGTTCTACAGCTGCTGCCACCTCTCTGCCTGTATTACACACAGCTGATACATTGTATCCCCCCCATACAGCAGTCACCCCCCTCCAGTGCTGCATGTACTACACAGCATTCTGAGACTTCCAGTTCAACAGCAGGTGCCAACTCTCTGCCCTTTATACACACAGCTGATACATTGTATCCCCCCCCATACAGCAGTTACCCCCCTCCAGTGCTGCTCCTACTACACAGCATGCTGAGACTTCTAGTTCTACAGCAGCTACCACCTCTCTGCACGTATTACACACAGCTGATACATTGTATCCCCGCCATACAGCAGTCACCGCCCTCCAGTGCTGCTCCTACCACACAGCATTCTGAGACTTCTAGTTCTACAGCAGGTGCCAACTCTCTGCCCGTATTACACGCAGCTGATACATTATATCCCCCCCATACAGCAGTCACCCCCCTCCAGTGCTGCATGTACTACACAGCATGCTGAGACTTCTAGTACTACAGCAGCTGCCACGTCTCTACCTGTATTAAACACAGCTGATACATTGTATCCCCCCCAAACAGCAGTCACCCTCCTCCAGTGCTGCTCCTAATACACAGCATGCTGAGACTTCTAGTTCTACAGCAGCTGCCACCTCTCTGCCCGTATTACACACAGCTGATACATTGTATCCCCCCCATACAGCAGTCACCCCCCTCCAGTGCTGCTCATACTACACAGCATGCTGAGACTTCTAGTTCTACAGCAGCTGCCTCCTCTCTGTCCGTATTACACGCAGCTGATACATTGTATCCCCCCCATACAGCATTCATCCTCCTCCAGTGCTGCTCCTCCTACACAGCATGCTGAGACTTCTAGTTCTACAGCAGCTGCCACCTCTCTGCCCGTATTACACACAGTTGATACATTGTATCCCCCCATACAGCATTCATCCTCCTCCAGTGCTGCTCCTCCTACACAGCATGCTGAGACTTCTAGTTCTAAAGCAGCTGCAACCTCTCTGCCCATATTACACACAGCTGATACATTGTATCCCCCCATACAGCATTCACCCCCCTCCAGTGCTGCTCATACTACACAGCATGCTGAGACTTCTAGTTCTACAGCAGCTGCCACCTCTTTGTCCGTATTACACGCAGCTGATACATTGTATCCCCCCATACAGCAGTCACCCCCCTCCGGTGCTGCATCTACTACACAGCATGCTGAGACTTCTAGTTCTACAGCAGGTGCCAACTCTCTGCCCTTTTTACACACAGCTGATACATTGTATCCCCCCCATACAGCAGTCACCCTCCTCCAGTGCTGCTCCTACTACACAGCATGCTGAGACTTCTAGTTCCACAGCAGCTGCAACCTCTCTGCCTGTATTACACACAGCTGATACATTGTATCCCCCCCCATACAGCAGTCACCGCCCTCCAGTGCTGCTCCTACCACACAGCATTCTGAGACTTCTAGTTCCCCAGCAGCTGTCACCTCTCTGCCCGTATTACACACAGCAGATACATTGTATCCCCCCATACAGCAGTCACCCCCATCCAGTGCTGCATGTACTACACAGCATGCTGAGACTTCTAGTTCTACAGCAGGTGCCAACTCTCTGCCCGTATTACACACAGCTGATACATTGTATCCCCCCCATACAGCAGTCATCCTCCTACAGTGCTGCTCCTACTACACAGCATGCTGAGACTTCTAGTTCCCCAGCTGCTGCCACCTCTCTGCCCGTCACAAACAGCTGATACATTGTATACCCCCCATACAGCAGTCATCCTCCTATAATGATGCATCTACTACACAGCATGCTGAGACTTATAGTTCTACAGAAGCTGCCTACCTCTCTGCCTGTATTACACACAGGTGATGCATTGTATCCCCCCCATACAGCAGTCACCCTTCTCCAGTGCTGCTCCTACCGCAAAGCATGCTGAGACTTCTAGTTCCACAGCTGCTGCCACCTCTCTGCCCGTATTAAACACAGCTGATACATTGTATTCCCCCATACAGCAGTCACCCCCTCCAGTGCTGCTCCTACTACACAGCATGCTGAGACTTCTAGTTCTACAGCAGCTGCCACCTCTCTGCCTGTATTACACACAGCTGATACATTGTATCCCCCCCATACAGCAGTCACCCCCCTCCAGTGCTGCATCTATCACACAACATGCTGAGACTTCTAGTTCCACAGCAGCTGCCACCTCTCTGCCTGTATTACACACAGCTGATACATTGTATCCCCCCCATACAGCAGCCACCCCCCTGATACATTGTATCCCCCCCATACAGCAGCCACCCCCCTGATACATTGTATCCCCCCATACAGCAGCCACCCCCCCTCCAGTGCTGCTCCTACTACACAGCATGCTGATACAGCTGCCCACCTCACTACCCGTATTACACACAGCTGATACATTGTATCCCCCCCATACAGCATTCATCCTCCTCCAGTGCTGCATCTACTACACAGCATGCTGAGACTTCTAGTTCCACAACAGCTGCCCACCTCACTACCCGTATTACATACAGCTGATACATTGTATCCCACCCATACAGTATTCAACCTCCTCCAGTGCTGCTCCTACTACACAGCATGCTGAGACTTCTAGTTCCACAGCAGCTGCCACCTCTCTGCCCATATTACACACAGCTGATACATTGTATCCCCCCATACAGCAGCCACCCCCCTGATACATTGTATCCCCCCCATACAGCAGCCACCCCCCTGATACATTGTATCCCCCCCATACAGCAGCCACCCCCCCTCCAGTGCTGCTCCTACTACACAGCATGCTGATACAGCTGCCCACCTCACTACCCGTATTACACACAGCTGATACATTGTATCCCCCCCATACAGCATTCATCCTCCTCCAGTGCTGCATCTACTACACAGCATGCTGAGACTTCTAGTTCCACAACAGCTGCCCACCTCACTACCCGTATTACATACAGCTGATACATTGTATCCCACCCATACAGTATTCAACCTCCTCCAGTGCTGCTCCTACTACACAGCATGCTGAGACTTCTAGTTCCACAACAGCTGCCACCTCTCTACCAGTATTACACACAGCTGATACATTGTATCCCCCCCATACAGTATTCAACCTCCTCCAGTGCTGCTCCTACTACACAGCATGCTGAGACTTCTAGTTCCACAGCAGCTGCCACCTCTCTGCCCGTATTACACACAGCTGATACATTGTATCCCCCCCATACAGCAGTCACCCCCTTCCAGTGCTGCTCCTACTACACAGCATGCTGAGACTTCTAGTTCCACAGCAGCTGCCGCCTCTCTGCCCGTATTACACACAGCTAATACATTGTATCCCCCCATACAGCAGTCACCCTCCTCCAGTGCTGCTCATACTACACAGCATGCTGAGACTTCTAGTTCCACAGCAGCTGCCACCTCTCTGTCAGTATTACACACAGCTGATACATTATATCCCCCCCATACAGCAGTCACCCTCCTCCAGTGCTGCTCCTACTACACAGCATGCTGAGACTTCTAGTTCCACAACAGCTGCCCACCTCACTACCCGTATTACACACAGCTGATACATTGTATCCCCCCCATACAGCATTCATCCTCCTCCAGTGCTGCTCCTACTACACAGCATGCTGAGACTTCTAGTTCCACAACAGCTGCCCACCTCACTACCCGTATTACACACAGCTGATACATTGTATCCCCCCCATACAGTATTCATCCTCCTCCAGTGCTGCATCTACTACACAGCATGCTGAGACTTCTAGTTCCACAACAGCTGCCCACCTCACTACCCGTATTACACACAGCTGATACATAGTATCCCACCCATACAGTATTCAACCTCCTCCAGTGCTGCTCCTACTACACAGCATGCTGAGACTTCTAGTTCTACAGCAGCTGCCACCTCTCTGCCCATATTACAAACAGCTGATACATTGTATCCCCCCATACAGCATTCATCCTCCTCCAGTGCTGCATCTACTACACAGCATGCTGAGACTTCTAGTTCCACAACAGCTGCCACCTCTCTACCCGTATTACACACAGCTGATACATTGTATCCCCCCCATACAGTATTCAACCTCCTCCAGTGCTGCTCCTACTACACAGCATGCTGAGACTTCTAGTTCCACAGCAGCTGCCACCTCTCTGCCCGTATTATATGCAGCAGATACATTGTATCCCCCCCATACAGCAGTCACCCTCCTCCAGTGCTGCTCCTAATACACAGCATGCTGAAACTTCTAGTTCCACAGCTGCTGCCACCTCTCTGCCACTATTACACACAGCTGATACATTGTATCCCCCCCATACAGTATTCATCCTCCTCCAGTGCTGCTCCTACTACACAGCATGCTGAGACTACTAGTTCCACAGCAGCTGTCACCTCTCTGCCCATATTACACACAGCTGATACATTGTACCCCCCCCATACAGCAGTCACCCTCCTCCAGTGCTACACATACTACACAGCATGCTGAGACTTCTAGTTCTACAGCAGCTGCCACCTCTCTGCCCGTATTACACACAGCTAATACATTGTACCCCCCCCATACAGCAGTCACCCTCCTCCAGTGCTGCTCATACTACACAGCATGGTGAGACTTCTAGTTCCACAGCAGCTGCCGCCTCTCTGCCCGTATTACACACAGCTGATACATTGTATCCCCCCATACAGCAGTCACCCTCCTCCAGTGCTGCTCATACTACACAGCATGCTGAGACTTCTAGTTCCACAGCAGCTGCCACCTCTCTGTCAGTATTACACACAGCTGATACATTGTATCCCCCCCATACAGCAGTCACCCTCCTCCAGTGCTGCTCCTACTACACAGCATGCTGAGACTTCTAGTTCCACAGCAGCTGCCACATATCTGCCTGTATTACACACAGCTGATACATTGTATCCCCCCCATACAGCATCACCCCCCCCCCCCTCCAGTGCTGCTCCTACTACACAGCATGCTGAGACATCTAGTTCCACAGCAGCTGCCACATATCTGCCTGTATTACACACAGCTGATACATTGTATCCCCCCCATACAGTATTCATCCCCCTCCAGTGCTGCTCCTACTACACAGCATGCTGAGACTTCTAGTTCCGCAGCAGCTGCCACCTCTATGCCTGTATTACACACAGCTGATACATTGCATCCCCCCCATACAGCAGTCACCCCCCTCCAGTGCTACTCCTACTACACAGCATGCTGAGACTTCTAGTTCCACAGCAGCTGCCACCTCTCTGCACAAATTACACACAGCTGATACATTGTATCCCCCCCATACAGCAGTCACCCTCATCCAGTGCTGCTCCTACTACACAGCATGCTGAGACTTCTAGTTCCACAGCAGCTGCCAACTCTCTGCACAAATTACGCACAGCTGATACATTGTATCCCCCCCATACAGCAGTCACCCTCCTCCAGTGCTGCTCCTACTACACAGCATGCTGAGACTTCTAGTTCCACAGCAGCTGCCACCTCTCTGCAGAAATTACGCAGAGCTGATACATTGTATCCCCCCCATACAGCAGTCACCTCCTCCAGTGCTGCTCCTACTACACAGCATGCTGAGACTTCTAGTTCCACAGCAGCTGCCACCTCTCTGCCCGTATTACACATAACTGATACATTGTATCCCCCCATACAGCAGTCACCCTCCTCCAGTGCTGCTCCTCCTACACAGCATGCTGAGACTTCTAGTTCCACAGCAGCTGCCACCTCTCTGCCCGTATTACACGCAGCTGATACATTGTATTCCCCCATACAGCAGTCACCCCCCTCCAGTGCTGCATCTACTACACAGCATGCTGAGACTTCTAGTTCTACAGCAGGTGCCAACTCTCTGCCCGTATTACACGCAGCTGATACATTGTATCCCCCCCATACAGCAGTCACCACCCTCCAGTGCTGCATCTACTACACAGCATGCTGAGACTTCTAGTTCTACAGCTGCTGCCACATCTCTGCCTGTATTACACACAGCTGATACATTGTATCCCCCCCATACAGCAGTCACCCCCTCCAGTGCTGCTCCTATTACACAGCATGCTGAGACTTCTAGTTCTACAGCAGGTGCCACCTCTATGCCCGTATTACACACAGCTGATACATTGTATCCCCCCCATACAGCAGTCACCCTCCTCCAGTGCTGCTCCTACTACACAGCATGCTGAGACTTCTAGTTCTACAGCAGCTGCCGCCTCTCTGCCCGTATTACACACAGCTGATACATTGTATCCCCCCATACAGCAGTCACCCTCCTCCAGTGCTGCACCAACTACACAGCATGCTGAGACTTCTAGTTCTACAGCAGCTGCCGCCTTTCTGCCCGTATTACACACAGCTGATACATTGTATCCCCCCATACAGCATTCACCCTCCTCCAGTGCTGCTCCTACTACACAGCATGCTGAGACTTCTAGTTCCACAGCAGCTGCCACCTCTCTGCCCGTATTACACACAGCTGATACATTGTATCCCCCCCATACAGCAGTCACCCTCCTCCAGTGCTGCTCCTCTACACAGCATGCTGAGACTTCTAGTTCCACAGCAGCTGCAACCTCTCTGCCTGTATTACACACAGCTGATACATTGTATCCCCCCCATACAGCAGTCACCCCCCTCCAGTGCTGCTCCTACTACACAGCATGCTGAGACTTCTAGTTCTACAGCAGCTGCCACCTCTCTGCCCGTATTACACAAAGCTGATACATTGTATCCCCCCCATACAGCAGTCACCCCCTTCCAGTGCTGCTCCTACTACACAGCATGCTGAGACTTCTAGTTCTACAGCAGCTGCCACCTCTCTGCCCGTATTACACACAGTTCATACATTGTATCCCCCCCATACAGCATTCATCCTCCTCCAGTGCTGCTCCTCCTACACAGCATGCTGAGACTTCTAGTTCTAAAGCAGCTGCAACCTCTCTGCCCATATTACACACAGCTGATACATTGTATCCCCCCCATACAGCATTCACCCCCCTCCAGTGCTGCTCATACTACACAGCATGCTGAGACTTCTAGTTCTACAGCAGCTGCCACCTCTCTGCCCATATTACACACAGCTGATACATTGTATCCCCCCCATACAGCAGTCACCCCCTTCCAGTGCTGCTCCTACTACACAGCATGCTGAGACTTCTAGTTCTACAGCAGCTGCCACCTCTCTTCCCGTATTACACACAGCTGATGCATTGTATCCCCCCATACAGCAGTCACCCACCTCCAGTGCTTCTCCTACTACACAGCATGCTGAGACTTCTAGTTCCACAGCAGCTGCCACCTCTCTGCCTGTATTACACACAGCTGATACATTGTATCCCCCCCATATAGCAGTCACCCCCTCCAGTGCTGCTCCTACTACACAGCATGCTGAGACTTCTAGTTCCACAGCAGCTGCCACCTCTCTGCCTGTATTACACACAACTGATATATTGTATCCCCCCCATACAGCAGTCACCCTCCTCCAGTGCTGCTCCTACTATACAGGATGCTGAGACTTCTAGTTCTACAGCAGCTGCCACCTCTCTGCCCGTATTACACACAGCTGATACATTGTATCCCCCCATACAGCAGCCATCCTCCTCCACTGCTGCACATACAACACAGCATGCTGAGACTTCTAGTTCCACAACAGCTACCACCTCTCTGCCCGTATTACACACAGCTGATACATTGTATCCCCCCCATACAGCATTCATCCTCCTCCAGTGCTGCATCTACTACACAGCATGCTGAGACTTCTAGTTCCACAACAGTTGCCCACCTCACTACCCGTATTACACACAGCTGATACATTGTATCCCCCCCATACAGTATTCAACCTCCTCCAGTGCTGCTCCTACTACACAGCATGCTGAGACTTCTAGTTCCACAGCAGCTGCCACCTCTCTGCCCATATCACACACAGCTGATACATTGTATCCCCCCCATACAGCATTCATCCTCCTCCAGTGCTGCATCTACTACACAGCATGCTGAGACTTCTAGTTCCACAACAGCTGCCCACCTCTCTACCCGTATTACACACAGCTGATACATTGTATCCCCCCATACAGTATTCAACCTCCTCCAGTGCTGCTCCTACTACACAGCATGCTGAGACTTCTAGTTCCACAGCAGCTGCCACCTCTCTGCCCGTATTACACACAGCTGATACATTGTATCCCCCCCATACAGCAGTCACCCTCCTCCAGTGCTGCTCCTAATACACAGCATGCTGAGACTTCTAGTTACACAGCAGCTGCCACCTCTCTGCCCGTATTACACACAGCTGATACATTGTATCCCCCCCATACAGCAGTCACCCCCCTCCAGTGCTTCTCCTACTACACAGCATGCTGAGACTTCTAGTTCTACAGGAGCTGCCCCCTCTCTCCGTATTACACACAGCTGATACATTGTATTCCCCCCATACAGCAGTCATCCTCCTCCAATGATGCATCTACTACACAGCATGCTGAGACTTCTAGTTCCACAGCAGCTGCCACCTCTCTGCCCGTATTACACACAGCTGATACATTGTATCCCCCCCATACAGCAGTCTACCTCCTCCAGTGCTGCTCCTCCTACACAGCATGCTGAGACTTCTAGTTCCACAGCTGCTGCCACATCTCTGCCTGTATTACACACAGCTGATACATTGTATCCCCCCATACAGCAGTCACCCTCCTCCAATGATGCATCTACTACACAGCATGCTGAGACTTCTAGTTCCACAGCATCTGTCACCTCTCTGCCCGTATTACACACAGCTGATACATTGTATCCCCCCCATACAGCAGTCACCCTCCTCCAGTGCTGCTCCTACTACACAGCATGCTGAGACTTCTAGTTCTACAGCTGCTGCCACATCTCTGCCTGTATTACACACAGCTGATACATTGTACCCCCCCATACAGCAGTCACCCCCCTCCAGTGCTGCTCCTACTACACAGCATGCTGAGACTTCTAGTTCCACAGCAGCTGCAACCTCTCTGCACATATTACGCAGAGCTGATACATTGTATCCCCCCCATACAGCAGTCACCCTCCTCCAGTGCTGCATCTACTACACGGCATGCTGAGACTTCTAGTTCCACAGCAGCTGCCACCTCTCTGCCCATATTACACACAGCTGATACATTGTATCCCCCCCATACAGCAGTCGCCCTCCTCCAGTGCTACTCCTACTACACAGCATGCTGAGACTTCTAGTTCCACAGCAGCTGCAACCTCTCTGCACATATTACGCAGAGCTGATACATTGTATCTCCCCCATACAGCAGTCACCCTCTTCCAGTGCTGCATCTACTACACAGCATGCTGAGACTTCTAGTTCCACAGCAGCTGCCACCTCTCTGCCCGTATTACACACAGCTGATACATTGTATTCCCCCCATACAGAGATCATCCTCCTCCAATGATGCATCTACTACACAGCATGCTGAGACTTCTAGTTCCACAGCATCTGCCACCTCTCTGCCCGTATTACATACAGCTGATACATTGTATCCCCCCCATACAGCAGTCACCCCCCTCCAGTGCTGCTCCAACTATACAGCATGCTGAGACTTCTAGTTCCACAGCAGCTGCAACCTCTCTGCACATATTACGCAGAGCTGATACATTGTATCCCCCCCATACAGCAGTCACCCCCTCCAGTGCTGCATCTACTACACAGCATGCTGAGACTTCTAGTTCCACAGCAGCTGCCACCTCTCTGCCCGTATTACACACAACTGATACATTGTATTCCCCCCATACAGCAGTCACCCTCCTCCAGTGCTGCACCTACTACATAGCATGCTGAGACTGCTAGTTCCACAACAGCTGCCCACCTCTCTACCCGTATTACACACAGCTGATACATTGTATCCCCCCATACAGTAGTCAACCTCCTCCAGTGCTGCTCCTACTACACAGCATGCTGAGACTTCTAGTTCCACAGCAGCTGCAACCTCTCTGCCTGTATTACACACAGCTGATACATTGTATCCCCCCCATACAGCAGTCACCCCCCTCCAGTGCTGCTCCTACTACACAGCATGCTGAGACTTCTAGTTCCACAGCAGCTGCCACCTCTCTGCCTGTATTACACACAACTGATATATTGTATCCCCCCCATACAGCAGTCACCCTCCTCCAGTGCTGCATCTATCACACAGCATGCTGAGACTTCTAGTTCCACAGCAGCTGCCACCTCTCTGCCCGTATTACACACAGCTGATACATTGTATCCCCCCCATACAGCAGTCACCCTCCTCCAGTGCTGCTCCTACTACACAGGATGCTGAGACTTCTAGTTCTACAGCAGCTGCCACCTCTCTGCCCGTATTACACACAGCTGATACATTGTATCCCCCCCATACAGCAGTCACCCTCCTCCAGTGCTGCTCCTCCTACACAGCATGCTGAGACTTCTAGTTCCACAGCAGCTGCAACCTCTCTGCCTGTATTACACACAGCTGATACATTGTATCCCCCCCATACAGCAGTCACCCCCCACCAGTGCTGCTCCTACTACACAGCATGCTGGGACTTCTAGTTCTACAGCAGCTGCCACCTCTCTGCCCATATAACACACAGCTGATACATTGTATCCCCCCCATACAGCAGTCACCCCCTCCAGTGCTGCTCCTACTACACAGCATGCTGAGACTGCTAGTTCCACAGCAGCTGCCACCTCTCTGCCTGTATTACACACAACTGATACATTGTATCCCCCCATACAGTATTCAACCTCCTCCAGTGCTGCTCCTACTACACAGCATGCTGCGACTTCTAGTTCCACAGCAGCTGCCACCTCTCTGCCCGTATTACACACAGTTGATACATTGTATCCCCCCATACAGCATTCATCCTCCTCCAGTGCTGCATCTACTACACAGCATGCTGAGACTTCTAGTTCCACAACAGCTGCCCACCTCTCTGCCTGTATTACACACAACTGATACATTGTATCCCCCCATACAGTATTCAACCTCCTCCAGTGCTGCTCCTACTACACAGCATGCTGAGACTTCTAGTTCCACAGCAGCTGCCACCTCTCTGCCCGTATTACACACAGTTCATACATTGTATCCCCCCCATACAGCATTCATCCTCCTCCAGTGCTGCTCCTCCTACACAGCATGCTGAGACTTCTAGTTCTAAAGCAGCTGCAACCTCTCTGCCCATATTACACACAGCTGATACATTGTATCCCCCCCCATACAGCATTCACCCCCCTCCAGTGCTGCTCATACTACACAGCATGCTGAGACTTCTAGTTCTACAGCAGCTGCCACCTCTCTGTCCGTATTACACGCAGCTGATACATTGTATCCCCCCCAAACAGCAGTCACCCTCCTCCAGTGCTGCTCATACTACACAGCATGCTGACACTTCTAGTTCCACAGCTGCTGCCACCTCTCTGCCCATATTACACACAGCTGATACATTGTATCCCCCCCATACAGCAGTCACCCCCCTCAAGTGCTGCTCCTACTACACAGCATGCTGAGACATCTAGTTCTACAGCAGCTGCCACCTCTCTACCCGTATTTCACACAGCTGATACATTGTATCCCCCCCATACAGCAGTCACCCCCCTCCAGTGCTGCTCCTACTACACAGCATGCTGAGACTTCTAGTTCTACAGCTGCTACCACATCTCTGCCTGTATTACACACAGCTGATACATTGTATCCCCCCCATACAGCAGTCATCCCCCTCCAGTACTGCTCTTACTACACAGCATGCTGATACTTCTAGTTCTACAGAAGCTGCCACCTCTCTGTCCATATTACACACAGCTGATACATTGTATCCCCCCATACAGCAGTCACCCTCCTCCAGTGCTGCTCCTCCTACACAGCATGCTGAGACTTCTAGTTCTACAGCTGCTGCCACCTCTCTGCCTGTATTACACACAGCTGATACATTGTATCCCCCCCATACAGCAGTCACCCCCCTCCAGTGCTGCTCCTCCTACACAGCATGCTGAGACTTCTAGTTCTACAGCAGCTGCCACCTCTCTGCCTGTATTACACACAGCTGATACATTGTATCCCCCCCATACAGCAGTCACCCTCCTCCAGTGCTGCTCCTACTACACAGCATGCTGAGACTTCTAGTTCTACAGCAGCTACCACCTCTCTGCACGTATTACACACAGCTGATACATTGTATCCCCCCCCATACAGCAGTCACCCCCCTCCAGTGCTGCTCCTACTACACAGCATGCTGAGACTTCTAGTTCTACAGCAGCTACCACCTCTCTGCACGTATTACACACAGCTGATACATTGTATCCCCCCCATACAGCAGTCACCGCCCTCCAGTGCTGCTCCTACCACACAGCATTCTGAGACTTCTAGTTCTACAGCAGGTGCCAACTCTCTGCCCGTATTACACGCAGCTGATACATTGTATCCCCCCCATACAGCAGTCACCCTCCTCCAGTGCTGCTCCTAATACACAGCATGCTGAGACTTCTAGTTCTACAGCAGCTGCCACCTCTCTGCCCGTATTACACACAGCTGATACATTGTATCCCCCCCATACAGCAGTCACTGCCCTCCAGTGCTGCTCCTACTACACAGCATGCTGAGACTTCTAGTTCTAAAGCAGCTGCAACCTCTCTGCCCATATTACACACAGCTGATACATTGTATCCCCCCCATACAGCAGTCACCCCCCTCCAGTGCTGCTCATACTACACAGCATGCTGAGACTTCTAGTTCTACAGCAGCTGCCACCTCTCTGTCCGTATTACACGCAGCTGATACATTGTATCCCCCCCATACAGCATGCATCCTCCTCCAGTGCTGCTCCTCCTACACAGCATGCTGAGACTTCTAGTTCTACAGCAGCTGCCACCTCTCTGCCCGTATTACACACAGTTGATACATTGTATCCCGCCCATACAGCATTCATCCTCCTCCAGTGCTGCTCCTCCTACACAGCATGCTGAGACTTCTAGTTCTAAAGCAGCTGCAACCTCTCTGCCCATATTACACACAGCTGATACATTGTATCCCCCCCATACAGCATTCAACCCCCTCCAGTGCTGCTCATACTACACAGCATGCTGAGACTTCTAGTTCTACAGCAGCTGCCACCTCTCTGTCCGTATTACACGCAGCTGATACATTGTATCCCCCTCATACAGCAGTCACCCCCCTCCAGTGCTGCATGTACTACACAGCATGCTGAGACTTCTAGTTCTACAGCAGTTGCCACGTCTCTACCTGTATTAAACACAGCTGATACATTGTATCCCCCCCAAACAGCAGTCACCCTCCTCCAGTGCTGCTCATACTACACAGCATGCTGACACTTCTAGTTCCACAGCTGCTGCCACCTCTCTGCCCATATTACACACAGCTGATACATTGTATCACCCCCCATACAGCAGTCACCCCCCTCCAGTGCTGCTCCTACTACACAGCATGCTGAGACTTCTAGTTCTACAGCTGCTACCACATCTCTGCCTGTATTACACACAGCTGATACATTGTATCCCCCCCATACAGCAGTCATCCCCCTCCAGTACTGCTCTTACTACACAGCATGCTGATACTTCTAGTTCTACAGAAGCTGCCCACCTCTCTGCCTGTATTACACAAGTGATACATTGTATCCCCCCATACAGTAGTCACCCCCCTCCAGTGCTGCACATACTACACAGCATGCTGAGACTTCTAGTTCTACAGCTGCTGCCACATCTCTGCCTGTATTACACACAGCTGATACACTGTATCCCCCCTATACAGCAGTCACCCCCCTCCAGTGCTGCATGTACTACACAGCATTCTGAGACTTCCAGTTGTACAGCAGGTGCCAACTCTCTGCCCTTTTTACACATAGCTGATACATTGTATCCCCCCCATACAGCAGTTACCCCCCTCCTGTGCTGCTCCTACTACACAGCATGCTGAGACTTCTAGTTCTACAGCAGCTACCACCTCTCTGCACGTATTACACACAGCTGATACATTGTATCCCCCCCATACAGCAGTCACCGCCCTCCAGTGCTGCTCCTACCACACAGCATTCTGAGACTTCTAGTTCTACAGCAGGTGCCAACTCTCTGCCCGTATTACACGCAGCTGATACATTATATCCCCCCCATACAGCAGTCACCCTCCTCCAGTGCTGCTCCTAATACACAGCATGCTGAGACTTCTAGTTCTACAGCAGCTGCCACCTCTCTGCCCGTATTACACGCAGCTGATACATTGTATCCCCCCCATACAGCATTCATCCTCCTCCAGTGCTGCTCCTCCTACACAGCATGCTGAGACTTCTAGTTCTACAGCAGCTGCCACCTCTCTGCCCGTATTACACACAGTTGATACATTGTATCCCCCCCATACAGCATTCATCCTCCTCCAGTGCTGCTCCTCCTACACAGCATGCTGAGACTTCTAGTTCTAAAGCAGCTGCAACCTCTTTGTCCGTATTACACGCAGCTGATACATTGTATCCCCCCATACAGCAGTCACCCCCCTCCAGTGCTGCATGTACTACACAGCATGCTGAGACTTCTAGTTCTACAGCAGGTGCCAACTCTCTGCCCTTTTTACACACAGCTGATACATTGTATCCCCCCCATACAGCAGTCACCCTCCTCCAGTGCTGCTCCTACTACACAGCATGCTGAGACTTCTAGTTCCATAGCAGCTGCAACCTCTCTGCCTGTATTACAAACAGCTGATACATTGTATCCCCCCCCATACAGCAGTCACCGCCCTCCAGTGCTGCTCCTACCACACAGCATTCTGAGACTTCTAGTTCCCCAGCAGCTGTCACCTCTCTGCCCGTATTACACACAGCAGATACATTGTATCCCCCCATACAGCAGTCACCCCCATCCAGTGCTGCATGTACTACACAGCATGCTGAGACTTCTAGTTCTACAGCAGGTGCCAACTCTCTGCCCGTATTACACACAGCTGATACATTGTATCCCCCCCATACAGCAGTCATCCTCCTACAGTGCTGCTCCTACTACACAGCATGCTGAGACTTCTAGTTCCCCAGCTGCTGCCACCTCTCTGCCCGTCACAAACAGCTGATACATTGTATACCCCCCATACAGCAGTCATCCTCCTATAATGATGCATCTACTACACAGCATGCTGAGACTTATAGTTCTACAGAAGCTGCCCACCTCTCTGCCTGTATTACACACAGGTGATGCATTGTATCCCCCCCATACAGCAGTCACCCTCCTCCAGTGCTGCTCCTACCGCAAAGCATGCTGAGACTTCTAGTTCCACAGCTGCTGCCACCTCTCTGCCCGTATTAAACACAGCTGATACATTGTATTCCCCCATACAGCAGTCACCCCCTCCAGTGCTGCTCCTACTACACAGCATGCTGAGACTTCTAGTTCTACAGCAGCTGCCACCTCTCTGCCTGTATTACACACAGCTGATATATTGTATCCCCCCCATACAGCAGTCACCCCCCTCCAGTGCTGCATCTATCGCACAACATGCTGAGACTTCTAGTTCCACAGCAGCTGCCACCTCTCTGCCTGTATTACACACAGCTGATACATTGTATCCCCCCCATACAGCAGCCACCCCCCTGATACATTGTATCCCCCCCATACAGCAGCCACCCCCCTGATACATTGTATCCCCCCCATACAGCAGCCACCCCCCCTCCAGTGCTGCTCCTACTACACAGCATGCTGATACAGCTGCCCACCTCACTACCCGTATTACACACAGCTGATACATTGTATCCCCCCCATACAGCATTCATCCTCCTCCAGTGCTTCATCTACTACACAGCATGCTGAGACTTCTAGTTCCACAACAGCTGCCCACCTCACTACCCGTATTACACACAGCTGATACATAGTATCCCACCCATACAGTATTCAACCTCCTCCAGTGCTGCTCCTACTACACAGCATGCTGAGACTTCTAGTTCTACAGCAGCTGCCACCTCTCTGCCCATATTACACACAGCTGATATATTGTATCCCCCCATACAGCAGTCATCCTCCTCCAGTGCTGCATCTACTACACAGCATGCTGAGACTTCTAGTTCCACAACAGCTGCCACCTCTCTACCCGTATTACACACAGCTGATACATTGTATCCCCCCCATACAGTATTCAACCTCCTCCAGTGCTGCTCCTACTACACAGCATGCTGAGACTTCTAGTTCCACAGCAGCTGCCACCTCTCTGCCCGTATTATATGCAGCAGATACATTGTATCCCCCCCATACAGCAGTCACCCTCCTCCAGTGCTGCTCCTAATACACAGCATGCTGAGACTTCTAGTTCCACAGCTGCTGCCACCTCTTTGCCACTATTACACACAGCTGATACATTGTATCCCCCCCATACAGTATTCATCCTCCTCCAGTGCTGCTCCTACTACACAGCATGCTGAGACTACTAGTTCCACAGCAGCTGTCACCTCTCTGCCCATATTACACACAGCTGATACATTGTACCCCCCCATACAGCAGTCACCCCCCTCCAGTGCTACACATACTACACAGCATGCTGAGACTTCTAATTCTACAGCAGCTGCCGCCTCTCTGCCCGTATTACACACAGCTAATACATTGTATCCCCCCCATACAGCAGTCACCCTCCTCCAGTGCTGCTCATACTACACAGCATGCTGAGACTTCTAGTTCCACAGCAGCTGCCACCTCTCTGTCAGTATTACACACAGCTGATACATTGTATCCCCCCCATACAGCAGTCACCCTCCTCCAGTGCTGCTCCTACTACACAGCATGCTGAGACTTCTAGTTCCACAGCAGCTGCCACATATCTGCCTGTATTACACACAGCTGATACATTGTATCCCCCCCATACAGCATCACCCCCCCTCCAGTGCTGCTCCTACTACACAGCATGCTGAGACATCTAGTTCCACAGCAGCTGCCACATATCTGCCTGTATTACACACAGCTGATACATTGTATCCCCCCCATACAGTATTCATCCCCCTCCAGTGCTGCTCCTACTACACAGCATGCTGAGACTTCTAGTTCCGCAGCAGCTGCCACCTCTCTGCCTGTATTACACACAGCTGATACATTGCATCCCCCCCATACAGCAGTCACCCCCTCCAGTGCTACTCCTACTACACAGCATGCTGAGACTTCTAGTTCCACAGCAGCTGCCACCTCTCTGCACAAATTACACACAGCTGATACATTGTATCCCCCCCATACAGCAGTCACCCTCATCCAGTGCTGCTCCTACTACACAGCATGCTGAGACTTCTAGTTCCACAGCAGCTGCCACCTCTCTGCACAAATTACGCACAGCTGATAAATTGTATCCCCCCCATACAGCAGTCACCCTCCTCCAGTGCTGCTCCTACTACACAGCATGCTGAAACTTCTAGTTCCACAGCAGCTGCCACCTCTCTGCCCATATAACACACAGCTGATACATTGTATCCCCCCCATACAGCAGTCACCCCCCTCCAGTGCTGCTCCTACTACACAGCATGCTGAGACTTCTAGTTCTAAAGCAGCTGCAACCTCTCTGCCCATATTACACACAGCTGATACATTGTATCCCCCCCATACAGCAGTCACCTCCTCCAGTGCTGCTCCTACTACACAGCATGCTGAGACTTCTAGTTCCACACCAGCTGCCACCTCTCTGCCCATATAACACACAGCTGATACATTGTATCCCCCCCATACAGCAGTCACCCCCCTCCAGTGCTGCTCCTACTACACAGCATGCTGAGACTTCTAGTTCTACAGCAGGTGCCAACTCTCTGCCCGTATTACACGCAGCTGATACATTGTATCCCCCCCATACAGCAGTCACCCCCCTCCAGTGCTGCATCTACTACACAGCATGCTGAGACTTCTAGTTCTACAGCTGCTGCCACATCTCTGCCTGTATTACACACAGCTGATACATTGTATCCCCCCCATACAGCAGTCACCCCCTCCAGTGCTGCTCCTATTACACAGCATGCTGAGACTTCTAGTTCTACAGCAGGTGCCACCTCTATGCCCGTATTACACACAGCTGATACATTGTATCCCCCCCATACAGCAGTCACCCTCCTCCAGTGCTGCTCCTACTACACAGCATGCTGAGACTTCTAGTTCTACAGCAGCTGCCGCCTCTCTGCCCGTATTACACACAGCTGATACATTGTATCCCCCCCATACAGCAGTCACCCTCCTCCAGTGCTGCACCAACTACACAGCATGCTGAGACTTCTAGTTCTACAGCAGCTGCCGCCTTTCTGCCCGTATTACACACAGCTGATACATTGTATCCCCCCATACAGCATTCACCCTCCTCCAGTGCTGCTCCTACTACACAGCATGCTGAGACTTCTAGTTCCACAGCAGCTACCACCTCTCTGCCCGTATTACACACAGCTGATACATTGTATCCCCCCCATACAGCAGCCACCCCCCTGATACATTGTATCCCCCCCATACAGTATTCAACCTCCTCCAGTGCTGCTCCTACTACACAGCATGCTGAGACTTCTAGTTCCACAGCAGCTGCCACCTCTCTGCCCGTATTATATGCAGCAGATACATTGTATCCCCCCCATACAGCAGTCACCCTCCTCCAGTGCTGCTCCTAATACACAGCATGCTGAGACTTCTAGTTCCACAGCAGCTGTCACCTCTCTGCCCATATTACACACAGCTGATACATTGTATCCCCCCCATACAGTATTCATCCTCCTCCAGTGCTGCTCCTACTACACAGCATGCTGAGACTACTAGTTCCACAGCAGCTGTCACCTCTCTGCCCATATTACACACAGCTGATACATTGTATCCCCCCATACAGCAGTCACCCTCCTCCAGTGCTGCTCCTACTACACAGCATGCTGAGACTTCTAGTTCCACAGCAGCTGCCGCCTCTCTGCCCGTATTACACACAGCTAATACATTTTATCCCCCCATACAGCAGTCACCCTCCTCCAGTGCTGCTCATACTACACAGCATGCTGAGACTTCTAGTTCTACAGCAGCTGCCGCCTCTCTGCCCGTATTACACACAGCTAATACATTGTATCCCCCCCATACAGCAGTCACCCTCCTCCAATGATGCATCTACTACACAGCATGCTGAGACTTCTAGTTCCACAGCAGCTGCCACCTCTCTGCCTGTATTACACACAGCTGATACATTGTATCCCCCCATACAGCAGTCACCCTCCTCCAGTGCTGCTCATACTACACAGCATGCTGAGACTTCTAGTTCCACAGCAGCTGCCACCTCTCTGTCAGTATTACACACAGCTGATACATTATATCCCCCCCATACAGCAGTCACCCTCCTCCAGTGCTGCTCCTACTACACAGCATGCTGAGACTTCTAGTTCCACAACAGCTGCCCACCTCACTACCCGTATTACACACAGCTGATACATTGTATCCCCCCCATACAGCATTCATCCTCCTCCAGTGCTGCTCCTACTACACAGCATGCTGAGACTTCTAGTTCCACAACAGCTGCCCACCTCACTACCCGTATTACACACAGCTGATACATTGTATCCCCCCCATACAGCATTCATCCTCCTCCAGTGCTGCATCTACTACACAGCATGCTGAGACTTCTAGTTCCACAACAGCTGCCCACCTCACTACCCGTATTACACACAGCTGATACATAGTATCCCACCCATACAGTATTCAACCTCCTCCAGTGCTGCATCTACTACACAGCATGCTGAGACTTCTAGTTCCACAGCAGCTGCCACCTCTCTGCCCGTATTATATGCAGCAGATACATTGTATCCCCCCCATACAGCAGTCACCCTCCTCCAGTGCTGCTCCTAATACACAGCATGCTGAGACTTCTAGTTCCACAGCTGCTGCCACCTCTCTGCCACTATTACACATAGCTGATACATTGTATCCCCCCCATACAGTATTCATCCTCCTCCAGTGCTTCTCCTACTACACAGCATGCTGAGACTACTAGTTCCACAGCAGCTGTCACCTCTCTGCCCATATTACACACAGCTGATACATTGTACCCCCCCATACAGCAGTCACCCCCCTCCAGTGCTACACATACTACACAGCATGCTGAGACTTCTAGTTCTACAGCAGCTGCCGCCTCTCTGCCCGTATTACACACAGCGAATACATTGTATCCCCCCATACAGCAGTCACCCTCCTCCAGTGCTGCTCCTACTACACAGCATGCTGAGACTTCTAGTTCCACAGCAGCTGCCACCTCTCTGTCAGTATTACACACAGCTGATACATTGTATCCCCCCCATACAGCAGTCATCCTCCTCCAGTGCTGCTCCTACTACACAGCATGCTGAGACTTCTAGTTCCACAGCAGCTGCCACATATCTGACTGTATTACACACAGCTGATACATTGTATCCCCCCCATACAGCATCACCCCCCCTCCAGTGCTGCTCCTACTACACAGCATGCTGAGACATCTAGTTCCACAGCAGCTGCCACATATCTGCCTTTATTACACACAGCTGATACATTGTATCCCCCCCATACAGTATTCATCCCCCTCCAGTGCTGCTCCTACTACACAGCATGCTGAGACTTCTAGTTCCGCAGCAGCTGCCACCTCTCTGCCTGTATTACACACAGCTGATACATTGCATCCCCCCCATACAGCAGTCACCCCCCTCCAGTGCTACTCCTACTACACAGCATGCTGAGACTTCTAGTTCCACAGCAGCTGCCACCTCTCTGCACAAATTACACACAGCTGATACATTGTATCCCCCCATACAGCAGTCACCCTCATCCAGTGCTGCTCCTACTACACAGCATGCTGAGACTTCTAGTTCCACAGCAGCTGCCACCTCTCTGCACAAATTACGCACAGCTGATACATTGTATCCCCCCCATACAGCAGTCACCCTCATCCAGTGCTGCTCCTACTACACAGCATGCTGAGACTTCTAGTTCCACAGCAGCTGCCACCTCTCTGCACAAATTACGCACAGCTGATACATTGTATCCCCCCCATACAGCAGTCACCTCCTCCAGTGCTGCTCCTACTACACAGCATGCTGAGACTTCTAGTTCCACACCAGCTGCCACCTCTCTGCCCGTATTACACATAACTGATACATTGTATCCCCCCATACAGCAGTCACCCTCCTCCAGTGCTGCTCCTCCTACACAGCATGCTGAGACTTCTAGTTCCACAGCAGCTGCCACCTCTCTGCCCGTATTACACGCAGCTGATACATTGTATCCCCCCCATACAGCAGTCACCCCCCTCCAGTGCTGCATCTACTACATAGCATGCTGAGACTCCTAGTTCTACAGCAGGTGCCAACTCTCTGCCCGTATTACACGCAGCTGATACATTGTATCCCCCCCATACAGCAGTCACCCCCCTCCAGTGCTGCATCTACTACACAGCATGCTGAGACTTCTAGTTCTACAGCTGCTGCCACATCTCTGCCTGTATTACACACAGCTGATACATTGTATCCCCCCCATACAGCAGTCACCCTCCTCCAGTGCTGCTCCTCTACACAGCATGCTGAGACTTCTAGTTCCACAGCAGCTGCAACCTCTCTGCCTGTATTACACACAGCTGATACATTGTATCCCCCCCATACAGCAGTCACCCCCTTCCAGTGCTGCTCCTACTACACAGCATGCTGAGACTTCTAGTTCTACAGCAGCTGCCACCTCTCTGCCCGTATTACACACAGCTGATACATTGTATCCCCCCCATACAGCAGTCACCCCCTTCCAGTGCTGCTCCTACTAAACAGCATGCTGAGACTTCTAGTTCTACAGCAGCTGCCACCTCTCTGCCCGTATTACACACAGCTGATACATTGTATCCCCCCCATACAGCAGTCACCCTCCTCCAGTGCTGCTCCTACTATACAGCATGCTGAGACTTCTAGTTCTACAGCAGCTGCCACCTCTCTGCCCGTATTACACACAGCTGATACATTGTATCCCCCCCATACAGCAGTCACCCCCTTCCAGTGCTGCTCCTACTACACAGCATGCTGAGACTTCTAGTTCTACAGCAGCTGTCACCTCTCTGCCCGTATTACACACAGCTGATACATTGTATCCCCCCCATACAGCAGTCACCCCCTCCAGTGCTGCTCCTACTACACAGCATGCTGAGACTTCTAGTTCCACAGCAGCTGCCACCTCTCTGCCTGTATTACACACAGCTGATACATTGTATCCCCCCCATATAGCAGTCACCCCCCTCCAGTGCTGCTCCTACTACACAGCATGCTGAGACTTCTAGTTCCACAGCAGCTGCCACCTCTCTGCCCATATTACACACAGCTGATACATTGTATCCCCCCATACAGCAGTCACCCCCTTCCAGTGCTGCTCCTACTACACAGCATGCTGAGACTTCTAGTTCCACAGCAGCTGCCACCTCTCTGCACAAATTACACACAGCTGATACATTGTATCCCCCCCATACAGCAGTCACCCTCATCCAGTGCTGCTCCTACTACACAGCATGCTGAGACTTCTAGTTCCACAGCAGCTGCCACCTCTCTGCACAAATTACGCACAGCTGATACATTGTATCCCCCCCATACAGCAGTCACCCTCCTCCAGTGCTGCTCCTACTACACAGCATGCTGAAACTTCTAGTTCCACAGCAGCTGCCACCTCTCTGCCCATATTACACACAGCTGATACATTGTATCCCCCCCATACAGCAGTCACCCTCCTCCAGTGCTGCTCCTCCTACACAGCATGCTGAGACTTCTAGTTCCACAGCAGCTGCCACCTCTCTGCCCGTATTACACGCAGCTGATACATTGTATCCCCCCCATACAGCAGTCACCCCCCTCCAGTGCTGCATCTACTACATAGCATGCTGAGACTCCTAGTTCTACAGCAGGTGCCAACTCTCTGCCCGTATTACACGCAGCTGATACATTGTATCCCCCCCATACAGCAGTCACCCCCCTCCAGTACTGCATCTACTACACAGCATGCTGAGACTTCTAGTTCTACAGCTGCTGCCACATCTCTGCCTGTATTACACACAGCTGATACATTGTATCCCCCCCATACAGCAGTCACCCTCCTCCAGTGCTGCTCCTCCTACACAGCATGCTGAGACTTCTAGTTCTACAGCAGCTGCCACCTCTCTGCCCGTATTACACACAGCTGATACATTGTATCCCCCCCATACAGCAGTCACCCCCTTCCAGTGCTGCTCCTACTACACAGCATGCTGAGACTTCTAGTTCTACAGCAGCTGCCACCTCTCTGCCCGTATTACACACAGCTGATACATTGTATCCCCCCCATACAGCAGTCACCCTCCTCCAGTGCTGCTCCTACTATACAGCATGCTGAGACTTCTAGTTCTACAGCAGCTGCCACCTCTCTGCCCGTATTACACACAGCTGATACATTGTATCCCCCCCATACAGCAGTCACCCCCTTCCAGTGCTGCTCCTACTACACAGCATGCTGAGACTTCTAGTTCTACAGCAGCTGCCACCTCTCTGCCCATATTACACACAGCTGATACATTGTATCCCCCCATACAGCAGTCACCCCCTTCCAGTGCTGCTCCTACTACACAGCATGCTGAGACTTCTAGTTCCACAGCAGCTGCCACCTCTCTGCCTGTATTACACACAGCTGATACATTGTATCCCCCCCATATAGCAGTCACCCCCCTCCAGTGCTGCTCCTACTACACAGCATGCTGAGACTTCTAGTTCCACAGCAGCTGCCACCTCTCTGCCTGTATTACACACAACTGATATATTGTATCCCCCCCATACAGCAGTCACCCTCCTCCAGTGCTGCTCCTACTATACAGGATGCTGAGACTTCTAGTTCTACAGCAGCTGCCACCTCTCTGCCCGTATTACACACAGCTGATACATTGTATCCCCCCCATACAGCAGCCATCCTCCTCCACTGCTGCACATACAACACAGCATGCTGAGACTTCTAGTTCCACAACAGCTACCACCTCTCTGCCCGTATTACACACAGCTGATACATTGTATCCCCCCCATACAGCATTCATCCTCCTCCAGTGCTGCATCTACTACACAGCATGCTGAGACTTCTAGTTCCACAACAGTTGCCCACCTCACTACCCGTATTACACACAGCTGATACATTGTATCCCCCCCATACAGTATTCAACCTCCTCCAGTGCTGCTCCTACTACACAGCATGCTGAGACTTCTAGTTCCACAGCAGCTGCCACCTCTCTGCCCATATCAGACACAGCTGATACATTGTATCCCCCCCATACAGCATTCATCCTCCTCCAGTGCTGCATCTACTACACAGCATGCTGAGACTTCTAGTTCCACAACAGCTGCCCACCTCTCTACCCGTATTACACACAGCTGATACATTGTATCCCCCCATACAGTATTCAACCTCCTCCAGTGCTGCTCCTACTACACAGCATGCTGAGACTTCTAGTTCCACAGCAGCTTTCACCTCTCTGCCCGTATTACACACAGCTGATACATTGTTTCCCCCCCCATACAGCAGTCACCCTCCTCCAGTGCTGCTCCTAATACACAGCATGCTGAGACTTCTAGTTACACAGCAGCTGCCACCTCTCTGCCCGTATTACACACAGCTGATACATTGTATCCCCCCCATACAGCCGCCACCCTCCTCCAGTGCTGCTCATACTACACAGCATGCTGAAACTTCTTGTTCTACAGCAGCTGCAACCTCTCTGCACATATTACGCAGAGCTGATACATTGTATCCCCCCCATACAGCAGTCACCCTTCTCCAAGGCTGCTCCTACTACACAGCATGCTGAGACTTCTAGTTCCACAGCAGCTGCAACCTCTCTGCCCGTATTACACACAGCTGATACATTGTATCCCCCCCATACAGCAGTCACCCCCCTCCAGTGCTGCTCCTACTACACAGCATGCTGAGACTTCTAGTTCTACAGGAGCTGCCCCCTCTCTCCGTATTACACACAGCTGATACATTGTATTCCCCCCATACAGCAGTCATCCTCCTCCAATGATGCATCCACTACACAGCATGCTGAGACTTCTAGTTCCACAGCATCTGCCACCTCTCTGCCTGTATTACACACAGCTGATACATTGTATCCCCCCCATACAGCAGTCACCCCCCTCCAGTGCTGCTCCTCCTATGCAGCATGCTGAGACTTCTAGTTCCACAGCAGCTGCAACCTCTCTGCACATATTACGCAGAGCTGATACATTGTATCCCCCCATACAGCATTCACCCTCCTCCAGTGCTGCATCTACTACACAGCATGCTGAGACTTCTAGTTCCACAGCAGCTGCCACCTCTCTGCCCGTATTACACACAGCTGATACATTGTATTCCCCCTATACAGCAGTCACCCCCCGCCAGTGCTGCTCCTACTACACAGCATGCTGAGACTTCTAGTTCCACAGCAGCTGCCACCTCTCTGCCCATATTACACACAGCTGATACATTGTATCCCCCCCATACAGCAGTCACCCTCCTCCAGTGCTGCTCATACTACACAGCATGCTGAAACTTCTTGTTCTACAGCAGCTGCAACCTCTCTGCACATATTACGCAGAGCTGATACATTGTATCCCCCCCATACAGCAGTCACCCTTCTCCAAGGCTGCTCCTACTACACAGCATGCTGAGACTTCTAGTTCCACAGCAGCTGCAACCTCTCTGCCCGTATTACACACAGCTGATACATTGTATCCCCCCCATACAGCAGTCACCCTCCTCCAGTGCTGCTCCTACTGCACAGCATGCTGAGACTTCTAGTTCCACAGCAGCTGCCACCTCTCTGCCCGTATTACACACAGCTGATACATTGGGGTACATTTACTAAGATTCGTATTTTCCAAATTCATGTCCAAGTTCAATCACGAATGACATCGACAGTGTAAAATTGCAACTTTTTGAATTGATTACGATTAATTTACTAAGCTGTCGTATTCGTATTTTTCGTTTCTTCCGATGTCGATGTCATTCGTGCTTTTCTGATGTAGATTGCGGCCGCGTTTGCTATTTCGCGGCCGCGTTGTTGTTTTTTTTTACGACTGCGTCACAAGTCTGTTACGGCAGTGATTTGGAAATTGCTGCCGCGTTTTTACTCCTAAGTTTCGTTTACGTCACGCGGCCGTGATTGGTTGTATTCGTGAAGGAGGAGTGTCTGTGCATATTACTATAAAACCGCCCCAAACACTCCGCACCTCGTGGGTTTAGCTAGTGGAGAGGAGAGAGGAAGGTGTATTTGGAGTTGGTGAGTTTGGTGGAGTTTTTGGTGGATTTGGAGAGGAGTTTGGTGATTGTTGAGTGCTGTACTGTGTGTGTAAGTAGTCTTGTCATATTTGTAGTATTGTTTTTTCACAGTTTGTCAATTTTTTAGTCCTTGTTTTTTTTTTACAGTCTTTTGTCATTGTTTGTGAGTGAGTGAGTGAGCGTGTGTGTTGGCTGTGTGGTGTGTAGTAGTAGGAGTAGTGGAGGAGTGTGTTTTGTTGTGTTTTGATTTTTCAGTGTTTTTTGTTGTTTGTCATGTCCGACTCAGAGGTCAGTGTGGTGGCGGAGGTTAGTGAGGTGGAGGCTGGTAGTGAGGTGGAGGCTGGTAGTGAGGTGGAGGGGGGTAGTGAGAGGGAGGAGGTTAGTGAGGAGGAGGGGGTGCCTGTTGCTGTATTTTCCAGTGATAGTGATGGTGTTGTGGCTCCGCAGCCACGCACCACTACCAAGACTGGCAGGAATATAAAGTTCAGCTATGCTGAAAACATGGCTTTGGTGCGTGAGCTGATGAAGCACCATCGCCAATTGTTTGGTCAGGATGCTGGCAAGGTGTCCTCCCGCAGGAAGTCTGTCCTGTGGGGTCAAGTAATACTTGCTGTGAATAGTGAGGGTGTGGTGAGGCGGACTGAGGACACGTGCCGCAAGCGTTTTTATGATATTAAGCGGCGTGTCAAGGCCAAGATGGCCAAAGAGGCCAAATCTGCACGTAAAACCGGAGGTGGCCCACCTTTCCGTGCAAGCTATCGGGACTGGGAGGAGCCTGTGCGGGCATTGATTCCTGCAGAAGTGGTGTCTGCTACTCATGTCCGGGATTCGGACCGACCCACGCAGGATGGTAAGTTTGATTTGGTATATTGTTTTAAAAATGTCCGCTAAATGTTGTAAATGTCATTTTTAAAGGGTAAAGGATGCATATATTGTTTTTCACATATTGCAGGCCTATGCTCCCTTAAGGTGTGTTTGTGTTTAGAATGTGCTTTTTTCACCTTGCATAGGCTATTTCTTAAATTAAATATTGTGCAAAAACATGTGCACTGTTTTTTATAAATTTAAACTAAAAGATATTTTTTTTTGGCGTTAATGCTTGGACATGTGTGTTGTCTGCTTTTTAAAAAATGGTTTTTTTTTTTTTTTCTTCGGAAAAGCGTTGCAATTTTTGCAACATTACATTTTTAAAACATTTGCAAGTAGTGAATCTCTGCAATATCTGAGGCATAATTCAAAAATGTAACATATTTATTGTGTGCCACATCATGTACATTTGGATATCCAACTCAAAATAATGAAGCTAGAAGCTCTTAAGCTGAAATTATTTGTTTAACCAATACCTAATAGATGGTTACAGTACAATAAGGCTTTGCAGTGGTTGTTTTTACACAAAGCATGGTAATAATGTTTGGTCCACTTTTTCAACAGTCCCACAGACCAGCCGGCCAGACAGGCCTCAGACAAGTCAGGATGAGGCTGGGATTGCAGGTAAGTCTTCACTGTAGTCACATATTCTGAAAACACATAGAAGTACAAAATATTAATGTTTTTATTTTCACATAGGTTCTGCTTCTGGAAGCCGACCTCCTGTAAGGCACCCATCACAGGGCTTGGGTCACTTACCCAGGAGGCCAAGTTCGACACGGCGTCTTGCCTCGGAATCTGCGGCTCCATCATCCCCACCCAGGCGACGACTTTCGGCAGTGTCACCCCAGCCACCACTGGCACTATTGGCGAGTTCTCAGAGTGATGAGCCCCGATCACCTCAGTTATCTGGTGAGTAAAAACAGAAATTAAACACATAAGCAATAATATACACAGTACAGTTAATATGTTGTTAGTTGGTTTGGAGATTACATGTTTTCCAGAACAAGCAATGTGTTGTTCCGTCTTCAATTGCTAAAGGTGCAAAAAAATTATTATATAAGGTCTTAGTGGATGTTCTCGACAACATCATTTTTAAAAAATTTCAGATTTTTTTAAAAATTGAGCCCACACACGTGCACATTTATTAAAAATATGAATACAATTAAATATAAAAAACAGTATCCACAACATTATAGTGTTCACACATATCCCCTGTCCAGTATGTAGATGGCTTACTTGCTCGGCTCCTCTGGACTATCCAGGTAAGTAGTCTATATCGTGGTCAGGGGAGGGAATCTAACAGTGTAATGCTGTGGAGGGGAGTTAGTTAGGTGAGGATTATGCAAATCTGTCTATGTTTCCGCCTGTGTTGGTATATATGTTTTTTTACCTAAAAAACATTATAAGTTGATAAAATCAACTGTAAAAAGTGTAAAAATGGAGTATTATGAATGTAGTAATGTGTAGCATTAGCCTTGAAAAAAATATACAAATAAACATTGCATGTTGCCCACCCCATACAGAGCACAGCTTGATGGCCGACGTGGACCAGCAGGGCCAAGACCAACAGCCAACCATCACACTGCAACTTACACCTGTTGACCCAAGCCAGCCAATACAGTTGCAGGATATCCCCCAAGCATCCATCAGTCCACAACTGGCACAAGCTCCGCCCCCAAGCCAAATACCAGATGATTTTTGGGCCAGTTGGACAAGCCAACAGGCCCAAAGCAATGCCAGCCTGACCGCACATACACAACACCTTGCCAGTCTGCCCCATCATCTACCGCGTATTAGTCGCAACTCGGGCAGACTGATAGTACAAGTAGGGCGAATGGCTACCTCAATGGAGCAAATTAGGGCTGACAACAGCCAAATGCTTGCACATTTATCCCGCATCATAGATGAGCAACAGCGCCATCAGCAGGCTCTCGTTCAGCTCATTCAGCACAACCAAGTGGTGAATGAGTCGTTATCCAGGATTGTAGCCAGCCACACTGCTACCAACACTCAGCTGATTGCAAGCCTAAATAATTTGAGCAGCAATATTTCACTGATGGGAGCTCACCAAGTAACCTCCAGCTCGGGGCCCACGACCCCTATCCAAACGCCAGTAACCTCCCCTGTTCGGCGTTCCTCAAGAGCACGTGCCAGTGAGCCAGCACCCAGCACACACAAGCGCAAAAAATAACAACAATGTTATTTGAAAAATAAAAATTTGTATTTGACAAACACACAACTTCCTGTGTCCGTCTCCAACATTGTCGAAGCTGCTCTGTATGTATGTATGTTTTTCATGGGTAATGACTGAAAATGTATTTTTAGCATAAACTAAGCACAATGTACACACCACTATAAACAACAAACAGTAAGTAACAAAACACACAATAGAAAGTAGTGCAAAGTGTTTAGTCAAGGATAATTACAGCCTAATAAAACTGACCTGAAAAATATCGCAGGATCACTTCTTGCCGTACCTGCCTCCCTACATTTGTACTCACACTGTCACCAGATGCTTCTAACTCCTCTGCTTGCTGACTGCTTTCTCCCTCATCATGTGCCAGATGTTGACTTAAACACAGATTATGGAGAAAACAGCAGCAGAACACAATTCTAGTCACCTTTGAGGGACTATACAACAAAAGGCCGGCAGATTTATCCAGACACCGAAACCGTGACTTCAGCACCCCAAAACATCTTTCTATCACATTCCGCGTAGCCTTATGTGCATGATTGTAACTATGTTCAGCAGGAGAATCAGGTTGGGACAATGGAGTAAGGAGCCAAGAGTAGCAGCCGTAACCCCCATCACCTGCAAAACATATTTAGTCAACATTAGTACATATGTTAGATTATTCTTTCACCTCATCCAAACTCTAGTTTGTGGTTAAAATACATACACACAAAACATTTTAAACATACCCAACAGCCAGCCATCAGGCATTTGTCCGTCCTCAAATTTATCGAAGAGCGATGACTGACTGAGGATGAAGGAGTCATGGCAGCCACCAGGGTAACCTGCAACAACACTCATAATTTTTATGTTTGCATCACAGACCACCTGGACATTAGTTGATTGTGCCAGATGCCTATTAGTATATATATATTGGCGGCCCTTAGGTGATCTCAGCTGAACGTGTGTGCAATCTATGGCCCCCAGCACATTGGGCATGCCAGCAAGCTCATAGAAAGCTACCCTGACAGCACTCCACTCCGACTCCTCGGTAGGGAAGCAGATTGAGGCTTTAATGTGTGGCTCCAACACATCCAAAACCTGAGTGGACATTAAAGAAGCTAAGGTAAGTGTCATGTTAGGTATTCTCTACAATACTGTGTTGTTTCAACTTCCAGAAGCAACACTTAGACATAACCGCATATGTATTTTTAGACTCACCTGCATCAAATATCTTGAAAAGGTGGGCTGTGAGATACCAATGACGTCGCCTGCCACAGCCTGGAAGCTCCCAGTAGCCATAAAGTGTAACACAGCCAGGAGTTTGTGTAGGCCTGAGACAGAGCGAGAGCGTGCTGTCTCAGGGTCTATGCCCAGTTTGACAAGGTCATATAGGTGGAAAATGTTGGTTCTATTTAGGCGGAACATCTGTATGACCCTATCATCGGACAATGCATTTAAGTTTAAACGCCCTCTAAAAAAACGAGGCTGGCGCAGCCTCCGCGGTACCTGGACAACCTGTTGACCATGTTCACTTACCTGGGCCTGATTCCTGGAAGCCTCATGGAGCAGTCTAAGGTATCCCACAGCAAACAAAAAATCATTGCCACACACCACAGCCGCCATTTCAGAGTGAGAGAAGTTCAGAATGTGCCTGAAACACTTTTATAGGGCCAAACATTCAGGTGTGAGTAATGGATAATTAAGTACACATGTAAACGCGGTTTTCAAAGGCTGGCGCGTTTTTTTTTAGGAAAAAATTACGAATTGTAATTTTTCGCGGCCGCGAATGCATTTTCGCGGCAGCAATTACAATTACGAATGGTTAGTAAATGACCGAGATTCATATCTAAACAGGCGTAATTTGACCGATGGTGTATTCATTCGTAATTTTTTACTTGGACTTGCAAAAAATTACGAATGCCCTCATCACTGCCGTGATTAGTGTTTAGTAAATTACCGAGATGACACTTTGAAGAAAAAACGCCATCTCGGTCAAAATCGGGACCTTAGTAAATTTACCCCATTGTATCCCCCCCATACAGCAGTCTACCTCCTCCAGTGCTGCTCCTCCTACATAGCATGCTGAGACTTCTAGTTCTACAGCTGCTGCCACATCTCTGCCTGTATTACACACAGCTGATACATTGTATCCCCCCAATACAGCAGTCACCCTCCTCCAGTGCTGCTCCTACTACACAGCATGCTGAGACTTCTAGTTCTACAGCTGCTGCCACATCTCTGCCTGTATTACACACAGCTGATACATTGTATCCCCCCCATACAGCAGTCACCCCCCTCCAGTGTTGCTCCTACTACACAGCATGCTGAGACTTCTAGTTCCACAGCAGCTGCCACCTCTCTGCACATATTACGCACAGCTGATACATTGTGTCCCCCACATACAGCAGTCACCCTCCTCCAGTGCTGCATCTACTACACAGCATGCTGAGACTTCTAGTTCCACAGCAGCTGCAACCTCTCTGCACATATTACGCAGAGCTGATACATTGTATCCCCCCCATACAGCAGTCACCCTCCTCCAGTGCTGCATCTACTACACAGCATGCTGAGACTTCTAGTTCCACAGCAGCTGCCACCTCTCTGCCCGTATTACACACAGCTGATACATTGTATTCCCCCCATACAGAAATCATCCTCCTCCAATGATGCATCTACTACACAGCATGCTGAGACTTCTAGTTCCACAGCATCTGCCACCTCTCTGCCCGTATTACATACAGCTGATACATTGTATCCCCCCCATACAGCAGTCACCCCCCTCCAGTGCTGCTCCAACTATACAGCATGCTGAAACTTCTAGTTCCACAGCAGCTGCAACCTCTCTGCACATATTACGCAGAGCTGATACATTGTATCCCCCCCATACAGCAGTCACCCCCTCCAGTGCTGCATCTACTACACAGCATGCTGAGACTTCTAGTTCCACAGCAGCTGCCACCTCTCTGCCCGTATTACACACAACTGATACATTGTATTCCCCCCATACAGCAGTCACCCTCCTCCAGTGCTGCACCTACTACATAGCATGCTGAGACTTCTAGTTCCACAACAGCTGCCCACCTCTCTACCCGTATTACACACAGCTGATACATTGTATCCCCCCCATACAGTAGTCAACCTCCTCCAGTGCTGCTCCTACTACACAGCATGCTGAGACTTCTAGTTCCACAGCAGCTGCAACCTCTCTGCCTGTATTACACACAGCTGATACATTGTATCCCCCCCATACAGCAGTCACCCCCCTCCAGTGCTGCTCCTACTACACAGCATGCTGAGACTTCTAGTTCCACAGCAGCTGCCACCTCTCTGCCTGTATTACACACAACTGATATATTGTATCACCCCCATACAGCAGTCACCCTCCTCCAGTGCTGCATCTATCACACAGCATGCTGAGACTTCTAGTTCCACAGCAGCTGCCACCTCTCTGCCCGTATTACACACAGCTGATACATTGAATCCCCCCCATACAGCAGTCACCCTCCTCCAGTGCTGCTCCTACTACACAGGATGCTGAGACTTCTAGTTCTACAGCAGCTGCCACCTCTCTGCCCGTATTACACACAGCTGATACATTGTATCCCCCCCATACAGCAGTCACCCTCCTCCAGTGCTGCTCCTCTACACAGCATGCTGAGACTTCTAGTTCCACAGCAGCTGCAACCTCTCTGCCTGTATTACACACAGCTTATACATTGTATCCCCCCCATACAGCAGTCACCCCCCACCAGTGCTGCTCCTACTACACAGCATGCTGGGACTTCTAGTTCTACAGCAGCTGCCACCTCTCTGCCCATATAACACACAGCTGATACATTGTATCCCCCCCATACAGCAGTCACCCCCTCCAGTGCTGCTCCTACTACACAGCATGCTGAGACTGCTAGTTCCACAGCAGCTGCCACCTCTCTGCCCGTATTACACACAGCTGATACATTGTATCCCCCCATACAGCAGTCACCCCCTTCCAGTGCTGCTCCTCCTACACAGCATGCTGAGACTTCTAGTTCTACAGCAGCTGCCACCTCTCTGCCCGTATTACACACAGCTGATACATTGTATCCCCCATACAGCAGTCATCCTCCTCCAATGATGCATCTACTATACAGCATGCTGAGACTTCTAGTTCCACAACAGCTGCCACCTCTCTGCCCGTATTACATACAGCTGATACATTGTATCCCCCCCATACAGCAGTCATCCTCCTCCAATGATGCATCTACTATACAGCATGCTGAGACTTCTAGTTCCACAACAGCTGCCACCTCTCTGCCCGTATTATATGCAGCAGATACATTGTATCCCCCCCATACAGCAGTCACCCTCCTCCAGTGCTGCTCCTAATACACAGCATGCTGAGACTTCTAGTTCCACAGCTGCTGCCACATCTCTGCCACTATTACACACAGCTGATACATTGTATCCCCCCCATACAGCAGTTACCCCCTTCCAGTGCTGCTCCTACTACACAGCATGCTGAGACTTCTAGTTCCACAGCATCTGCCACCTCTCTGCCCGTATTACATACAGCTGATACATTGTATCCCCCCCATACAGCAGTCACCCCCCTCCAGTGCTGCTCCAACTATACAGCATGCTGAGACTTCTAGTTCCACAGCAGCTGCAACCTCTCTGCACATATTACGCAGAGCTGATACATTGTATCCCCCCCATACAGCAGTCACCCCCTCCAGTGCTGCATCTACTACACAGCATGCTGAGACTTCTAGTTCCACAGCAGCTGCCACCTCTCTGCCCGTATTACACACAACTGATACATTGTATTCCCCCCATACAGCAGTCACCCTCCTCCAGTGCTGCACCTACTACATAGCATGCTGAGACTTCTAGTTCCACAACAGCTGCCCACCTCTCTACCCGTATTACACACAGCTGATACATTGTATCCCCCCCATACAGTAGTCAACCTCCTCCAGTGCTGCTCCTACTACACAGCATGCTGAGACTTCTAGTTCCACAGCAGCTGCAACCTCTCTGCCTGTATTACACACAGCTGATACATTGTATCCCCCCCATACAGCAGTAACCCCCCTCCAGTGCTGCTCCTACTACACAGCATGCTGAGACTTCTAGTTCCACAGCAGCTGCCACCTCTCTGCCTGTATTACACACAACTGATATATTGTATCCCCCCCATACAGCAGTCACCCTCCTCCAGTGCTGCATCTATCACACAGCATGCTGAGACTTCTAGTTCCACAGCAGCTGCCACCTCTCTGCCCGTATTACACACAGCTGATACATTGTATCCCCCCCATACAGCAGTCACCCTCCTCCAGTGCTGCTCCTACTACACAGGATGCTGAGACTTCTAGTTCTACAGCAGCTGCCACCTCTCTGCCCGTATTACACACAGCTGATACATTGTATCCCCCCCATACAGCAGTCACCCTCCTCCAGTGCTGCTCCTCTACACAGCATGCTGAGACTTCTAGTTCCACAGCAGCTGCAACCTCTCTGCCTGTATTACACACAGCTTATACATTGTATCCCCCCCATACAGCAGTCACCCCCCACCAGTGCTGCTCCTACTACACAGCATGCTGGGACTTCTAGTTCTACAACAGCTGCCACCTCTCTGCCCATATAACACACAGCTGATACATTGTATCCCCCCCATACAGCAGTCACCCCCTCCAGTGCTGCTCCTACTACACAGCATGCTGAGACTGCTAGTTCCACAGCAGCTGCCACCTCTCTGCCCGTATTACACACAGCTGATACATTGTATCCCCCCATACAGCAGTCACCCCCTTCCAGTGCTGCTCCTACTACACAGCATGCTGAGACTTCTAGTTCTACAGCAGCTGCCACCTCTCTGCCCGTATTACACACAGCTGATACATTGTATCCCCCATACAGCAGTCATCCTCCTCCAATGATGCATCTACTATACAGCATGCTGAGACTTCTAGTTCCACAACAGCTGCCACCTCTCTGCCCGTATTACATACAGCTGATACATTGTATCCCCCCCATACAGCAGTCATCCTCCTCCAATGATGCATCTACTATACAGCATGCTGAGACTTCTAGTTCCACAACAGCTGCCACCTCTCTGCCCGTATTATATGCAGCAGATACATTGTATCCCCCCCATACAGCAGTCACCCTCCTCCAGTGCTGCTCCTAATACACAGCATGCTGAGACTTCTAGTTCCACAGCTGCTGCCACCTCTCTGCCACTATTACACACAGCTGATACATTGTATCCCCCCCATACAGCAGTTACCCCCTTCCAGTGCTGCTCCTACTACACAGCATGCTGAGACTTCTAGTTCTACAGCAGCTGCCACCTCTCTGCCCGTATTACAAACAGCTGATACATTGTATCCCCCCCATACAGCAGTCATCCTCCTCCAATGATGCATCTACTATACAGCATGCTGAGACTTCTAGTTCCACAACAGCTGCCACCTCTCTGCCCGTATTACATACAGCTGATACATTGTATCCCCCCCATACAGCAGTCACCCCCCTCTAGTGCTGCTCCTACTACACAGCATGCTGAGACTACTAGTTCCACAGCAGCTGTCACCTCTCTGCCCATATTACACACAGCTGATACATTGTATCCCCCCCATACAGCAGTCATCCTCCTCCAATGATGCATCTACTATACAGCATGCTGAGACTTCTAGTTCCACAACAGCTGCCACCTCTCTGCCCGTATTACATACAGCTGATACATTGTATCCCCCCCATAGAGCAGTCACCCCCCTCTAGTGCTGCTCCTACTACACAGCATGCTGAGACTACTAGTTCCACAGCAGCTGTCACCTCTCTGCCCATATTACACACAGCTGATACATTGTATCCCCCCCATACAGCAGTCATCCTCCTCCAATGATGCATCTACTATACAGCATGCTGAGACTTCTAGTTCCACAACATCTGCCACCTCTCTGCCCGTATTACATACAGCTGATACATTGTATCCCCCCCATACAGCAGTCATCCTCCTCCAATGATGCATCTACTATACAGCATGCTGAGACTTCTAGTTCCACAGCAGCTGCCACCTCTCTGTCCGTATTATATGCAGCAGATACATTGTATCCCCCCCATACAGCAGTCACCCTCCTCCAGTGCTGCTCCTAATACACAGCATGCTGAGACTTCTAGTTCCACAGCTGCTGCCACCTCTCTGCCCGTATTACATACAGCTGATACATTGTATCCCCCCCATAGAGCAGTCACCCCCCTCTAGTGCTGCTCCTACTACACAGCATGCTGAGACTTCTAGTTCTACAGCAGCTGCCACCTCTCTGCCCGTATTACAAACAGCTGATACATTGTATCCCCCCCCCATACAGCAGTCACCCCCCTCCAGTGCTGCTCCTCCTACACAGCATGCTGAGACTTCTAGTTCCACAGCAGCTGTCACCTCTCTGCCCATATTACACACAGCTGATACATTGTATCCCCCCCATACAGCAGTCATCCTCCTCCAATGATGCATCTACTATACAGCATGCTGAGACTTCTAGTTCCACAACAGCTGCCACCTCTCTGCCCGTATTACATACAGCTGATACATTGTATCCCCCCCATACAGCAGTCACCCCCCTCTAGTGCTGCTCCTACTACATAGCATGCTGAGACTACTAGTTCCACAGCAGCTGTCACCTCTCTGCACGTATTACACACAGCTGATACTAGAGATGAGCGGGTTCGGTTTCTCTGAATCCGAACCCGCACGAACTTCATGTTTTTTTTCACGGGTCCGAGCGACTCGGATCTTCCCGCCTTGCTCGGTTAACCCGAGCGCGCCCGAACGTCATCATGACGCTGTCGGATTCTCGCGAGACTCGGATTCTATATAAGGAGCCGCGCGTCGCCGCCATTTTCACACGTGCATTGAGATTGATAGTGAGAGGACGTGGCTGGCGTCCTCTCCATTTAGATTAGGAGAGAGAGAGAGAGAGAGATTGACCTGAGGCTGATACTGTAGAAGAGAGTGCAGAGTTTAGTGACTGACCACAGTGACCACCAGACAGTGCAGTTGTTTTATTTAATATATCCGTTCTCTGCCTGAAAAAAACGGTACACACAGTGACTCAGTCACATACCATATCTGTGTGCACTGCTCAGCCCAGTGTGCTGCATGCCTGCATCATCTATGTATATATTATATATCTGACTGTGCTCAGCTCACACAGCTTATAATTGTGGGGGAGACTGGGGAGCACTGCAGTGCCAGTTATAGGTTATAGCAGGAGCCAGGAGTACAAGACAGTCACATACCATATCTGTGTGCACTGCTCAGCCCAGTGTGCTGCATCATCTATGTATATATTATATATCTGACTGTGCTCAGCTCACACAGCTTATAATTGTGGGGGAGACTGGGGAGCACTGCAGTGCCAGTTATAGGTTATAGCAGGAGCCAGGAGTACATATTATATTAAAATTAAACAGTGCACACTTTTGCTGCAGGAGTGCCACTGCCAGTGTGACTGACCAGTGACCTGACCACACTGACCACCAGTATAGTTAGTAGTATACTATATTGTGATTGCCTGAAAAAGTTAAACACTCGTCGTGTGACTTCACTTGTGTGGTGGTTTTTTTTTTATTCTATAAAAAACTCATTCTGCTGACAGACAGTGTCCAGCAGGTCCGTCATTATATAATATATATACCTGTCCGGCTGCAGTAGTGATATATATATATTTTTTATATCATTATTTATCATCCAGTCGCAGCAGACACAGTACGGTAGTTCACGGCTGTAGCTACCTCTGTGTCGGCACTCGGCAGTCCATCCATAATTGTATACCACCTACCCGTGGTTTTTTTTTCTTTCTTCTTTATACATACATACTACTACATCTCTTTATCAACCAGTCTATATTAGCAGCAGACACAGTACAGTACGGTAGTTCACGGCTGTGGCTACCTCTGTGTCGGCACTCGGCAGTCCGTCCATAATTGTATACCACCTAACCGTGGGTTTTTTTTCTTTCTTCTTTATACATACATACTACGACATCTCTTTATCAACCAGTCTATATTAGCAGCAGACACAGTACAGTACGGTAGTTCACGGCTGTGGCTACCTCTGTGTCGGCACTCGGCAGTCCGTCCATAATTGTATACCACCTAACCGTGGTTTTTTTTTCTTTCTTCTTCATACATACATACTACGACATCTCTTTATCAACCAGTCTATATTAGCAGCAGACACAGTACAGTACGGTAGTTCACGGCTGTGGCTACCTCTGTGTCGGCACTCGGCAGTCCGTCCATAATTGTATACCACCTAACCGTGGTTTTTTTTTCTTTCTTCTTTATACATACATACTACGACATCTCTTTATCAACCAGTCTATATTAGCAGCAGACACAGTACAGTACGGTAGTTCACGGCTGTGGCTACCTCTGTGTCGGCACTCGGCAGTCCGTCCATAATTGTATACCACCTAACCGTGGTTTTTTTTTCTTTCTTCTTCATACATACATACTACGACATCTCTTTATCAACCAGTCTATATTAGCAGCAGACACAGTACAGTACGGTAGTTCACGGCTGTGGCTACCTCTGTGTCGGCACTCGGCAGTCCATCCATAATTGTATACCACCTACCCGTGGTTTTTTTTTCTTTCTTCTTTATACATACATACTACTACATCTCTTTATCAACCAGTCTATATTAGCAGCAGACACAGTACAGTACGGTAGTTCACGGCTGTGGCTACCTCTGTGTCGGCACTCGGCAGTCCGTCCATAATTGTATACCACCTACCCGTGGTTTTTTTTTCTTTCTTCTTCATACATACATACTACGACATCTCTTTATCAACCAGTCTATATTAGCAGCAGACACAGTACAGTACGGTAGTTCACGGCTGTGGCTACCTCTGTGTCGGCACTCGGCAGTCCGTCCATAATTGTATACCACCTAACCGTGGTTTTTTTTTCTTTCTTCTTCATACATACATACTACGACATCTCTTTATCAACCAGTCTATATTAGCAGCAGACACAGTACGGTAGTTCACGGCTGTAGCTACCTCTGTGTCGGCACTCGGCAGTCCGTCCATAATTGTATACTAGTATCCATCCATCTCCATTGTTTACCTGAGGTGCCTTTTAGTTGTGCCTATTAAAATATGGAGAACAAAAATGTTGAGGTTCCAAAATTAGGGAAAGATCAAGATCCACTTCCACCTCGTGCTGAAGCTGCTGCCACTAGTCATGGCCGAGACGATGAAATGCCAGCAACGTCGTCTGCCAAGGCCGATGCCCAATGTCATAGTACAGAGCATGTCAAATCCAAAACACCAAATATCAGTAAAAAAAGGACTCCAAAACCTAAAATAAAATTGTCGGAGGAGAAGCGTAAACTTGCCAATATGCCATTTACCACACGGAGTGGCAAGGAACGGCTGAGGCCCTGGCCTATGTTCATGGCTAGTGGTTCAGCTTCACATGAGGATGGAGGCACTCAGCCTCTCGCTAGAAAAATGAAAAGACTCAAGCTGGCAAAAGCAGTAGCACCGCAAAGAACTGTGCGTTCTTCGAAATCCCAAATCCACAAGGAGAGTCCAATTGTGTCGGTTGCGATGCCTGACCTTCCCAACACTGGACGTGAAGAGCATGCGCCTTCCACCATTTGCACGCCCCCTGCAAGTGCTGGAAGGAGCACCCGCAGTCCAGTTCCTGATAGTCAGATTGAAGATGTCAGTGTTGAAGTACACCAGGATGAGGAGGATATGGGTGTTGCTGGCGCTGGGGAGGAAATTGACCAGGAGGATTCTGATGGTGAGGTGGTTTGTTTAAGTCAGGCACCCGGGGAGACACCTGTTGTCCGTGGGAGGAATATGGCCGTTGACATGCCTGGTGAAAATACCAAAAAAATCAGCTCTTCGGTGTGGAACTATTTCAACAGAAATGCGGACAACAGGTGTCAAGCCGTGTGTTCCCTTTGACAAGCTGTAATAAGTAGGGGTAAGGACGTTAACCACCTCGGAACATCCTCCCTTATACGTCACCTGCAGCGCATTCATAATAAGTCAGTGACAAGTTCAAAAACTTTGGGTGACAGCGGAAGCAGTCCACTGACCAGTAAATCCCTTCCTCTTGTAACCAAGCTCACGCAAACCACCCCACCAACTCCCTCAGTGTCAATTTCCTCCTTCCCCAGGAATGCCAATAGTCCAGCAGGCAATGTCACTGGCAATTCTGACGAGTCCTCTCCTGCCTGGGATTCCTCCGATGCATCCTTGCGTGTAACGCCTACTGCTGCTGGCGCTGCTGTTGTTGCTGCTGGGAGTCGATGGTCATCCCAGAGGGGAAGTCGTAAGCCCACTTGTACTACTTCCAGTAAGCAATTGACTGTTCAACAGTCCTTTGCGAGGAAGATGAAATATCACAGCAGTCATCCTGCTGCAAAGCGGATAACTGAGGCCTTGACAACTATGTTGGTGTTAGACGTGCGTCCGGTATCCGCCGTTAGTTCACAGGGAACTAGACAATTTATTGAGGCAGTGTGCCCCCGTTACCAAATACCATCTAGGTTCCACTTCTCTAGGCAGGCGATACCGAGAATGTACACGGACGTCAGAAAAAGACTCACCAGTGTCCTAAAAAATGCAGTTGTACCCAATGTCCACTTAACCACGGACATGTGGACAAGTGGAGCAGGGCAGGGTCAGGACTATATGACTGTGACAGCCCACTGGGTAGATGTATGGACTCCCGCCGCAAGAACAGCAGCGGCGGCACCAGTAGCAGCATCTCGCAAACGCCAACTCTTTCCTAGGCAGGCTACGCTTTGTATCACCGGTTTCCAGAATACGCACACAGCTGAAAACCTCTTACGGCAACTGAGGAAGATCATCGCGGAATGGCTTACCCCAATTGGACTCTCCTGTGGATTTGTGGCATCGGACAACGCCAGCAATATTGTGTGTGCATTAAATATGGGCAAATTCCAGCACGTCCCATGTTTTGCACATACCTTGAATTTGGTGGTGCAGAATTATTTAAAAAACGACAGGGGCGTGCAAGAGATGCTGTCGGTGGCCAGAAAAATTGCGGGACACTTTCGGCGTACAGGCACCACGTACAGAAGACTGGAGCACCACCAAAAACTACTGAACCTGCCCTGCCATCATCTGAAGCAAGAAGTGGTAACGAGGTGGAATTCAACCCTCTATATGCTTCAGAGGTTGGAGGAGCAGCAAAAGGCCATTCAAGCCTATACAATTGAGCACGATATAGGAGGTGGAATGCACCTGTCTCAAGCGCAGTGGAGAATGATTTCAACGTTGTGCAAGGTTCTGATGCCCTTTGAACTTGCCACACGTGAAGTCAGTTCAGACACTGCCAGCCTGAGTCAGGTCATTCCCCTCTTCAGGCTTTTGCAGAAGAAGCTGGAGACATTGAAGGAGGAGCTAACACGGAGCGATTCCGCTAGGCATGTGGGACTTGTGGATGGAGCCCTTAATTCGCTTAACAAGGATTCACGGGTGGTCAATCTGTTGAAATCAGAGCACTACATTTTGGCCACCGTGCTCGATCCTAGATTTAAAGCCTACCTTGGATCTCTCTTTCCGGCAGACACAAGTCTGCTGGGGTTGAAAGACCTGCTGGTGAGAAAATTGTCAAGTCAAGCGGAACGCGACCTGTCAACATCTCCTCCTTCACATTCTCCCGCAACTGGGGGTGCGAGGAAAAGGCTCAGAATTCCGAGCCCACCCGCTGGCGGTGATGCAGGGCAGTCTGGAGCGACTGCTGATGCTGACATCTGGTCCGGACTGAAGGACCTGACAACGATTACGGACATGTCGTCTACTGTCACTGCATATGATTCTCTCACCATTGAAAGAATGGTGGAGGATTATATGAGTGACCGCATCCAAGTAGGCACGTCACACAGTCCATACTTATACTGGCAGGAAAAAGAGGCAATTTGGAGGCCCTTGCACAAACTGGCTTTATTCTACCTAAGTTGCCCTCCCACAAGTGTGTACTCCGAAAGAGTGTTTAGTGCCGCCGCTCACCTTGTCAGCAATCGGCGTACGAGGTTACATCCAGAAAATGTGGAGAAGATGATGTTCATTAAAATGAATTATAATCAATTCCTCCGCAGAGACATTGACCAGCAGCAATTGCCTCCACAAAGTACACAGGGAGCTGAGATGGTGGATTCCAGTGGGGACGAATTGATAATCTGTGAGGAGGGGGATGTACACGGTGATATATCGGAGGATGATGATGAGGTGGACATCTTGCCTCTGTAGAGCCAGTTTGTGCAAGGAGAGATTAATTGCTTCTTTTTTGGTGGGGGTCCAAACCAACCCGTCATTTCAGTCACAGTCGTGTGGCAGACCCTGTCACTGAAATGATGGGTTGGTTAAAGTGTGCATGTCCTGTTTATACAACATAAGGGTGGGTGGGAGGGCCCAAGGACAATTCCATCTTGCACCTCTTTTTTCTTTTATTTTTCTTTGCGTCATGTGCTGTTTGGGGAGGGTTTTTTGGAAGGGACATCCTGCGTGACACTGCAGTGCCACTCCTAGATGGGCCCGGTGTTTGTGTCGGCCACTTGTGTCGCTAATCTTACTCACACAGTCAGCTACCTCATTGCGCCTCTTTTTTTCTTTGCGTCATGTGCTGATTGGGGAGGGTTTTTTGGAAGGGACATCCTGCGTGACACTGCAGTGCCACTCCTAAATGGGCCCGGTGTTTGTGTCGGCCACTAGGGTCGCTAATCTTACTCACACAGTCAGCTACCTCATTGCGCCTCTTTTTTTCTTTGCGTCATGTGCTGATTGGGGAGGGTTTTTTGGAAGGGACATCCTGCGTGACACTGCAGTGCCACTCCTAAATGGGCCCGGTGTTTGTGTCGGCCACTAGGGTCGCTAATCTTACTCACACAGTCAGCTACCTCATTGCGCCTCTTTTTTTCTTTGCGTCATGTGCTGATTGGGGAGGGTTTTTTGGAAGGGACATCCTGCGTGACACTGCAGTGCCACTCCTAAATGGGCCCGGTGTTTGTGTCGGCCACTAGGGTCGCTAATCTTACTCACACAGTCAGCTACCTCATTGCGCCTCTTTTTTTCTTTGCGTCATGTGCTGATTGGGGAGGGTTTTTTGGAAGGGACATCCTGCGTGACACTGCAGTGCCACTCCTAAATGGGCCCGGTGTTTGTGTCGGCCACTAGGGTCGCTTATCTTACTCACACAGTCAGCTACCTCATTGCGCCTCTTTTTTTCTTTGCGTCAAGTGCTGATTGGGGAGGGTTTTTTGGAAGGGACATCCTGCGTGACACTGCAGTGCCACTCCTAGATGGGCCAGGTGTTTGTGTCGGCCACTAGTGTCGCTTAGCTTAGTCATCCAGCGACCTTGGTGCAAATTTTAGGACTAAAAATAATATTGTGAGGTGTGAGGTATTCAGAATAGACTGAAAATGAGTGGAAATTATGGTTTTTGAGGTTAATAATAATATGGGATCAAAATGACCCCCAAATTTTATGATTTAAGCTGTTTTTTAGTGTTTTTTAAAAAAAACACCCGAATCCAAAACACACCCGAATCCGACAAAAAAAATTCGGTGAGGTTTTGCCAAAACGCGGTCGAACCCAAAACACGGCCGCGGAACCGAACCCAAAACCAAAACACAAAACCCGAAAAATTTCAGGCGCTCATCTCTAGCTGATACATTGTATCCCCCCATACAGCAGTCATCCTCCTCCAGTGCTGCATCTACTACACAGCATGCTGAGACTTCTAGTTCCACAACAGCTGCCACCTCTCTGCCTGTATTACATACAGCTGATATATTGTATCCCCCCCATACAGCAGTCATCCTCCTCCAATGATGCATCTACTATACAGCATGCTGAGACTTCTAGTTCCACAACAGCTGCCACCTCTCTGCCCGTATTATATGCAGCAGATACATTGTATCCCCCCCATACAGCAGTCTCCCTCCTCCAGTGCTGCTCCTAATACACAGCATGCTGAGACTTCTAGTTCCACAGCTGCTGCCACCTCTCTGCCCGTATTACATACAGCTGATACATTGTATCCCCCCCATAGAGCAGTCACCCCCCTCTAGTGCTGCTCCTACTACTCAGCATGCTGAGACTTCTAGTTCTACAGCAGCTGCCACCTCTCTGCCCGTATTACAAACAGCTGATACATTGTATCCCCCCCCATACAGCAGTCACCCCCCTCCAGTGCTGCTCCTCCTACACAGCATGCTGAGACTTTTAGTTCCACAGCAGCTGTCACCTCTCTGCCCATATTACACACAGCTGATACATTGTATCCCCCCCATACAGCAGTCATCCTCCTCCAATGATGCATCTACTATACAGCATGCTGAGACTACTAGTTCCACAGCAGCTGTCACCTCTCTGCCCATATTACACACAGCTGATACATTGTATCCCCCCATACAGCAGTCATCCTCCTCCAGTGCTGCATCTACTACACAGCATGCTGAGACTTCTAGTTCCACAACAGCTGCCACCTCTCTGCCTGTATTACATACAGCTGATACATTGTATCCCCCCCATACAGCAGTCACCCCCCTCTAGTGCTGCTCCTACTACACAGCATGCTGAGACTACTAGTTCCACAGCAGCTGTCACCTCTCTGCCCATATTACACACAGCTGATACATTGTATCCCCCCCATACAGCAGTCATCCTCCTCCAATGATGCATCTACTATACAGCATGCTGAGACTTCTAGTTCCACAACAGCTGCCACCTCTCTGCCCGTATTACATACAGCTGATACATTGTATCCCCCCCATACAGCAGTCACCCCCCTATAGTGCTGCTCCTACTACTCAGCATGCTGAGACTACTAGTTCCACAGGAGCTGTCACCTCTCTGCCCATATTACACACAGCTGATACATTGTATCCCCCCCATACAGCAGTCATCCTCCTCCAATGATGCATCTACTACACAGCATGCTGAGACTTCTAGTTCCACAGCATCTGCCACCTCTCTGCCCGTATTACACACAGCTAATACATTGTACCCCCCATACAGCAGTCACCCCCTCCAGTGCTGCACATACTACACAGCATGCTGAGACTTCTAGTTCCACAGCAGCTGCCACCTCTCTGTCAGTATTACACACAACTGAAACATTGTATCCCCCCATACAGCAGTCACCCCCCTCCAATGATGCATCTACTACACAGCATGCTGAGACTTCTAGTTCCACAGCAGCTGCCACATATCTGCCTGTATTACACACAGCTGATACATTGTATCCCCCCCATACAGCAGTCACCCCCCCTTCCAGTGCTGCTCCTAATACACAGCATGCTGAGACATCTAGTTCCACAGCAGCTGCCACATATCTGCCTGTATTACACACAGCTGATACATTGTATCCCCCCATACAGTATTCATCCCCCTCCAGTGCTGCTCCTACTACACAGCATGCTGAGACTTCTAGTTCCACAGCAGCTGCCACCTCTCTGCCCGTATTACACACAGCTGATACATTGTATCCCCCCCATACAGCAGTCACCCTCCTCCAGTGCTGCTCCTACTACACAGCATGCTGAGACTTCTAGTTCCACAGCAGCTTCCACCTCTCTGCACAAATTACGCAGAGCTGATACATTGTATCCCCCCCATACAGCAGTCACCTCCTCCAGTGCTGCTCCTACTACACAGCATGCTGAGACTTCTAGTTCCACAGCAGCTGCCACCTCTCTGCCCGTATTACACACAGCTGATACATTGTATCCCCCCCATACAGCAGTCACCCCCTCCAGTGCTGCTCCTACAACACAGCATGCTGATACTTCTAGTTCTACAGCAGCTGCCGCCTCTCTGCCCGTATTACACACAGCTGATACATTGTATCCCCCCCATACAGCATTCACCCTCCTCCAGTGCTGCTCCTACTACACAGCATGCTGAGACTTCTAGTTCCACAGCAGCTGCCACCTCTCTGCACATATTATGCAGAGCTGATACATTGTATCCCCCAAACAGCAGTCACCCTCCTCCAGTGCTGCTCCTCTACACAGCATGCAGAGACTTTTAGTTCCACAGCAGCTGCAACCTCTCTGCCCGTATTACACACAGCTGATACATTGTATCCCCCCCATACAGCAGTCACCCCCCTCCAGTGCTGCTCCTACTACACAGCATGCTGAGATTTTTAGTTCTACAGCAGCTGCCACCTCCCTGCCCGTATTACACACAGCTGATACATTGTATCCCCCCCATACAGCAGTCACCCCCTTCCAGTGCTGCTCCTACTACACAGCATGCTGAGACTTCTAGTTCTACAGCAGCTGCCACCTCTCTGCCCGTATTACACACAGCCGATACATTGTATCCCCCCCATACAGCAGTCACCCCCTTCCAGTGCTGCTCCTACTACACAGCATGCTGAGACTTCTAGTTCTACAGCAGCTGCCACCTCTCTGCCCGTATTACACACAGCTGATATATTGTATCCCCCCCATACAGCAGTCACCCCCCTCCAGTGCTGCTACTATCACACAGCATGCTGAGACTTCTAGTTCTACAGCAGCTGCCACCTCTCTGCCCGTATTACACACAGCTGATACATTGTATCCCCCCCATACAGCAGCCATCCTCCTCTACTGCTGCACATACAACACAGCATGCTGAGACTTCTAGTTCCACAACAGCTGCCACCTCTCTGCCCGTATTACACACAGCTGATACATTATATCCCCCCCATACAGCAGTCACCCCCTTCAAGTGCTGCTCCTACTACACAGCATGCTGAGACTTCTAGTTCTACAGCAGCTGCCACCTCTCTGCCCGTATTACACACAGCTGATACATTATATCCCCCCCATACAGCAGTCACCCCCTTCCAGTGCTGCTCCTACTACACAGCATGCTGAGACTTCTAGTTCTACAGCAGCTGCCACCTCTCTGCCCATATTACACACAGCTGATACATTGTATCCCCCCCATACAGCAGTCACCCCCTTCCAGTGCTGCTCCTACTACACAGCATGCTGAGACTTCTAGTTCTACAGCAGCTGCCACCTCTCTGCCTGTATTACACACAGCTGATACATTGTATCCCCCCCATACAGCAGTCACCCCACTCAAGTGCTGCTCCTACTACACAGCATGCTGAGACTGCTAGTTCCACAGCAGCTGCCACCTCTCTGCCTGTATTACACACAGCTGATACATTGTATCCCCCCCATACAGCAGCCATCCTCCTCCACTGCTGCACATACAACACAGCATGCTGAGACTTCTAGTTCCACAACAGCTGCCACCTCTCTGCCCGTATTACACACAGCTGATACATTGTATCCCCCCCATACAGTATTCAACCTCCTCCAGTGCTGCTCCTACTACACAGCATGCTGAGACTTCTAGTTCCACAGCAGCTGCCACCTCTCTGCCCATATTACACACAGCTGATACATTGTATCCCCCCCATACAGTATTCAACCTCCTCCAGTGCTGCTCCTACTACACAGCATGCTGAGACTTCTAGTTCCACAGCATCTGCCACCTCTCTGCCCATATTACACAAAGCTGATACATTGTATCCCCTCATACAGCATTCATCCTCCTCCAGTGCTGCATCTACTACACAGCATGCTGAGACTTCTAGTTCCACAACAGCTGCCCACCTCTCTACCCGTATTACACACAGCTGATACATTGTATCCCCCCCATATAGTATTCAACCTCCTCCAGTGCTGCTCCTACTACACAGCATGCTGAGACTTCTAGTTCCAAAGCAGCTGCCACCTCTCTGCCCGTATTACACACAGCTGATACATTGTATCCCCCCCATACAGCAGTCACCCTCCTCCAGTGCTGCTCCTAATACACAGCATGCTGAGACTTCTAGTTCTACAGCAGCTGCCACCTCTCTGCCCGTATTACACACAGCTGATATATTAAATCCCCCCCATACAGCATTCACCCTCCTCCAGTGCTGCATCTACTACACAGCATGCTGAGACTTCTAGTTCTAAAGCAGCTGCAACCTCTCTGCCCATATTACACACAGCTGATACATTGTATCCCCCCCATACAGCAGTCACCCCCCTCCAGTGCTGCTCCTACTACACAGCATGCTGAGACTTCTAGTTCTAAAGCAGCTGCAACCTCTCTGCCCATATTACACACAGCTGATACATTGTATCCCCCCATACAGCAGTCACCCCCCTCCAGTGCTGCTCCTACTACAAAGCATGCTGAGACTTCTAGTTCCACAACAGCTGCCACCTCTCTGCCCATATTACACACAGCTGATACATTGTATCCCCCCATACAGCAGTCACCCCCCTCCAGTGCTGCATCTACTACACAGCATGCTGAGACTTCTAGTTCTACATCAGCTGCCACCTCTCTCCATAATACACACAGCTGATACATTGTATCCCACCCCTACAGCAGTCACCCCCCTTCAGTGCTGCTCCTACTACACAGCATGCTGAGACTTCTAGTTCCCCAGCAGCTGTCACCTCTCTGCCCGTATTACACACAGTAGATACATTGTATCCCCCCATACAGCAGTCACCCCCATCCAGTGCTGCATGTACTACATAGCATGCTGAGACTTCTAGTTCTACAGCAGGTGCCAACTATCTGCCCGTATTACACACAGCTGATACATTGTATCCCCCCCATACAGCAGTCACCCCCCCTCCAGTGCTGCTCCTCCTACACAGCATGCTGAGACTTCTAGTTCTACAGCAGCTGCCGCCTCTCTGCCCGTATTACACACAGCTGATACATTGTATCCCCCCCATACAGCATTCACCCTCCTCCAGTGCTGCTCCTACTACACAGCATGCTGAGACTGCTAGTTCTACAGCAGCTGCCACCTCTCTGCACATATTATGCAGAGCTGATACATTGTATCCCCCCCATACAGCATTCATCCTCCTCCAGTGCTGCATCTACTACACAGCATGCTGAGACTTCTAGTTCCACAGCAGCTGCCCACCTCTCTGCCCGTATTACACACAGCTGATACATTGTATCCCCCCATACAGCAGTCACCCCCCTCCAGTGCTGCTCCTACTACACAGCATGCTGAGACTTCTAGTTCCACAGCAGCTGCCACCTCTCTGCCCATATTACACACAGCTGATACATTGTATCCCCCCATACAGCAGTCACCCTCCTCCAGTGCTGCTCCTACTACACAGCATGCTGAGACTGCTAGTTCCACAGCAGCTGCCACCTCTCTGCCTGTATTACACACAGCTGATACATTGTATCCCCCCATACAGCAGTCACCCTCCTCCAGTGCTGCTCCTACTACACAGGATGCTGAGACTTCTAGTTCTACAGCAGCTGCCACCTCTCTGCCCGTATTACACACAGCTGATACATTGTATCCCCCCCATACAGCAGCCATCCTCCTCCACTGCTGCACATACAACACAGCATGCTGAGACTTCTAGTTCCACAGCATCTACCACCTCTCTGCCCGTATTACACACAGCTGATACATTGTATCCCCCCCATACAGTATTCAACCTCCTCCAGTGCTGCTCCTACTACACAGCATGCTGAGACTTCTAGTTCCACAGCAGCTGCCACCTCTCTGCCCATATTACACACAGCTGATACATTGTATCCCCCCCATACAGCATTCATCCTCCTCCAGTGCTGCATCTACTACACAGCATGCTGAGACTTCTAGTTCCACAACAGCTGCCCACCTCACTACCCGTATTATACACAGCTGATACATTGTATCCCCCCCATACAGTATTCAACCTCCTCCAGTGCTGCTCCTACTACACAGCATGCTGAGACTTCTAGTTCCACAGCAGCTGCCACCTCTCTGCCCATATTACACACAGCTGATACATTGTATCAACCCCCATACAGTATTCATCCTCCTCCAGTGCTGCTCCTACTACACAGCATGCTGAGACTACTAGTTCCACAGCAGCTGTCACCTCTCTGCCCATATTACACACAGCTGATACATTGTATCCCCCCCATATAGCATTCATCCTCCTCCAGTGCTGCATCAACTACACAGCATGCTGAGACTTCTAGTTCCACAACAGCTGCCCACCTCACTACCCGTATTACACACAGCTGATACATTGTATCCCCCCCATACAGTATTCAACCTCCTCCAGTGCTGCTCCTACTACACAGCATGCTGAGACTTCTAGTTCCACAGCAGCTGCCACCTCTCTGCCCATATTACACACAGCTGATACATTGTATCCCCCCCATACAGAATTCATCCTCCTCCAGTGCTGCATCTACTACACAGCATGCTGAGACTTCTAGTTCCACAACAGCTGCCCACCTCACTACCCGTATTATACACAGCTGATACATTGTATCCCCCCCATACAGTATTCAACCTCCTCCAGTGCTGCTCCTACTACACAGCATGCTGAGACTTCTAGTTCCACAGCAGCTGCCACCTCTCTGCCCATATTACACACAGCTGATACATTGTATCCCCCCATACAGCATTCCTCCTCCTCCAGTGCTGCATCTACTACACAGCATGCTGAGACTTCTAGTTCCACAACAGCTGCCCACCTCTCTACCCGTATTACACACAGCTGATACATTGTATCCCCCCCATACAGTAATCAACCTCCTCCAGTGCTGCTCCTACTACACAGCATGCTGAGACTTCTAGTTCCACAGCAGCTGCCACCTCTCTGCCCGTATTACACACAGCTGATACATTGTATCCCCCCCATACAGCAGTCACCCTCCTCCAGTGCTGCACATACTACACAGAATACTGAGACTTCTAGTTCTACAGCAGCTGCCACCTCTCTGTCCATATTACACACAGCTGATACATTGTATCCCCCCCATACAGCAGTCACCCTCCTCCAGTGCTGCACATACTACACAGCATGCTGAGACTTCTAGTTCTACAGCAGCTGCCACCTCTCTGCCCGTATTACACACAGCTGATATATTAAATCCCCCCCATACAGCATTCACCCTCCTCCAGTGCTGCATCTACTACACAGCATGCTGAGACTTCTAGTTCTAAAGCAGCTGCAACCTCTCTGCCCATATTACACACAGCTGATACATTGTATCCCCCCCATACAGCAGTCACCCCCCTCCAGTGCTGCTCCTACTACACAGCATGCTGAGACTTCTAGTTCTAAAGCAGCTGCAACCTCTCTGCCCATATTACACACAGCTGATACATTGTATCCCCCCCATACAGCAGTCACCCCCCTCCAGTGCTGCTCCTACTACAAAGCATGCTGAGACTTCTAGTTCCACAGCACCTGCCACCTCTCTGCCCATATTACACACAGCTGATACATTGTATCCCCCCCATACAGCAGTCACCCCCCTCCAGTGTTGCATCTACTACACAGCATGCTGAGACTTCTAGTTCTACAGCAGCTGCCACCTCTCTGTCCATATTACACACAGCTGATACATTGTATCCCCCCATACAGCAGTCACCCCCCTTCAGTGCTGCTCCTACTACACAGCATGCTGAGACTTCTAGTTCCCCTGCAGCTGTCACCTCTCTGCCCGTATTACACACAGAAGATACATTGTATCCCCCCCATACAGCAGTCACTCCCATCCAGTGCTGCATGTACTACACAGCATGCTGAGACTTCTAGTTCTACAGCAGGTGCCAACTATCTGCCCGTATTACACACAGCTGATACATTGTATCCCCCCCATACAGCAGTCATCCTCCTACAGTGCTGCTCCTACTACACAGCATGCTGAGACTTCTAGTTCCCCAGCTGCTGCCACCTCTCTGCCCGTTACAAACAGCTGATACATTGTATCCCCCCCATACAGCAGTCATCCTCCTCCAATGATGCATCTACTACACAGCATGCTGAGACTTATAGTTCTACAGAAGCTGCCCACCTCTCTGCCCATATTACACACAGGTGATGCATTGTATCCCCCCCATACAGCAGTCATCCTCCTCCAATTATGCATCTACTACACAGCATGCTGAGACTTATAGTTCTACAGAAGCTGCCCACCTCTCTGCCCATATTACACACAGGTGATGCATTGTATCCCCCCCATACAGCAGTCACCCTCCTCCAGTGCTGCTCCTACCGCAAAGCATGCTGAGACTTCTAGTTCCACAGCTGCTGCCACCTCTCTGCCCGTATTAAACACAGCTGATACATTGTATCCTCCCATACAGCAGTCACCCCCCTCCAGTGCTGCTCCTACTACACAGCATGCTGAGACTTCTAGTTCCACAGCAGCTGCAACCTCTCTGCCTGTATTACACACAGCTGATACATTGTATCCCCCCCATACAGCAGTCACCCCCCTCCAGTGCTGCTCCTACTACACAGCATGCTGAGACTTCTAGTTCCACAGCAGCTGCCACATCTCTGCCCGTATTACACACAGCTGATACATTGTATCCCCCCCATACAGCAGTCATCCTCCTCCAATGATGCATCTACTACACAGCATGCTGAGACTTCTAGTTCCACAGCATCTGCCACCTCTCTGCCCGTATTACACACAGCTGATACATTGTATACCCCCCATACAGCAGTCAACCCCCTCCAGTGCTGCTCCTACTATACAGCATGCTGAGACTTCTAGTTCCACAGCAGCTGCCACCTCTCTGCCCGTATTACACACAACTGATACATTGTATCCCCCCCCATACAGCAGTCACCCCCCTCCAGTGCTGCTCCTACTACACAGCATGCTGAGACTTCTAGTTCCACAGCAGCTGCCACCTCTCTGCCTGTATTACACACAGCTGATACATTGTATCCCCCCCATACAGCAGTCACCCCCCTCCAGTGCTGCTCATACTACACAGCATGCTGAGACTTCTAGTTCCACAGCAGCTGTCACCTCACTACCCGTATTACACACAGCTGATACATTGTATCCCCCCCATACAGCATTCATCCTCCTCCAGTGCTGCTCCTACTACACAGCATGCTGAGACTGCTAGTTCCACAGCAGCTGTCACCTCACTACCCGTATTACACACAGCTGATACATTGTATCCCCCCCATACAGCATTCATCCTCCTCCAGTGCTGCTCCTACTACACAGCATGCTGAGACTTCTAGTTCCACAACAGCAGCCCACCTTTCTACCCATATTACACACAGCTGATACATTGTATCCCCCCCATACAGCAGTCACCCTCCTCCAGTGCTGCTCCTACTACACAGCATGCTGAGACTTCTAGTTCCATAGCAGCTGCCACCTCTCTGCCTGTATTACACACAGCTGATACATTGTATCCCCCCCATACAGCAGTCACCCCCCTCCAGTGCTGCTCCTACTACACAGCATGCTGAGACTTCTAGTTCTACAGCTGCTGCCACGTCTCTGCCTGTATTACACACAGCTGATACATTGTATCCCCCCCATACAGCAGTCACCCCCCTCCAGTACTGCATCTACTACACAGCATGCTGAGACTTCTAGTTCCACAGCTGCTGCCACCTCTCTGCCCGTATTAAACACAGCTGATATATTGTATCCCCCTTATACAGCAGTCACCCTCCTCCAGTGCTGCTCATACTACACAGCATGCTGACACTTCTAGTTCCACAGCTGCTGCCACGTCTCTGCCCATATTACACACAGCTGATACATTGTATCCTCCCCATACAGCAGTCACCCCCTCCAGTGTTGCTCCTACTACACAGCATGCTGAGACTTCTAGTTCCACAGCAGCTGCCACCTCTCTGCCCGTATTGCACACAGCTGATACATTGTATCCCCCCATACAGCAGTCACCCCCCTCCAGTGCTGCTCTTACTACACAGCATGCTGATACTTCTAGTTCTACAGAAGCTGCCCACCTCTCTGCCTGTATTACACGAAGGTGATACATTGTATCCCCCCCATACAGTAGTCACCCCCCTTCAGTGCTGCACATACTACACAGCATGCTGAGACTTCTAGTTCTACAGCTGCTGCCACATCTCTGCCTGTATTACACACAGCTGATACATTGTATCCCCCCCATACAGCAGTCACCCCCCTCCAGTGCTGTATGTACTACACAGCATTCTGAGACTTTTAGTTCTACAGCAGGTGCCAACTCTCTGCCCTTATTACACACAGCTGATACATTGTATCCCCCCCATACAGCAGTCACCGCCCTCCAGTGCTGCTCCTACCAAACAGCATTCTGAGACTTCTAGTTCTACAGCAGGTGCCAACTCTCTGCCCGTATTACACGCAGCAGATACATTGTATCCCCCCCATACAGCAGTCACCCTCCTCCAGTGCTGCTCCTAAAACACAGCATGCTGAGACTTCTAGTTCTACAGCAGCTGCCACCTCTCTGCCCGTATTACACACAGCTGATATATTAAATTCCCCCCATACAGCATTCACCCTCCTCCAGTGCTGCTCCTACTACACAGCATGCTCTGACTTCTAGTTCTAAAGCAGCTGCAACCTCTCTGCCCGTATTACACACAGCTGATACATTGATTCCCCCCCATACAGCAGTCACCCCCCTCCAGTGCTGCTCCTACTACAAAGCATGCTGAGACTTCTAGTACCACAGCAGCTGCCACCTCTCTGCCCATATTACACACAGCTGATACATTGTATCCCCCCCATACAGCAGTCACCCCCCTCCAGTGCTGCTCATACTACACAGCATGCTGAGACTTCTAGTTCTACAGCAGCTGCCACCTCTCTGCCCGTATTACACACAGTAGATACATTGTATCCCCCCCCATACAGCAGTCACCCCCATCCAGTGCTGCATGTACTACACAGCATGCTGAGACTTCTAGTTCTACAGCAGGTGCCAACTATCTGCCCGTATTACACACAGCTGATACATTGTATCCCCCCCATACAGCAGTCATCCTCCTACAGTGCTGCTCTTACTACATAGCATGCTGAGACTTCTAGTTCTACAGCAGCTACCACCTCTCTGCCTGTATTACACACAGCTGATACATTTTATCCCCCCAAACAGCAGTCTCCCCCCTCCAGTGCTGCTCCTTCCGCAAAGCATGCTGATACTTCTAGTTCCACAGCTGCTGCCACCTCTCTGCCACTATTACACACAGCTGATACATTGTATCCCCCCCATACAGCATTCATCCTCCAGTGCTGCTCCTACCACACAGCATGCTGATACTTCTAGTTCCACAGTTGCTGCCACCTCTCTGTCCGTATTACACACAGCTGATACATTGTATCCCCCCCATACAGCATTCATCCTCCTCCAGTGCTGCATCTACTACACAGCATGCTGAGACTTCTAGTTCCACAGCTGCTGCCACCTCTCTGTCCGTATTACACACAGCTGATACATTGTATCCCCCCCATACAGCAGTCATCCTCCTCCAGTGCTGCTCCTACTACACAGCATGCTGAGACTTCTAGTTCCACAACAGCTGCCACCTCTCTGCCCATATTACACACAGCTGATACATTGTATCACCCCCATACTGCAGTCACCCCCCTCCAGTGCTGCATCTACTACCCAGCATGCTGAGACTTCTAGTTCTACAGCAGCTGCCACCTCTCTGTCCATATTACACACAGCTGATACATTGTATCCCCCCATACAGCAGTCACCCCCCTCCAGTGCTGCATGTACTACACAGCATGCTGAGATTTCTAGTTCTACAGCAGGTGCCAACTCTCTGCCCATATTACACACAGCTGATACATTGTATCCCCCCCCATACAGCAGTCACCCCCCCTCCAGTGCTGCATCCACTACACAGCATTCTGAAACTTCTAGTTCTACTGCAGCTGCCCACCTCTCTGCCCGTATTACACACAGCTGATACATTGTATCCCCCCCATACAGCAGTCACCGCCCTCCAGTGCTGCTCCAACCACCCAGCATGCTGAGACTTCTAGTTCCACAGCAACTGCCACCTCTCTGCCCGTATTACACGCATCTGATACATTGTATCCCCCCATACAGCAGTCACCCCCCTCCAGTGCTGCACTCACTACACAGCATGCTGAGACCTCTAGTTCTACAGCAGCTACCAAATCTCTGCCCGTATTACACACAGCTGATACATTGTATCCCCCCCATACAGCATTCATCCTCCTCCAGTGCTGCTCCTCCTACACAGCATGCTGAGACTTCTAGTTCCCCAGCAGCTGCCACCTCTCTGCCCGTATTACACACAGCAGATACATTGTATCCCCCCTATACAGCAGTCACCCCCCTCCAGTGCTGCATCTACTACACAGCATGCTGAGACATCTAGTTCCACAGCAGCTGCCACCTCTCTGCACATATTACACATAGCTGATACATTGTATCCCCCCATACATCAGTCACCCTCCTCCAGTGCTGCTCCTCCTACACAGCATGCTGAGACTTCTAGTTCCCCAGCAGCTGCCACCTCTCTGCCTGTATTACACACAGCAGATACATTGTATCCCCCCCATACAGCAGTCACCCCCCTCCAGTGCTGCATCTCTTACACACAATGCTGAGACATCTAGTTCCACAGCAGCTGCCACCTCTCTGCACATATTACACACAGCTGATACATTGTATCCCCCCCATACAGCAGTCACCCTCCTCCAGTGCTGCACATACTACACAGCATGCTGAGACATCTAGTTCTACAGCAGCTGCCACCTCTCTGCCCGTATTACACACAGCTGATACATTGTATCCCCCCCATACAGCAGTCACCCCCTCCAGTGCTGCACATACTACACAGCATGCTGAGACTTCTAGTTCTACAGCAGCTGCCACATATCTGCCTGTATTACACACAGCTGATACATTGTATCCCCCCATACAGCAGTCATCCTCCTACAGTGCTGCTCCTACTACACAGCATGCTGAGACTTCTAGTTCCACAGCTGCTGCCACCTCTCTGCCCGTCACAAACAGCTGATACATTGTATCCCCCCATACAGCAGTCACCCTCCTCCAGTGCTGCACATACTACACAGCATGCTGAGACTTCTAGTTCCACAGCATCTGCCACCTCTCTGCCCGTATTACACACAGCTGATACATTGTATCCCCCCCATACAGCAGTCACCCCCCTCCAGTGCTGCATGTACTACACAGCATGCTGAGACTTCTAGTTCCACAGCATCTGCCACCTCTCTGCCCGTATTATACACAGCTGATACATTGTATTCCCCCATACAGCATTCATCCTCCTCCAGTGCTGCACCTACTACACAGCATGCTGAGACTTCTAGTTCCACAGCTGCTGCCACATCTCTGCCCATATTACACACAGCTGATACATTGTTTCCCCCAATACAGCAGTCACCCCCCTCCATTGTTGCTCCTACTACACAGCATGCTGAGACTTCTAGTTCCACAGCAGCTGCCACCTCTCTGCCTGTATTACACACAGCTGATACATTGTATCCCCCCCATACAGCAGTCACCCCCCTCCAGTGCTGCTCCTACTACACAGCATGCTGAAACTTCTAGTTCTACAGCTGCTGCCACATCTCTGCCCGTATTACACACAGCTGATACATTGTATCCCCCCCATACAGCATTCACCCCCCTCCAGTGCTGCTCATACTACACAGCATGCTGACACTTCTAGTTCCACAGCAGCTGCTACCTCTCTGCACGTATTACACACAGCTGATACATTGTATCCCCCCCATACAGCAGTCACCCTCCTCCAGTGCTGCTCCTACTACACAGCATGCTGAGACTTCTAGTTCCACAGCAGCTGCTACCTCTCTGCACGTATTACACACAGCTGATACATTGTATCCCCCCCATACAGCAGTCATCCTCCTACAGTGCTGCATCTACTACACAGCATGCTGAGACTTCTAGTTCTATAGCAGCTGCCACCTCACTGCCTGTATTACACACAGCTGATACATTGTATCCCCCCCATACAGCAGTCACCCTCCTCCAGTGCTGCATCTACTACACAGCATGCTGAGACTTCTAGTTCCACAGCAGCTGCCACATCTCTGACTGTATTACACACAGCTGATATATTGTATCCCCCCCATACAGCAGTCACCCCCCTCCAGTGCTGCTCCTACTACACAGCATGCTGAGACTTCTAGTTCCACAGCAGCAGCCACCTCACTGCCTGTATTACACACAGCTGATACATTGTATCCCCCCCATACAGCAGTCACCCCCCTCCAGTGCTGCTCCTACTACACAGCATGCTGAGACTTCTAGTTCCACAGCAGCTGCCACCTTTCTGCCCGTATTACACACAGCTGATACATTTTATCCCCCATACAGCAGTCACCCCCCTCTAGTGCTGCTCATACTACACAGCATGCTGAGACTTCTAGTTCCACAGCTGCTGCCACCTCTCTGCCCATATTACACACAGCTGATACATTGTATCCCCCCCATACAGCAGTCACCCCCCTCCTCCAGTGCTGCTCCTACTACACAGCATGCTGAGACTTCTAGTTCTACAGCTGCTGCCATATCTCTGCACATATTACACGCACCTGATACAATGTATCCCCCCCATACAGCAGTCATCCACCTCCAGTGCTGCACATACAACACAGCATGCTGAGACTTCTAGTTCCACAGCAGCTGCCACCTCTCTGCCTGTATTACACCCAAATGATACATTGTATCCCCCCCATACAGCAGTCATCCTCCTCCAGTGCTGCACATACAACACAGCATGCTGAGACTTCTAGTTCCACAGCTGCTGTCACCTCTCTGCCCATATTACACACAGCTGATACATTGTAACCCCCCCATACAGCAGTCACCCCCTCCAGTGCTGCTCATACTACAGAGCATGCTGAGACTTCTAGTTCCACAGCAGCTGCCACCTCTCTGCCCATATTACACACAGCTGATACATTGAATCCCCCCCATACAGCAGTCACCCCCCTCCAGTGCTGCATCTACTGCACAGCATGCTGAGACCTCTAGTTCTACAACAGCTGCCATCTCTCTGCCCGTATTACACACAGCTGATACATTGTATCCCCCCCATACAGCAGTCACCCCCCTCCAGTGCTGCATCTACTACACAGCATGCTGAGACCTCTAGTTCTACAACAGCTGCCATCTCTCTGCCCGTATTACACACAGCTGATACAATGTATCCCCCCATACAGCATTCATCCTCCTCCAGTGCTGCACATACTACACAGCATGCTGAGACTTCTAGTTCCACAGCAGCTGCCACCTCCCTGCCTGTATTACACACAGCTGATACATTGTATCCCCCCCCATACAGCAGTCACCCCCCTCCAGTGCTGCTCCTACTACACAGCATGCCGAGACTTCTAGTTCCACAGCAGCTGCCACCTCTCTGCCCGTATTACACACAGCTGATACATTGTATCCCCCCCATACAGCAGTCACCCTCCCCTCCAGTGCTGCTCCTACTACACAGCATGCTGATACTTCTAGTTCTACAGCAGCTGCCACCTCTCTGCACATATTACACACAGCTGATACATTGTACCCCCCCATACAGCAGTCACCCCCTCCAGTGCTGCACATACTACACAGCATGCTGAGACTTCTAGCTCTACAGCTGCTGCCACCTCTCTGCCTGTATTACACACAGCTGATACATTGTATCCCCCCATACAGCATTCATCCTCCTCCAGTGCTGCTCCTATTACACAGCCTGCTGAGACTTCTAGTTCCACAGCAGCTGCCACCTCTCTGCCCGTATTACACACAAGTGATATATTGTATCCCCCCATACAGCAGTCACCCCCCTCCAGTGCTGCTCCTATTACACAGCATGCTGAGACTTCTAGTTCCACAGCTGCTGCCACCTCTCTGCCCGTATTACACACAGCTGATACATTGTATCCCCCCCATAGAGCAGTCATCCTCCTCCAATGATGCATCTACTACACAGCATGCTGAGACTTCTAGTTCCACAACAGCTGCCACCTCTCTGCCCGTATTACACACAGCTGATACATTGTATCCCCCCCATACAGCAGTCACCACCCTCCAGTGCTGCTCCTACTACACAGCATGCTGAGACTTCTAGTTCCACAGCAGCTGCCACCTCTCTGCCCATATTACACACAGCTGATACATTGTATCCCCCCCATAGAGCAGTCATCCTCCTCCAATGATGCATCTACTACACAGCATGCTGAGACTTCTAGTTCCACAGCAGCTGCCACCTCTCTGCCCGTATTACACACAGCTGATACATTGTATCTCCCCCATACAGCAGTCACCCTCCTCCAGTGCTGCACCTACTACACAGCATGCTGAGACTTCTAGTTCCACAGCAGCTGCCACCTCTCTGCCCGTATTACACACAGCTGATACATTGTATCCCCCCCATACAGCAGTCACCCTCCCCTCCAGTGCTGCTCCTACTACACAGCATGCTGATACTTCTAGTTCTACAGCAGCTGCCACCTCTCTGCCCGTATTACACACAGCTGATACATTGTATCCCCCCCATACAGCAGTCACCCTCCCCTCCAGTGCTGCTCCTACTACACAGCATGCTGATACTTCTAGTTCTACAGCAGCTGCCACCTCTCTGCACATATTACACACAGCTGATACATTGTACCCCCCCATACAGCAGTCACCCCCTCCAGTGCTGCACATACTACACAGCATGCTGAGACTTCTAGTTCTACAGCTGCTGCCACCTCTCTGCCTGTATTACACACAGCTGATACATTGTATCCCCCCATACAGCATTCATCCTCCTCCAGTGCTGCACCTATTACACAGCCTGCTGAGACTTCTAGTTCCACAGCAGCTGCCACCTCTCTGCCCGTATTACACACAAGTGATATATTGTATCCCCCCCATACAGCAGTCACCCCCCTCCAGTGCTGCTCCTATTACACAGCATGCTGAGACTTCTAGTTCCACAGCTGCTGCCACCTCTCTGCCTGTATTACACACAGCTGATACATTGTATCCCCCCCATAGAGCAGTCATCCTCCTCCAATGATGCATCTACTACACAGCATGCTGAGACTTCTAGTTCCACAACAGCTGCCACCTCTCTGCCCGTATTACACACAGCTGATACATTGTATCCCCCCCATACAGCAGTCACCCCCCTCCAGTGCTGCTCCTACTACACAGCATGCTGAGACTTCTAGTTCCACAGCAGCTGCCACCTCTCTGCCCATATTACACACAGCTGATACATTGTATCCCCCCCATAGAGCAGTCATCCTCCTCCAATGATGCATCTACTACACAGCATGCTGAGACTTCTAGTTCCACAGCAGCTGCCACCTCTCTGCACATATTACACGCAGCTGATACATTGGGGTATATTTACTAAAATTCGTATTTTTCCAAATGAGGTTAAAGTTCAATCACGAATGACATCGAAAGTGTAAAATTGCAACTTTTTGAATTTATTACGACTAATTTACTAAGCTGTCGTATTCTGCACTTTCGGATTTACCGATGTCGATGTCATTTGTTTTTTTAGGCAGTGTTTTACGTGAGTGACTTGTAAAACACTGCCGACTTTAATACAATGAATCTCGGCCGGATCTGAGAGATCCGTGCTGGGCTTCATTGTGCACCTTTTTAAAAAATAAAATAAGTGTTAAAATCCAAAAAAAATTGCGTGGGGTCCCCCCTCCTAAGCCAAACCAGCCTCGGGCTCTTTGAGCCGGTCCTGGTTGCAAAAATATGGGGAAAAAATGTCAGTGGTTCCCCCATATTTAAACAACCAGCACCAGGCTCTGCGCCTGGTCCTGGTTCCATAAATACGGGGGACAAAAAGCGTAGGGGTCCCCCGTATTTCTGAAACCAGCACCGGGCTCCACTAGCCAGATACATAATGCCACAGCCGGGGGACACTTTTATATAGGTCCCTGCGGCCCTGGCATTACATAACCAACTAGTCACCCCTAGCCGGGGTACCCTGGAGGAGTGGGGACCCCTTCAATCAAGGGGTCCCCCCCCTCCAGCCACCCAAGGACCAGGGGTGAAGCCCGAGGCTGTCCCCCCATCCAAGGGCTGCGGATGGGAGGCTGATAGCCGTTTTGTAAAAAAATGAATATTGTTTTTAGTAGCAGTACTACAAGTCCCAGCAAGCCTCCCCCGCAAGCTGGTACTTGGAGAATTACAAGTAGCAGCATGCGGAGGAAAACCGGGCCCGCTGGTACCTGTAATACTACTACTAAAAAAATACCCCAATAAAAACATAAGACACACACCTTGAAAGTATAACTTTAATACATACATACACACCTCCATATACACATACTTACCTTATGTTCACACGTGGGTCAGTCCTCTTCTCCATGTAGAATCCATGGTGTACCTGTTGAAAAAATTATACTCACAAAATCCAGTGTGTTAGGCTCCTCTTGTAATCCATTTGTAATCCAGGTACTTGGCAAAATAACAAAACGGACACCCGACCACGCACTGAAAGGGGCCCCATGTTTTCACATGGGACCCCTTTCCCCGAATGCCAGGAACCCCCTCTGACTTATGTCTAAGACGGTTCCATCAGCCAATCAGGGAGCGCCACATTGTGGCACCCTCCTGATTGGCTGTGTGCTCCTGTACTGTATGACAGGCAGCACAAGGCAGTGTTACAATGTAGCGCCTATGCACTCCATTGTAACCAATGGTGGGAACTTTGTGGTCAGCGGTTGACCGAAAGTAACCTCACCGCTGACCACAAAGTTCCCACCATTGGTTACAATGGAGCGCATAGGCGCTACATTGTATCACTGCCGTGTGCTGCCTGACATACACTACAGTAGCACACAGCCAATCAGAAGGGTGCCACGACGTGGCGCTCCCTGATTGGCTGAAGGAATTGGACAGAAGTCAGGGGGGGTTCCTGGCAGTCGGGGAAAGGGGTCCCATGTGAAAACATAGGGCCCCTTTCAGTGCGTGGTCGGGTGTCCGTTTTTTTATTTTGCAAAGTACGTGGAATACAAATAGAACAGAAGAGGAGCCGATCTACACTGGATTATGTGAGTATAATTTTTCCAAAAGGTACCCCATGGATTCTACATGGAGAAGAGGACCGACCCTCGTGTGAACATAGGTAAGTATGTATGTTTGGAGGTGTGGATGTATGAATTAAACTTTTACTTTCAAGGTGTTTGTCTTCTGTTTTTATTGGGGTATTTTTTTAGTAGTAGTACTACAGGTACCAGCGGGTCCGGTTTTCCACCGCATGCTGGTACTTGTGGTTCTCCAAGTACCAGCTTGCGGGGGAGGCTTGCTGGGACTTGTAGTACTGCTACTAAAAACAATATTCACATTTTGACAAAAAGGCTATCAGCCCCCCATCCGCCACCCTTGGATGGGGGGGACAGCCTCGGGCTTCCCCCCTGGCCCTTGGGTGGCTGGAGGGGGGGGACCCCTTGATTGAAGGGGCCCCCACTCCTCCAGGGTACCCCGGCCAGGGGTGACTAGTTGGGTATGTAATGCCAGGGCCGCAGGGACCAATATAAAAGTGTCCCCCGGCTGTGGCATTATGTATCTGGCTAGTGGAGCCCGGTGCTGGTTTCAGAAATACGGGGGACCCCTACGCTTTTTGTCCCCCGTATTTTTGGAACCAGGACCAGGCGCAGAGCCCGGTGCTGGTTGATTAAATATGGGGGATCCCCGGTCAATTTCCCCCCCATATTTTTTCAACCAGGACCGGCTCAAAGAGCCCGAGGCTGGTTTGGCTTAGGAGGGGGGACCCCACGCATTTTCTTTTTTTAATTTTAACAATGTATTATTTTTTACGAAAGGTGCACAATGAAGCCCAGCACGGATCTCACAGATCCGGCCTAGATTCATTGTGTTAAAGTCGGCAGTGTTTTACAATTCACTCACGTAAAACACTGCCCAAAAATACGAATGACATCGACATCGGTAAATACGAAAATGCAGAATACGGCAGCTTAGTAAATTAGTCGTAAGAAATTCAAAAAGTTGCAATTTTACACTTTCGATGTCATTCGTGATTGAACTTTAACCTCATTTGGAAAAATATGAATTTTAGTAAATATACCCCATAGTGCCTATACTATACATACTGTTATTATATGGTGCCTATACTATACATACTGTGCCTATAATATACATACTGTTACTATATAGTGCCTATACTATACATAATGTTACTATACTATACATACTGTTACTATACTATACATACTGTTACTATATTGTGCCTATACTATACATACTGTTACTTTGGTGCCTATACTATACATACTGTGCCTATAATAGACATACTGTTACTATATCGTGTCTATACTATACATACTGTTACTATACTGTGCCTATACTATTCATAATGTTATTATATGGTGCCTATACTATACATACTGTTATTATATGGTGCCTATACTATACATACTGTTATTATATGGTGCCTATACTATACATACTGTTTTTATATGGTGCCTATACTATACATACTGTTATTATATGGTGCCTATACTATACATACTGTGCCTATAATAGACATACTGTTACTATATCGTGTCTATACTATACATACTGTTACTATACTGTGCCTATACTATACATACTGTTATTATATGGTGCCTATACTATGCATACTGTTATTATATGGTGCCTATACTATACATACTGTTATTATATGGTGCCTATACTATACATACTGTGCCTATACTATACATACTGTTATTATATGGTGCCTATACTATACATACTGTGCCTATACTATACATACTGTTACTATATAGTGCCTATACTATACATAATGTTACTATATTGTGCCTATACTATACATACTGTTACTATATGGTGCCTATACTATACATACTGTTACTATATAGTGCCTATACTATACATAATGTTACTATACTATACATACTGTTACTATATTGTGCCTATACTATACATACTGTTACTATATGGTGCCTATACTATACATACTGTGCCTATAATAGACATACTGTTACTATATCGTGTCTATACTATACATACTGTTACTATACTGTGCCTATACTATTCATAATGTTATTATATGGTGCCTATTCTATACATACTGTGCCTATACTATACATACTGTTACTATATGGTGCCTATACTATACATACTGTGCCTATAATAGACATACTGTTACTATATCGTGTCTATACTATACATACTGTTACTATACTGTGCCTATAGTATTCATAATGTTATTATATGGTGCCTATTCTTCTATACATACTGTTACTATATAGTGCCTATACTATACATACTGTTACTATATAGTGCCTATAGTATACATACTGTTCCTATAATATACATACTGTTACTATATTGTGCCTATATACTGTTACTATATCGTGCCTATACTATACATACTGTGCCTATACTATACATACTGTTACTATATAGTGCCTATACTATACATACTGTTCCTATAATATACATACTGTTACTATATTGTGCCTATATACTGTTACTATATCGTGCCTATACTATACATACTGTGCCTATAATATACATACTGTTACTATTTCTCTGACGTCCTAGTGGATGCTGGGGACTCTGTAAGGACCATGGGGAATAGCGGCTCCGCAGGAGACTGGGCACAGCTAAGAAAGATTTAGGACTACCTGGTGTGCACTGGCCCCTCCCACTATGACCCTCCTCCAGACTTCAGTTAGAATCCTGTGCCCGGCTGAGCTGGATGCACACTAGGGGCTCTTCTGAGCTCCTAGAGAGAAAGTATATTTTAGGTTTTTTATTTTACAGTGAGATCTGCTGGCAACAGACTCACTGCAGCGAGGGACTAAGGGGAGAAGAAGCGAACCTACCTAACTGGTGGTAGCTTGGGCTTCTTAGGCTACTGGACACCATTAGCTCCAGAGGGATCGGCCGCATGGAACCGGCCATTGGTGTACGGTCCCGGAGCCGCGCCGCCGGCCCCCTTACAGAGCCAGAAGCAAGAAGAATCCGGAAAATCTGCGGCAGAAGACATCAGTCTTCACCAAGGTAGCGCACAGCACTGCAGCTGTGCGCCATTGCTCCTCATACACACTTCACACTCCGGTCACTGAGGGTGCAGGGCGCTGGGGGGGGTGGGGGCGCCCTGAGAAGCAATAAATACACCTTGGCTGGCAAATATATCACAATATATAGCCCCAGAGGCTATATATGTGATAAATACCCCTTCCAGAATCCATAAAAAAGCGGGAGAAAAGTCAGCCGAAAAAGGGGCGGTGCTATCTCCCTCAGCACACTGGCGCCATTTCTCCCTCACAGCTCCGCTGGAAGGAAGCTCCCTGGCTCTCCCCTGCAGTCTACACTACAGAAAAGGGTAAAAAAGAGAGGGGGGGGGGGGGGGGGCACTAAATTTAGGCGCAATATACATATAGCAGCTATAAGGGGATATAATTTAGTTAATCCCTGATTTATATAGCGCTCTGGTGTGTGCTGGTATACTCTCTCTCTGTCTCCCCAAAGGGCTTTGTGGGGTCCTGTCTTCTGTCAGAGCATTCCCTGTGTGTGTGCGGTGTGTCGGTACGGCTGTGTCGACATGTTTGATGAGGAGACTTATGTGGAGGAGGAGCAGGTGCCTTTAAATGTGTTGTCACCCCCTGCGGGGCAGACACCGGAGTGGATGGACTTGTGGAAGGAATTACGCGAAAGTGTCGACTCCTTACATAATAAATTTGACGACATGCCAAATGCGGGGCAGCCGGCTTCTCAGCCCGTGCCTGCCCAGACGTCTCAAAAGTCATCAGGGGCTCTAAAACGCCCGCTACCTCAGATGGCAGACACAGATGTCGACACGGATACTGATACCAGTGTCGACGACGAAGAGACTAATGTAATGTCCAATAGGGCCACTCGTTATATGATTGAGGCAATGAAAAATGTTTTACACATTTCTGAGGTGACCCCAGGTACCACAAAATAGGGTATTATGTTTGGGGAGAAAAAACTACCAGTAGTTTTTCCCCCTTCTGAAGAATTGAATGAAGTGTGTGAAGAAGCGTGGGCTTCCCCCGATAAAAAATTGGTAATTTCAAAAAAATTACTAATGGCGTACCCTTCCCGCCAGAGGATAGGTCACGTTGGGAAACACCCCCTAGGGTGGATAAAGCACTTACGCGCTTATCAAAAAAGGTGGCACTGCCGTCCCAGGATACGGCCGCCCTAAAGGAACCTGCTGACAGAAAGCAGGAGGCTCTCCAGAAAGCTATATATACACACACTGGTATTATACTGAGACCCAGTGGCGTAAGTTCGTCCTAGACGCCCGGAGGCAATATAAATACAGGTGCCCCCCTATATAGAGGCAAAAAATTTTTTTTTATATATATATATATATATATATATATATATATACATACACACCACACCAATATTGATCCTGCAGGCTATATATATATTTATATATATATATATCCTGCCATTCTTTGCAAGCATAATGGCGTATGCATGAAGAAATTTCCAAAGGACAGCTCTTGCGGTGAGAGCTATTCTTTGCCATGATACAGTAGAACTTCCCGGTGTATGATCCGGAGTCCTATCTGTGCATGCGTGGGCTGATGCGCCCCACTGGGGGGTGCTGGGAGGGGTCCAATGGGTAATGTGATAGAAGCCCATCTAAAGATGGTGTTGCCCACCGCATCCAAGCCCTGGGGTCTAGGCTTGGTGGATAAGTAGTAAGCCGCCAAACCTCTGAAAACTGCATTTTTGGAGGTTTGGCTGCATTTTTAACCTTGTGCCAATGATACATCCCTGCAGACCAGTGCCAGTTTGGGGTCCACATGGGCCTGGAGCTGAAAGTGAGTCTATTATGTGACCGATACTGCGGGAGGGGAGGCAATCATTTTGCTGGCTGTCGGGATTCCTAGCGGTCAGGATACCGACACCAGAATACCGTCTCACAGGTCTTATTCCCATTCGTGGGTGTCCACAACACCAATAGAGTGGGATGGGAACCACCGAGACCACTGCGTTGCGAGCGCAACAAGCAAGGGCCTTCATTGCGCACGCCCCCTGCCAGAATTCTGACGGACGGGATGCTGCTGTCAGGATGCTGACAGACGGCATCCCGTCTGTCGGTAAAACATATGTATTCCCTGCGGGAGGACAATTAATTATGGGAGGAAGATGGGGAGGGATGGTCGCGGGCGGGCAGAAGGACTTGGCAAATGGGGGGGGGGGGGGGGGGCCGATGGAGTAACAGAGGTCTGGAGGACGGGATGAGGCAGAATGGGGGTCATTGTATATATGACAAAAATGCAGATTCATTAAACGGGCATTGAAACGTTGCACTACTTCAATTGGTGTCAGTGTGCAAATCATTGGAGTGCCGCACCACCTCTATTTTGCTAAACTACTTTGCTGTGAGGGCACCCAATGTATTAGTCTATTATGTGGCTGTGCCAGACCCCTACCTCAATCTATATATACAAACATACATACAGTATACTGGCAGTGCACTTATGCAGGGAGAAAGGGAGCATAGATGGATACCTTGTGTAGTGAAAGAAGGCTCTACTCTCCTCCCCAATTACCAGAGGCAGAGCGCAATAAGAAGTGTAATCCAAGGCAAGCGTGGTACCAGCTCTTAAACTCCGCCTCGCACGTGTGTCCATCCATCCCGTCCCCCCCTTCCCCACAGCAGCGGGGCAACGGTAGCAGCAGCTCCTCTCCTACCTCCCACAGCAGGCGCGCACCAGCGTACTCTCCTGGGATTTGCGCTGTAGTGGCGGCTTACAGGAATGAGTCAGTTCAGTGACGTAACTAGAAATTTTTCTCCCCCAAGCCAAAAAATTATTCGCCCCCCCCCCCCCCCTCCATAATTGGCAGTATAGAGTGTGTGGCTTCATTGGGATGGGCGTGGCTTACCATAAAGGGGTGTAACATTGCAGGAAAAGACTGCGTTATACCCCAGTTTTCCAACCTGCACGCCCAGGCGGGAAAGAAAATTAATCCTGATTCATGCCCCTTACATTATTTGTAATTTTTCCTCCTTATAGTAATGCCCAGTATACATTATGCCACATACTGCAGTGGCCCTTAGACATTATGCCACACACAATAATGCACATGACACAATATGAACACACCATAATGCCCCCGACACATTATGCCACACACCGTAATGCCCCCGACACATTATGACAGGAATCGTAATGCCCGTTATACATTATGCTACACACTGCAATGCCCCTGATACATTATACCACACACCGTAATGCCTGTGACACATTATGACAGGAATCACAATGCCCGTTATACATTATGCTACACACTGCAATGCCCTTGATACATTATAGCACATACAATGTCTTTGACACAGTATAACACACACCACAATGAGCCTGAGACATTATACCACATATCACAATGCCCGCGATATAGTATACCATACACCGTAATGCCCGACACATTATGACACACACCGCAATGTCCGTGATACATTATGCCACACACCGTAATGCCCATTATACATTAAGTTCTACAGTAAGGCTTCTAATTACTTTTAAATTACCTGCTCGTTGCCAGGGGTTTCATGCTCTTGGTTCCATGCACGGTGCCAGGGGTTTTCATGCTCAGGTTGTCATGCTCGTTGCCAGGGGTTTCATGCACTGGGTGTCATGTTCGTTGCCAGCGGTTTCATGCTCTTGGTTCCATGCACGGTGCCAGGGGTTTTCATGCTCAGGGTGTCATGCTCGTTGCCAGGGGTTTCATGCACTGGGTGTCATGCTCGTTGCCAGCGGTTCCATGCACGGTGCCAGGGGTTTCATGCTCAGGGTGTCATGCTCGTTGCCAGGGGGTTCATGCACTGGGTGTCATGCTCATTGCTAGGGGGTAGTGCGTGTTGCTAGAGCCGTGCTCCCAGTGCCACATATGCCCTCAGTGCCAGATATTCCCCCACAGTGCCAGGTATATGCACCCAGTGCCAGATATTCCCCCACAGTGTCAGGTATATGCCTCCAGTGCCAGGTACATGCCCCCAGTGCCAAATATACCCCCCCAGTGCCACATATGCCCCCTCAGTGCCTGCTCCCCCACAGTGCCAAATATTCCACCACAGTGCCACCTATGCCCCCTCAGTGCCAGCTATATGCCCCCAGTGCCAGATATTTCTCCACAGTGCCAGGCATATGCCCCCAATGCCAGATATTCCCCCACAGGGCCAGGTATATGCCCCCAGTGCCAGATATTCCCCCACAGTGCCAGGTGTATGCCCCCAGTGCCAGATATTCCCCCCACAGTGCCGGGTATATGCCCCCAGTGCCAGATATTCCCCCACAGGGCCAGGTATATGCGCCCAGTGCCAGGTATATGCCCCCAGTGCCAGATATTCCCCCACAGGGCCAGGTATATGCCCCCAGTGCCAGATATTCCCCCACAGGGCCAGGTATATGCGCCCAGTGCCAGGTATATGCCCCCAGTGCCAGATCTTCCCCCATATGCCCCCAGTGCCAGATCTTCCCCCACTGTGCCAGGTATATGCCCCCAGTGCCAAATATACCCCCCTCCCCAGTGCCACATATGCCCCCCGCCCCAGTGCCAGGTCTCCCCCCCCAGTGCCAGGTATATGCCCCCCAGTGCCAGGTCTTCCCCCACAGTGCCAGGTATATGCCCCCAGTGCCAAATATACCCCCCTCCCCAGTGCCACATATGCCCCCCGTCCCAGTGCCAGGTCTTCCCCCCCAGTGCCAGGTATATGCCCCCCAGTGCCAGGTATATGCCCCACAGTGCCAGGTATATGCCCCCCAGTGCCAGGTCTTCCCCCCCAGTGCCAGGTATATGCCCCCCAGTGCCAGGTCTTCCCCCACAGTGCCATGTATATGCCCCCCAGTGCCAGGTCTCCCCCCCCCAGTGCCAGGTATATGCCCCCCAGTGCCAGGTATATGCCCCCCAATGCCAGGTATATGCCCCCCAGTGCCAGGTCTTCCCCCCCCAGTGCCAGGTATATGCCCCACAGTGCCAGGTATATGCCCCACAGTGCCAGGTATATACCCCACAGTGCCAGGTATATACCCCACAGTGCCAGGTATATGCCCCCCAGTGCCAGGTCTTCCCCCCCAGTGCCAGGTATATGCCCCCCAGTGCCATGTATATGCCCCCCAGTGCCAGGTCTCCTCCCCCCCCAGTGCCAGGTATATGCCCCCCAGTACCAGGTATATGCCCCCAGTGCCTGCTCCCACCTTGTGTTGGAGGGACATGGAGCGCATCGCGCGTCTCCTGTGTCCCTCCCTGGCTCTCTCCCCCGGCCGGTCTAATACAGGAAGTGCCGGTTCGTGAGCCAATCAGAGCTCACGAATGGCACTTCCTTAGACCGGCCGGGAGAGAGCCAGGGAGGGACACAGGAGACGCGCGATGCGCTCCATGTCCCTCCAACACAGCAGGGAGGGAGACATCAGATTGACATGCGGGCGCTCGTCCGCATGTCAATCTGTGTAATGTCAGAGGCGCCACTGCGAGGCGCCCTCTGCGGGTCAGGAGCCCGGCGGCAGCCGACTCCGCTGCCTCCCGGACTTCCGCCCCTGCTGAGACCAGCTATTGCCTCAGCATGGATGTGCAGTGCTGCAGCTGCATGGTCAGACTCCCTGTCAGAAAACATTGACACCCTAGACAGGGACACTATATTGCTAAACGTAGAGCATATTAAAGACGCTGTTACATAAGAGATGCACAGAGGGATATTTGCCGGCTGGCATCAAAAATAAGTGCACTGTCCATTTGTGCCAGGAGAGGGTTATGGACCCGGCAGTGGACAGGTGATGCAGATTCTAAAAGGCACATGGAAGTTTTGCCTTATAAGGGTGAGGAGTTGTTCGGGGATGGTCTTTCAGACTTAATGTCCACAGCAACAGCTGGGAAGTCAGCATTTTTGCCACATGTCCCCTCACAACCAAAGAGAGCACCGTATTATCAGGTGCAGTCCCTTCGCCCCCAAAAGAGCAGACGGGGTAGAGGCGCGTCCTTTCTGCCCAGAGGCAGAGGTAGGGGGAAAAAAGCTGCAGCATACAGCCACTTCCCAGGAACAAAAGTCCTCCCCCGCTTCTTCTGCTAAGTCCGCCGCATGACGCTGGGGCTCAGCAGGCGGAGCCAGGTACGGTGGGGGGCCATCTCAAAAACTTCAGCAATCAGTGGGCTCGCTCACAGGTAGATCCCTGGATCCTTCAAGTGGTATCTCAGGGGTACAGGCTGGAATTCGAGACATCCCCCCCCCCCCATTTCCTCAAATCTGCCTTACCAACGACTCCTTCAGAAAGGGAGGCTGTGTTAGAGGCAATTCACAAGCTGTATTCCCAGCAGGTGATAGTCAAGGTGCCCCTACTTCAACAAGGACGGGGTTACTATTCCACAATGTTTGTGGTACCGAAACCGGACGGTTCGGTGAGACCCATTTTAAATTTGAAATCCTTGAACACATATTTAAGAAAATTCAAGTTCAAGATGGAATCGCTCAGGGCGGTTATGGCAAGCCTGGAAGAGGGAGATTACATGGTATCTCTGGACATCAAGGATGCTTACCTGCATGTCCCCATTTACCATCCTCACCAGGAGTACCTCAGATTTGTGGTACAGGATTGTCATTACCAATTCCAGACGTTGCCGTTCGGCCTGTCCACGGCACCGAGGGTATTTACCAAGGTAATGGCCGAAATGATGATACTCCTTCGGAAAAAGGGAGTTTTAATTATCCCATACTTGGACGATCTCCTGATAAGGGCGAGGTCCAGAGAGCAGTTGTTGGTCGGCGTAGCATTATCTCAGGAGGTGCTACACCAGCATGGTTGGATTCTGAATATTCCAAAGTCTCAGCTGGTTCCGGCGACACGTCTACTGTTCCTGGGGATGATTCTGGACACAGTCCAGAAAAAAGTGTTTCTCCCAGAGGAGAAAGCCAGGGAGTTGTCATCTCTAGTGAGAGGCCTCCTGAAACCAAAACAGGTGTCGGTGCATCATTGCACGCGAGTCCTGGGAAAGATGGTAGCTTCCTACGAAGCGATTCCATTCGGCAGGTTCCATGCCAGAACCTTTCAGTGGGACCTGTTGGACCAATGGTCCGGATCGCATCTTCAAATGCATCGGTTGATAACCCTGTCTCCAAAGACCAGGGTGTCTCTGCTGTGGTGGCTGCAGAGTGCTCATCTCAGAGAGGGCCGCAGATTCGGCATACAGGACTGGGTCCTGGTGACCACGGATGCCAGCCTTCGGGGCTGGGGTGCAGTCACACGGGGAAGAAACTTCCAAGGACTTTGGTCAAGTCAGGAGACTTCCCTACACATAAATGTTCTGGAACTGAGGGCCATTTACAATGCCCTAAGTCAAGCAAAGCCCCTGCTTCAAAACCAGCCGGTTCTGATCCAGTCAGACAACATCACGGCAGTCGCCCATGTAAATCGACAGGGCGGCACCAGAAGCAGGACGGCGATGGCAGAAGCCACAAGGATTCTCCGATGGGCGGAAAATCACGTGTTAGCACTGACAGCAGTTTTCATTCCCGGAGTGGACAACTGAGAAGCAGACTTTCTCAGAAGACACGACCTCCACCCGGGAGAGTGGGGACTTCATCCAGAAGTCTTCCAACTGATTGTAAACCGTTGGGAAAAGCCACAGGTGGACATGATGGCGTCCCGCTTAAACAAAAAGCTAGAAAAATATTGCGCCAGGTCAAGAGACCCTCAGGCGATAGCTGTGGACGCTCTAGTGACACCGTGGGTGTACCGGTCGGTTTATGTGTTCCCTCCTCTTCCTCTCATACCCAAGGTACTGAGGATAATAAAGAAAAGAGGAGTAAGAACTATTCTCATTGTTCCAGATTGGCCAAGAAGGTCTTGGTACCCGGAACTTCAAGAATTAATCTCAGTGGACCCATGGCCTCTGCCGCTCAGACGGGACCTGCTGCTGCAGGGGCCCTGTCTGTTCCAAGACTTACCGTGGCTGCGTTTAACGGCATGGCGGTTGAACACCGGATCCTAAAAGAAAATAAGATTTTACTCACCGGTAAATCTATTTCTCGTAGTCCGTAGTGGATGCTGGGAACTCCGTAAGGACCATGGGGAATAGACGGGCTCCGCAGGAGAATGGGCACTCTATAAGAAAGATTTGGTACTATCTGGTGTGCACTGGCTCCTCCCTCTATGCCCCTCCTCCAGACCCCAGTTAGGATACTGTGCTGACACAATAAGGAAGGATTTTGAATCCAGGGTAAGACTCATACCAGCCACACCAATCACACCGTATAACTCGTGATACTATATCCAGTTAACAGTATGAAATATAACAGAGCCTCTCAACAGATGGCTCAACAATAACCCTTTAGTTAGGCAATAACTATATACAAGTATTGCAGACAATCCGCACTTGGGATGGGCGCCCAGCATCCACTACGGACTACGAGAAATAGATTTACCGGTGAGTAAAATCTTATTTTCTCTGACGTCCTAGTGGATGCTGGGAACTCCGTAAGGACCATGGGGATTATACCAAAGCTCCCAAACGGGCGGGAGAGTGCGGATGACTCTGCAGCACCGAATGAGAGAATTCAAGGTCCTCCTCAGCCAGGGTATCAAATTTGTAGAATTTAGCAAACGTGTTTGCCCCTGACCAAGTTGCAGCTCGCCAAAGTTGTAAAGCCGAGACCCCTCGGGCAGCCGCCCAAGATGAGCCCACTTTCCTCGTGGAATGGGCTTTCACTGATTTAGGATGCGGCAATCCAGCCGCAGAATGCGCCAGCTGAATTGTGCTACAAATCCAGCGAGCAATAGTCTGCTTAGAAGCAGGAGCACCTATCTTGTTGGGTGCATACAGGACAAAAAGCGAGTCAGTCTACCTGACTCCAGCCGTCCTGGAAACATAAAGTTTCAAGGCCCTGACTACATCCAGTAACTTGGAATCCTCCAAGTCCCTAGTAGCCGCAGGCACCACAATAGGTTGGTTCAAGTGAAAAGCAGATACCACCTTAGGGAGAAACTGGGGACGAGTCCTCAATTCTGCCCTATTCATATGGAAAATCAGATAAGGGCTTTTACAAGACAAAGCCGCCAATTCTGACACACGCCTGGCCGAAGCCAAGGCCAATAACATGACCACTTTCCACGTGAGATATTTCAGATCCACAGTTTTAAGTGGTTCAAACCAATGTGATTTTAGGAAACTCAACACCACATTGAGATCCCAAGGTGCCACGGGAGGCACAAAAGGGGGCTGAATATGAAGCACTCCCTTTACAAAAGTCTGAACTTCAGGCAGTGAAGCCAGTTCTTTCTGGAAGAAACTCGACAGGGCCGAAATCTGGACCTTAATGGAACCCAATTTTAGGCCCATAGTCACTCCCGACTGTAGGAAGTGCAGAAACCGACCCAGCTGAAATTCCTCTGTTGGGGCCTTCCTGGCCTCACACCACGCAACATATTTTCGCCAAATACGGTGATAATGGTTTGCGGTTACTTCTTTCCTGGCTTTTATCAGCGTAGGAATGACTTCCTCCGGAATGCCCTTTTCCTTTAGGATCCGGAATTCAACCGCCATGCCGTCAAACGCAGCCGCTGTAAGTCTTGGAACAGACAGGGCCCCTGCTGTAGCAGATCCTGTCTGAGCGGTAGAGGACATGGGTCCTCTGATATAATTTCTTGAAGTTCTGGGTACCAAGCCCTTCTTGGCCAATCCGGAACCACGAGTATCGTTCTTACTCCTCGCCTTCTTATTATTCTCAGTACCTTTGGTATGAGAGGCAGAGGAGGGAACACATAAACCGACTGGTACACCCACGGTGTCACTAGAGCGTCCACAGCTATCGCCTGAGGGTCCCTTGACCTGGCGCAATATCTCTTTAGCTTTTTGTTGAGGCGGGACGCCGTCATGTTCACCTGTGGCTTTTCCCAACGGTTTACCAACAGTAGGAAGACTTCTGGATGAAGACCCCACTCTCCCGGGTGTAGGTCGTGTCTGCTGAGGAAGTCTGCTTCCCAGTTGTCCACTCCCGGAATGAACACTGCTGACAGTGCTAAGACGTGATTTTCCGCCCATCGGAGAATCCTTGTGGCTTCTGCCATCGCCATCCTGCTTCTTGTGCCGCCCTGTCGGTTCACATGGGCGACTGCCGTGATGTTGTCTGACTGGATCAGTACCGGCTGGTTTTGAAGCAGGGGTTTTGCCTGACTTAGGGCATTGTAAATGGCCCTCAGTTCCAGAATATTTATGTGCAGGGAAGTCTCCTGACTTGACCATAGTCCTTGGAAGTTTCTTCCCTGTGTGACTGCTCCCCAGCCTCGAAGGCTGGCATCCGTGGTCACCAGGACCCAGTCCTGTATGCCGAAACTGCGGCCCTCTAGAAGATGAGCACTCTGCAGCCACCACAGTAGAGACACCCTGGTCCTTGGAGACAGGGTTATCAGTTGATGCATCTGAAGATGCGATACCGACCACTTGTCCAAGAGGTCCCACTGGAAGGTCCTTGCATGGAACCTGCCGAATTTAATTGCTTCGTATGAAGCCACCATTTTTCCCAGGACTCGTGTGCAGTGATGCACCGATACCCGTTTCGGTTTTAGGAGGTCTCTGACTAGAGATGACAGCTCCTTGGCTTTCTCCTGCGGGAGAAACACTTTTTTCAGTTCGGTGTCCAAAATCATCCCCAGGAACAGTAAGCGAGTGGAAGGAACCAGTTGTGACTTTGGAATGTTTAGAATCCAGCCATTCTGTTGTAGCACTTCCCGAGATAGTGCTACTCCGACCAGTAACTGCTCCCTGGACCTCGCCTTTATAAGGAGATCGTCCAAGTACGGGATAATTAAAACTCCCTTTTTTCGAAGGAGTATCATCATTTCTGCCATTACTTTGGTAAACACCCTCGGTGACGTGGACAGTCCAAACGGTAGTGTCTGGAATTGGTAATGGCAATCCTGTACCACAAATCTGAGGTACTCCTGGTGAGGAAGGTAAATGGGGACATGCAGGTAAGCATCCTTGATGTCCAGGGATACCATGTAATCCCCCTCGTCCAGGCTTGCAATAACCGCCCTGAGCGATTCCATCTTGAACTTGAATTTTGTTATGTAAGTGTTCAAGGATTTCAAATTTAAAATGGGTCTCACCGAACCGTCCGGTTTCGGTACCACAAACAGTGTGGAATAGTAACCCCGGCCTTGTTGAAGTAGGGGTACCTTGACTATCACCTGCTGGGAATACAGCTTGTGAATGGCCTCTAGCACTGCCTCCCTGCCCGAGGGAGTTGTCGGTAAGGCCGATTTGAGGAAACGGCGGGGGGGAGGCGCCTCGAATTCCAGCTTGTACCCCTGAGATACTACTTGAAGGATCCAGGGATCCACCCGTGAGCGAGCCCACTGATCGTTGAAATTCTTGAGGCGGCCCCCCACCGTACCTGGCTCCGCCTGTGGAGCCCCACCGTCATGCGGCGGATTTGGAAGAAGCTGGGGAGGACTTTTGGTCCTGGGAACCTGCTGTGTGTTGCAGCTTTTTCCCCCTTCCTCTGCCTCTAGACAGAAAGGACCCGCCTTTTCCCCGCCTGTTTTTCTGGGGTCGAAAGGACTGTACTTGGTAATACGGTGCTTTCTTAGGCTGTGAGGGGACATGGGGCAAACATGCAGACTTCTCAGCTGTTGCTGTGGAAACAAGGTCTGAGAGACCGTCCCCGAATAACTCCTCACCCTTATAAGGCAAAACTTCCATGTGCCTTTTAGAATCTGCATCTCCTGTCCACTGCCGAGTCCATAAGCCTCTCCTAGCAGAAATGGACAATGCACTTATTCTAGATGCCAGCCGGCAGATCTCCCTCTGTGCATCTCTCATGTATAAGACTGAGTCTTTTATATGCTCTATGGTTTGCAATATAGTGTCCCTGTCTAGGGTGTCAATATTTTCCGACAGGGAATCTGACCAAGCAGCAGCAGCACTGCACATCCAGGCTGAAGCAATAGCTGGTCTCAGTATAACACCAGTGTGTGTATATATAGACTTTTGGATAGCCTCCTGCTTTCTATCAGCAGGTTCCTTTAGGGCGGCCGTATCCGGAGACGGTAGTGCCGCCTTTTTAGACAAACGTGTGAGCGCTTTATCCACCTTAGGGGGAGTTTCCCAACGTGACCTATCCTCTGGCGAGAAAGGAAACGCCATTAGTAATTTTTTTGAAATCACCAATTTTTTATCAGGGAAAGCCCACGCTTCTTCACACACTTCATTCAATTCCTCAGATGGGGGAAAAACTATTGGTAGTTTTTTCTCCCCAAACATAATACCCTTTTTTGAGGTACCTGGGTTTATATCAGAAAGGTGTAATACCTCTTTCATTGCCTCAATCATGCCACAAATGGCCTTGGTGGACATTAAATTTGACTCATCGTCGTCGACACTGGCATCAGTATCCGTGTCGACATCTGTGTCTGCCATCTGAGGTAGTGGTCGTTTCAGGGCCCCTGACGGCCTTTGAATCGTCTGGGCAGGCACGAGCTGAGAAGCCGGCTGTCCCGCATTTGGCATGTCGTCAAATTTTTTATGTAAGGAGTCGACACTTGCACGTAATTCCTTCCATAAGTCCATCCACTCAGGTGTCTGCCCCGCAGGGGGTGACAACACATTTATAGGCATCTGCTCCGTCTCCACATAAGTCTCCTCATCAAACATGTCGACACAGCCGTACCGACACACCGCACACACACAGGGAATGCTCTTAAAGGAGACAGGACCCCACACATGCCCTTTGGGGAGACAGAGAGAGAGTATGCCAGCACACACCAGAGCGCTATAATAATGCAGGGACTAACTGAATTATGACCCTTTATAGCTGCTTATTGTATTAAACTGCGCCTAAATTTAGTGCCCCCCTCTCTTTTTTACCCTTTCTGTAGTGTAGACTGCAGGGGAGAGTCAGGTAGCTTCCTTCCAGCGGAACTGTGAGGGAAAAATGGCGCCAGTGTGCTGAGAGAGATGGCTCCGCCCCTTTTTCGGCTGACTTTTCTCCCGCTTTTTTCTGTATTCTGGCAGGGGTAATTACCACATATATAGCCTCTGGGGCTATATATTGTGGTTATTTTGCCAGTCAAGGTGTTTTTATTGCTGCTCAGGGCGCCCCCCCCCAGCGCCCTGCACCCTCAGTGACCGGAGTGTGAAGTGTGTATGAGGAGCAATGGCGCACAGCTGCAGTGCTGTGCGCTACCTTGGTGAAGACTGAAGTCTTCTGCCGCCGATTTTCCGGACCATCTTCATGCTTCTGGCTCTGTAAGGGGAACGGCGGCGCGGCTCCGGGAACGAACACCAAGGACGGGTCCTGCGGTCGATCCCTCTGGAGCTAATGGTGTCCAGTAGCCTAAGAAGCCCAAGCTAGCTGCAAGCAGGTAGGTTCGCTTCTTCTCCCCTTAGTCCCTCGATGCAGTGAGCCTGTTGCCAGCAGGTCTCACTGTAAAATAAAAAACCTAATTTAAACTTTCTTTCTAGAAGCTCAGGAGAGCTCCTAGTGTGCAACCAGCTCGGGCCGGGCACAGAAATGTAACTGAGGTCTGGAGGAGGGGCATAGAGGGAGGAGCCAGTGCACACCAGATAGTACCAAATCTTTCTTATAGAGTGCCCAGTCTCCTGCGGAGCCCGTCTATTCCCCATGGTCCTTACGGAGTTTCCAGCATCCACTAGGACGTCAGAGAAAAGGGTATTCCGGAGGAAGTCATTCCTACGCTTATTAAAGCTAGAAAAGATGTAACCGTACAACATTATCACCGCATATGGCGAAAATATGTTGCGTGGTGTGAGGCCAGGAAGGCCCCAACGGAGGAATTCCAGCTAGGTCGATTTCTGCACTTCCTACAGTCAGGGGTGACTATGGGCCTAAAACTGGGTTCCATTAAGGTCCAGATTTCGGCTCTGTCGATTTTCTTCCAAAAAGAACTGGCTTCACTGCCTGAAGTTCAGACATTTGTCAAGGGAGTGCTGCATATTCAGCCTCCTTTTGTGCCTCCAGTGGCACCGTGGGACCTCAACGTGGTGTTGGGTTTCCTAAAGTCACATTGGTTTGAGCCACTCAAAACCGTGGATTTAAAATATCTCACGTGGAAAGTGGTCATGCTTTTGGCCTTGGCTTCGGCAAGGCGTGTGTCAGAATTGGCGGCTTTGTCATGTAAAAGCCCCTATTTGATTTTACATATGAATAGGGCAGAATTGAGGACTCGTCCCCAGTTTCTTCCTAAGGTGGTTTCAGCTTTTCACTTGAACCAACCTATCGTGGTGCCTGCGGCTACTAGGGACTTGGAGGACTCCAAGTTACTGGACGTAGTCAGGGCCTTGAAAATTTATGTTTCCAGGACGGCTGGAGTCAGGAAGACTGACTCGCTATTTATCCTGTATGCACCAAACAAGATGGGTGCTCCTGCTTCAAAGCAGACTATTGCTCGCTGGATTTGATTGCTCTTCTTGGGCGGCTGCCCGAGGGGTCTCGGCTTTACAACTTTGCCGAGCTGCTACTTGGTCAGGGGCAAACACGTTTGCAAAATTCTACAAATTTGATACCCTGGCTGAGGAGGACCTTGAGTTCTCTCATTCGGTGCTGCAGAGTCATCCGCACTCTCCCGCCCGTTTGGGAGCTTTGGTATAATCCCCATGGTCCTTACGGAGTCCCCAGCATCCACTAGGACGTCAGAGAAAATAAGATTTTACTCACCGGTAAATCTATTTCTCGTAGTCCATAGTGGATGCTGGGCGCCCGTCCCAAGTGCGGACTGTCTGCAATACTTGTATATAGTTATTGTTAACTACAAGGGTTATTGTTGAGCCATCTTTTGAGAGGCTCTGTTGTGTTCATACTGTTAACTGGGTATATTATCACGAGTTATACGGTGTGATTGGTGTGGCTGGTATGAGTCTTACCCGGGATTCAAAATCCTTCCTTATTGTGTCAGCTCTTCCGGGCACAGTATCCTTACTGAAGTCTGGAGGAGGGTCATAGTGGGAGGAGCCAGTGCACACCAGGTAGTCCTAAATCTTTCTTAGCTGTGCCCAGTCTCCTGCGGAGCCGCTATTCCCCATGGTCCTTACGGAGTCCCCGGCATCCACTACGGACTACGAGAAATAGATTTACCGGTGAGTAAAATCTTATTATCGTGCCTATACTATACATACTGTTATTATATGGTGCCTATACTATACATACTGTGCCTATACTATACATACTGTTACTATATAGTGCCTATACTATACATACTGTTACTATACAATACATAATGTTACTATACTATACTATACTATACATACTGTTACTATACGGTGCCTATACTATACATACTGTTATTTTATGGTGCCTATAGTATACATATTGTGCCTATACTATACATACTGTGACTATATAGTGCCTATGCTATACATACTGTTACTATACTATACATACTGTTACTATATAGTGCCTATACTATACATACTGTTACTATATCGTGCCTATACTGTACATACTGTTACTATATGGTGCCTATACTATACATTCTGTGCATATACTATACATACTGTTACTATACAGTGCCTATACTATACATACTGTGCCTATACTATACATACTGTTACTATACTATACTATACATACTGTTTCTATATGGTGCCTATACTATACATACTGTTACTATATGGTGCCTATACTATATATACAATGCCTATACTATACATACTGTTACTATATAGTGCCTATACTATATACTGTGCCTATAATAAACATACTGTTACTATATAGTGCCTATACTATACATACTGTTACTATACTGTGCCTATACTATACATACTGTTACTATTATAGTGCCTATACTATACATAATGTTACAATACTATACACATACTGTTACTATATAGTGCCTATACTGTACATACTATTACTATATGGTGCCTATACTATACATTCTGTGCATATACTATACATACTGTTACTATATAGTGCCTATACTATGTATACTGTGCCTATACTATACATACTGTTACTATACTATACATACTGTTACTATACGGTGCCTATACTATACATAATGTTACAATACTATACACATACTGTTACTATATAGTGCCTATACTGTACATACTGTTACTATATAGTGCCTATACTATACATTCTGTGCATATACTATACATACTGTTACTATATAGTGCCTATACTATGTATACTGTGCCTATACTATACATACTGTTACTATACTATACATACTGTTACTATACGGTGCCTATACTATACATACAGTGCCTATACTATACATACTGTTACTATATGGTGCCTATACTTTATATACTGTGCCTATAATATACATACTGTTACTATATAGTGCCTATACTATACATATTGTGCCTATACTATACATACTGTTACTATATAGTGCCTATACTATACATACTGTTACTATATAGTGCCTATACTATACATATTGTGCCTATACTATACATACTGTTACTATATAGTGCCTATACTATACATACTGTTACTATATAGTGCCTATACTATACATAATGTTACTATATAGTGCCTATACTATACATATTGTGCCTATACTATACATACTGTTACTATATAGTGCCTATACTATACATATTGTGCCTATACTATACACACTGTTACTATATAGTGCCTATACTATACATACTGTTACTATATAGTGCCTATACTATACATACTGTGCCTATACTATACATGCTGTTACTATATAGTGCCTATACTATACATACTGTGCCTATACTATACATAATGTTACTATATAGTGCCTATACTATACATATTGTGCCTATACTATACATACTGTTACTATATAGTGCCTATACTATACATACTGTTACTATATAGTGCCTATACTATACATACTGTTACTATATAGTGCCTATACTATACATACTGTGCCTATACTATACATACTGTTACTATATAGTGCCTATACTATACATACTGTGCCTATACTATACATACTGTTACTATATAGTGCCTATACTATACATACTGTGCCTATACTATACATACTGTTACTATATAGTGCCTATACTATACATACTGTGCCTATACTATACATACTGTTACTATATAGTGCCTATACTATACATACTGTGCCTATACTATACATACTGTTACTATATAGTGCCTATACTATACATACTGTTACTATATAGTGCCTATACTATACATACTGTTACTATATAGTGCCTATACTATACATATTGTGCCTATACTATGCATACTGTTACTATATAGTGCCTATACTATACATACTGTTACTATATCGTGCCTATACTATACATACTGTTACTATATAGTGCCTATACTATACATACTGTTACTATATAGTGCCTATACTATACATACTGTGCCTATACTATACATACTGTTACTATATAGTGCCTATACTATACATACTGTGCCTATACTATACATACTGTTACTATATAGTGCCTATACTATACATACTGTGCCTATACTATACATACTGTTACTATATAGTGCCTATACTATACATATTGTGCCTTTACTATACATACTGTTACTATATAGTGCCTATACTATACATACTGTTACTATATAGTGCCTATACTATACATACTGTTACTATATAGTGCCTATACTATACATATTGTGCCTATACTATACATACTGTTACTATATAGTGCCTATACTATACATACTGTTACTATATCGTGCCTATACTATACATACTGTTACTATATATAATGCCTATACTATACATACTGTTACTATATAGTGCCTATACTATACATACTGTGCCTATACTATACATACTGTTACTATATAGTGCCTATACTATACATATTGTGCCTATACTATACATACTGTTACTATATAGTGCCTATACTATACATACTGTTACTATATAGTGCCTATACTATACATACTGTTACTATATAGTGCCTATACTATACATACTGTGCCTATACTATACATACGGTTACTATATAGTGCCTATACTATACATACTGTGCCTATACTATACATACTGTTACTATATAGTGCCTATACTATACATACTGTGCCTATACTATACATACTGTTACTATATAGTGCCTATACTATACATATTGTGCCTATACTATACATACTGTTACTATATAGTGCCTATACTATACATACTGTTACTATATAGTGCCTATACTATACATACTGTTTCTATACAGTGCCTATACTATACATACTGTTACTATATAGTGCCTACACTATACATATTGTGCCTATACTATACATACTGTTACGATATAGTGCCTATACTATACATACTGTTACTATATGGTGCCTATACTTTATATACTGTGCCTATAATATACATACTGTTACTATATAGTGCCTATACTATACATATTGTGCCTATACTATACATACTGTTACTATATAGTGCCTATACTATATATACTGTTACTATATAGTGCCTATACTATACATATTGTGCCTATACTATACATACTGTTACTATATAGTGCCTATACTATACATACTGTTACTATATAGTGCCTATACTATACATACTGTTACTATATAGTGCCTATACTAAACATATTGTGCCTATACTATACATACTGTTACTATATAGTGCCTATACTATACATATTGTGCCTATACTATACATACTGTTACTATATAGTGCCTATACTATACATACTGTTACTATATAGTGCCTATACTATACATACTGTGCCTATACTATACATACTGTTACTATATAGTGCCTATACTATACATAATGTTACTATATAGTGCCTATACTATAGTATAGGCACTATATAGTAACAGTATGTATAGTATAGTAACAGTATGTATAGTATAGGCACTATATAGTAACAGTATGTATAGTATAGGCACTATATAGTAACAGTATGTATAGTATAGGCACTATATAGTAACAGTATGTATAGTATAGGCACTATACTATACATACTGTTACTATATAGTGCCTATACTATACATACTGTTACTATATAGTGCCTATACTATACATACTGTTACTATATATAATGCCTATACTATACATACTGTTACTATATAGTGCCTATACTATACATACTGTGCCTATACTAAACATACTGTTACTATATATAATGCCTATACTATACATACTGTTACTATATAGTGCCTATACTATACATACTGTTACTATATAGTGCCTATACTATACATACTGTTACTATATAGTGCCTATACTATACATACTGTTACTATATATAATGCCTATACTATACATACTGTTACTATATAGTGCCTATACTATACATATTGTGCCTATACTATACATACTGTTACTATATATAATGCCTATACTATACATACTGTTACTATATAGTGCCTATACTATACATACTGTTACTATATAGTGCCCATACTATACATGCTGTTACTATATAGTGCCTATACTATACATATTGTGCCTATACTATACATACTGTTACTATATAGTGCCTATACTATACATACTGTTACTATATAGTGCCTATACTATACATACTGTTACTATATAGTGCCTATACTATACATACTGTTACTATATAGTGCGTATACTATACATATTGTGCCTATACTATACATACTGTTACTATATAGTGCCTATACTATACATACTGTTACTATATAGTGCATATACTATACATACTGTTACTATATAGTGCCTATACTATACATACTGTTACTATATATAATGCCTATACTATACATATTGTGCCTATACTATACATACTGTTACTATATATAATGCCTATACTATACATACTGTTACTATATAGTGCCTATACTATACATACTGTTACTATATAGTGCCTATACTATACATACTGTTACTATATAGTGCCTATACTATACATATTGTGCCTATACTATACATACTGTTACTATATAGTGCCTATACTATACATACTGTTACTATACTATACATACTGTTACTATATAGTGCCTATACTATACATATTGTGCCTTTACTATACATACTGTTACTATATAGTGCCTATACTATACATACTGTTACTATATAGTGCCTATACTATACATACTGTTACTATATAGTGCCTATACTATACATACTGTTACTATATAGTGCCTATACTATACATATTGTGCCTATATTATACATACTGTTACTATATAGTGCCTATACTATACATACTGTGCCTATACTATACATACGGTTACTATATAGTGCCTATACTATACATACTGTGCCTATACTATTCATAATGTTACTATATAGTGCCTATACTATACATACTGTGCCTATACTATACATACTGTTACTATATAGTGCCTATACTATACATATTGTGCCTATACTATACATACTGTTACTATATAGTGCCTATACTATACATACTGTTACTATATAGTGCCTATACTATACATACTGTTACTATACAGTGCCTATACTATACATACTGTTACTATATAGTGCCTATACTATACATATTGTGCCTATACTATACATACTGTTACTATATAGTGCCTATACTATACATACTGTTACTATATATAATGCCTATACTATACATACTGTTACTATATAGTGCCTATACTATACATACTGTTACTATATAGTGCCCATACTATACATATTGTGCCTATACTATACATACTGTTACTATATAGTGCCTATACTATACATACTGTTACTATATAGTGCCTATACTATACATACTGTTACTATATAGTGCCTATACTATACATATTGTGCCTATATTATACATACTGTTACTATATAGTGCCTATACTATACATACTGTTACTATATAGTGCCTATACTATTCATACTGTGCCTATACTATACATATTGTTACTATATAGTGCCTATACTATACATACTGTTACTATATAGTGCCTATACTATACATACTGTTACTATATAGTGCCTATACTATACATATTGTGCCTATACTATACATACTGTTACTATATATAATGCCTATACTATACATACTGTTACTATATAGTGCCTATACTATACATACTGTTACTATATAGTGCCTATACTATACATACTGTTACTATATAGTGCCTATACTATACATACTGTTACTATATAGTGCCTATACTATACATACTGTTACTATATAGTGCCTATACTATACATACTGTTACTATATAGTGCCTATACTATACATACTGTTACTATATAGTGCCTATACTATACATATTGTGCCTATACTATACATACTGTTACTATATATAATGCCTATACTATACATACTGTTACTATATAGTGCCTATACTATACATATTGTGCCTATACTATACATATTGTTACTATATATAATGCCTATACTATACATACTGTTACTATATAGTGCCTATACTATACATACTGTTACTATATAGTGCTTATACTATACATACTGCTACTATATAGTGCCTATACTATACATACTGTTACTATATAGTGCCTATACTATACATATTGTGCCTATACTATACATACTGTTACTATATATAATGCCTATACTATACATACTGTTACTATACAGTGCCTATACTATACATACTGTTACTATATAGTGCCTATACTATACATACTGTTACTATATATAATCCTATACTATACATACTGTTACTATATAGTGCCTATACTATACATATTGTGCCTATACTAAACATACTGTTACTATATATAATGCCTATACTATACATACTGTTACTATATAGTGCCTATACTATACATACTGTTACTATATAGTGCCTATACTATACATACTGTTACTATATAGTGCCTATACTATACATACTGTTACTATATAGTGCCTATACTATACATACTGTTACTATATATAATGCCTATACTATACATACTGTTACTATATAGTGCCTATACTATACATATTGTGCCTATACTATACATACTGTAACTATATATAATGCCTATACTATACATACTGTTACTATATAGTGCCTATACTATACATACTGTTACTATATAGTGCCTATACTATACATGCTGTTACTATATAGTGCCTATACTATACATATTGTGCCTATACTATACATACTGTTACTATATAGTGCCTATACTATACATACTGTTACTATATAGTGCCTATACTATACATACTGTTACTATATAGTGCCTATACTATACATACTGTTACTATATATAATGCCTATACTATACATACGGTTACTATATAGTGCCTATACTATACATATTGTGCCTATACTATACATACTGTTACTATATATAATGCCTATACTATATATACTGTTACTATATAGTGCCTATACTATACATACTGTTACTATATAGTGCCTATACTATACATACTGTTACTATATAGTGCCTATACTATACATATTGTGCCTATACTATACATAATGTTACTATATAGTGCCTATACTATACATACTGTTACTATATAGTGCCTATAATATATATATATATTGTGCCTATACTATTCATACTGTTACTATATAGTGCCTATACTATACATACTGTTACTATATAGTGCCTATACTATACATACTGTTACTATATATAATGCCTATACTATACATACTGTTACTATATAGTGCCTATACTATACATATTGTGCCTATACTATACATTCTGTTACTATATATAATGCCTATACTATACATACTGTTACTATATAGTGCCTATACTATACATACTGTTACTATATAGTGCCTATACCATACATACTGTTACTATATATAATGCCTATACTATACATACTGTTACTATATAGTGGCTATACGATACATATTGTGCATATACTATACATACTGTTACTATATATAATGCCTATACTATACATACTGTTACTATATAGTGCCTATACTATACATACTGTTAATATATAGTGCCTATACTATACATACTGTTACTATATAGTGCCTATACTATACATACTGTTACTATATAGTGCCTATACTATACATCCTGTTACTATATAGTGCCTATACTATACATATTGTGCCTATACTATACATACTGTTACTATATAGTGCCTATACTATACATACTGTTACTATATAGTGCCTATACTATACATACTGTTACTATATAGTGCCTATACTATACATACTGTTACTATATAGTGCCTATACTATACATACTGTTACTATATATAATGCCTATACTATACATACTGTTACTATATAGTGCCTATACTATACATATTGTGCCTATACTATACATAGTGTTACTATATATAATGCCTATACTATACATACTGTTACTATATAGTGCCTATACTATACATACTGTTACTATATAGTGCCTATACTATACATAATGTTACTATATAGTGCCTATACTATACATACTGTTACTATATAGTGCCTATACTATACATACTGTTACTATATAGTGCCTATACTATACATATTGTGCCTATACTATACATACTGTTACTATATAGTGCCTATACTATACATACTGTTACTATATAGTGCCTATACTATACATATTGTGCCTATACTATACATACTGTTACTATATAGTGCCTATACTATACATACTGTTACTATATTGTGCCTATACTATACATATTGTGCCTATACTATACATACTGTTACTATATAGTGCCTATACTATACATATTGTGCCTATACTATACATACTGGTACTATATAGTGCCTATACTATACGTACTGTTACTATATAGTGCCTATACTATACATACTGTTACCATATAGTGCCTATACTATACATACTGTTACTATATAGTGCCTATACTATACATACTGTTACTATATATAATGCCTATACTATACATACTGTTACTATATAATGCCTATACTATACATACTGTTACTATATAGTGCCTATACTATACATACTGTTACTATATATAATGCCTATACTATACATACTGTTACTATATAGTGCCTATACTATACATACTGTTACTATATAGTGCCTATACTATACATATTGTTACTATATATAATGCCTATACTATACATACTGTTACAATATAGTGCCTATACTATACATACTGTGCCTATACTATACATACTGTTACTATATATAATGCCTATACTATACATCATACTTGCCTACCTGACCCTCTCCATGAGGGAGAAAATGCTCTGTTCCTGGACTCTCCTGGTAATGTATGATTGCCATCACCTGTGGTGAAACACCTTTCTTATCAATTACCCAGCTCACCACAGGTGATGGCAATCATACATTACCAGGAGAGTCCAGGAACAGAGCATTTTCTCCCTCATGGAGAGGGGCAGGTAGGCAAGTATGCTATACATACTGTTACTATATAATGCCTATACTATACAGGGCCGGCTCCAGGCACGTTCGTCTGGAGCAGCCGCACAGGGCGCTGGGTATTTAAGGGTGGGCGGCCATTTCTAATATGGTGCCGGCCGTCAGCCAATCAGAGCTCGTGGACTGGTAGCGGTGGCTCCTGATTGGCTGCCGAGCTGCGAGCTTTGATTGGCTCATGGACTGGGGCCATATTTGAGATGACAGGCGCCGGAGACTGGGGGGGAGGGGGGAGAGCCGCGCTGCGGACCAGACGTCGCGGTGAGCCAGGGTTGAGGGCGGGACGGGTGTAATACAGCAGCTCGGGACACTTGTCCCTGCTGCCATAGCTCTCTGCCTGCATGTAGCTGAGGTGCCGGGAGCAAAGCTCCCAGACCTCAGCATTCAGCACACTGCACTCCTCCATCCCCACCGCATTGGGATCCGGTTATCTGGCACTGGGGCATTTGTGTATCTGGCAGCACTGTGGGGGCACTTGTGTATCTGGCAGCACTGTGGGGGCATTTGTGCATCTGGCAGCACTGTGGGGGCATTTGTGTATCTGGCAGCACTGTGGGGGCATATAATGTGTTTCTGGCAGCACTGATGGGGGCATATGTGTATCTGGCAGCACTGCGGGGGCATTAGTGTATCTGGCAGCACTGCTGGGGGCATATAATGTGTATCTGGCAGCACTGTGGGGGCATATAATGTGTATCTGGCAGCACTGTGGGAGCATATAATGTGTATCTGGCAGCACTGCTTGGGGCATATAATGTGTATCTGACAGCACTGCCGGGGGCATATAATGTGTATCTGGCACTGCTGGGGGCATATAATGTGTATCTGGCACTGTGGGGGCATATAATATGTATCTGGCACTGCACTGCTGGGGGCTGATGTGTATCTGGCACTAGTGGAAGCATATAATGTGTATCTAGCAGCACTGCTGGGGTGCATATAATCTGTATCTGGCAGCACTGCTGGGGGCATATAATGTGTATCTGGCAGCACTGCTGGGGGCATATAATGTGTATCTGGCAGCACTGTCGGAGGCATATAATGTGTATCTGGCACTGCTGGGGGCATATAATGTGTATCCTGCACTGTGGGGGCATATAATGTGTATCTGGCACTGCACTGCTGGGGGCTGATGTGTATCTGGTACTAGTGGAAGCATATAATGTGTATCTGGCACTACTGGGGGCGTATGTATATCTGGCACTGCACACTATACTGGAGACATTGGAGGTCATTCCGAGTTGGTCGCTCGCAAGCGGATTTTAGCAGATTTGCTCATGCTAAGCCGCCGCCTACTGGGAGTGAATCTTAGCATCTTAAAATTGCGAACGATGTATTCGCAATATTGCGATTACACACCTCGTAGCAGTTTCTGAGTAGCTCCAGACTTACTCGGCATCTGCGATCAGTTCAGTGCTTGTCGTTCCTGGTTTGACATCACAAACACACCCAGCGTTCGCCCAGACACTCCTCCGTTTCTCCGGCCACTCCTGCGGTTTTTCCGGAAACGGTAGCGTTTTTTCCCACACGCCCATAAAACGGCCTGTTTCCGCCCAGAAACACCCATTTCCTGTCAATCACATTACGATCGCCAGAACGATGAAAAAGCCGTGAGTAAAATTCCTAACTGCATAGCAAATTTACTTGGCGCAGTCGCAGTGCGAACATTGCGCATGCGCATTAAGCGGAAAATCGCTGCGATGCGAAGATTTTTACAGAGCGAACAACTCGGAATGAGGGCCATTATGTGTAAAGTACACTACTGTGGGCGTTATGTGTAAGGCTGCTAACTGTATGTGTAGAGGGGTGTGAAAATATATTTATAGTCTGATCATATCAATTTGCGAGGCCACGCCCATTTTTCCAGGAGCGTGCTTGCCTTCGGCGCACGCTTGGTGGGGGGGGGGGGCACTTTGAAATTTTCTCGCTCTGAGTGCTAGTAGGCCTGGAGCCGGCCCTGATACTATACATACTGTTACTATATAGTGCCTATATTATACATACTGTTACTATATAGTGCCTATACTATACATAATGTTACTATATAGTGCCTATATTATACATACTGTTACTATATAGTGCCTATACTATACATAATGTTACTATATAGTGCCTATACTATACATACTGTTACTATATAGTGCCTATACTACAGGGCCGGATTAACAATGGGGCGCATGGAGCTGCAGCTCCAGGCCCCCCATTGATAATAGGCCCACAGGACCCCAACCCAAAGGCCTATCTGTAACTCTGCCTGGTCTCCCCCGAATCCGATTCCACCTGAGAGTCCACATCCCAGACCCATCCGAATCCCCGCCCCCTCGGCGCTATTGCTTATCTCAGACTGCGCAGCTGGGTAAACCACCAGTGGGCTCCCCTGCTCTGTAGCCCCGCCCACTATAATTGGGGGGGGGGCGTGGTCAATGCAGGGGGGGCTGATGACTGGTCAGGGAGACTCTTTATACAGCAGTCACTACTTCAGCTGCTGTGCCGCGTACACTGGACTGGACTGCCCTGCTGCTGTAATGCTGAGGAGATTCCTGCTCAGTGCAGGAACTCCCCAGCAGTGTCTGCTGTGCTCCGATTGGCAGAGTGACACGTCACACACAGTCACTCAGCCAATCGGAGCACAGACACCCCCACGGCCCCACCCCCTTCCCAGTCAGGAGGCTTGCTGGTCTGTATGAAATTGCAGGCTGAAGTTCAATCAGCACTAACTCAGCACAAATGTGTGTCACACACTATATACTGTATGTGTATAGCACTGTACAGAGTAACCACCCCTCCCCCTTCCTTCTCCCCAAAGCCTACATGTACCTTTACCCTTCTGTAACCCCCTCCCTCCCAGCTGCCTTTGTACAGTATGCAGTCAGCATACCGATAGCTGGGATCCGGCTGTCACAATACTGACGCCCGGATCCCGACGCGGCCACCATATCACCGCCGGTATACCGGCGAGGTAGGTGATTCCGGTGTACACGACACCCATAGATGGAGAATAGGACCTGTGGCGAGCTTAGCTGGCCACCCAGTTCACAACGTGGCGAGTGTAGCAAGCCCGCAAGTGGCTTCGTTGCACCCGCCCCCCTGCCAGCATTCCACCACTTGGGATGCCGATGTCGGTATCCTGACGTTCGGAATCCTGGCCGGCGATCTCATACCGACCCCATATATACACTATGGGGGTCATTCCAACCCGATCTCTCGCTGCAGTTTATCGCAGCGCAGCGATCGGGTCAGAATTGCGCATGCGCCGGCACCGCAGTGCGCCGGTGCATGCCGGAAAGTTGTAGGCCGTTGTTTAGTAGCGATCGCCTCTGCCTAATTGACAGGCAGAGGCGGGAAGGGGCTCTGCCTGTCAGTTTAGGGGGCGTGGTCCGGCCAACGCAGGCATGGCCGGACCGTTGGGGGGAGCGGGCCGCAGCGGCTGCGTGACGTCTCACGCAGCCGCTGCGGCCAGTGGCAGCGACGATGAACTCCCGGCCAGCTGCAGGAGCTGCGCTGGCCGGGAGTTACGCCAGAAATACAAAAGCGCTTTTGTATTTGTGTGGGGGGGGGGGGGACTGACATGTGGGGCAGGCTAGTCCTGTGCTGGGCGTCCCCCCGCATGTCAGGGAAGATGATCGATACATTTTACCGGTCATAAGACTGACAGCGGCATACCGATGGTGAAGATGCCGACAGGGATTCGGTAACTATACTTTCCTTCCCCACCAACCCCCCTAACCCTCCCTCCCCGCAGCCTAACCCTAACCCTCCCCGGTGGTGCGTAAACCTAACTCCCCCTTCCCGCAGCCCAAACTTGACCCTCCCCGGTGTCTCCCAAACCCCTTCCCCCATAACCTAACCATAAGAGTCCCCAGCATACTTACAATCGTGATTCCGGCATCAGCATTTCAAGTCATGTCCGCGTTCCGTCCACATGTCGGTATTCTGGCACCGGGATTTGGACTGGCGGCATCCCAACCACCAGCATGTTGAAGGTATCCCCATATACTACTATGTATACATATGTATAATTAAATATATAGGTATATATATGTACACTGTATATCAGGTAGGCAATGTTCAGCACTCCAGCTACAGTATAACTATACATCCCAGCATGCATTGCCATAGATTTGCTGTCAGGTAAACTATGACTGTGGAAGGACATGCTGAGATATTTAGTTCCACAGCATCTGGAGTGCTGGACATTGCCTATCCCTGCTGTATATATACTTTACATGTTTACTGTAGGTTGGGGCTCCGTGACTGGCTGCCGGGATGCCGAGCACCGGTCACATGACCACATCCCATACTGTGTATGTGCACATATATTATACCTATGTATACTATATACGTACACTATGGAGGAGATTACATTTTTTTGCACACCTGTTCTCCCATATAAAGTGATGATAGATCGCGGGGTGCAATTCAATTGTTTTATTTTTTTATCACACTAATCTCGTCCAGACAGGTCAGGTTTAGCCGCATAAAACGGGCTAAACCCAACCAAAATGCTAGACGTGACGCGAAAGGTGCTGTTTGCACGCTGAAACTGGTCACTTTTCACACATATCAGCTTGCCAGCACGGGGCGGTGAGCGGAAATGTATCTCCCCACGGCTCAGCACTCCCAAATTAAGCAACAATTGAATTCACCCCTTAATCTAGGTATTTTAACTATGTTTATGTACGCCATGTATATGTATACTATGTATGTACACTATATATCTCTAGATTAGGGGTCTGGCCTATTGCAGGCTAAGGGTGCAAGTTGACGCTGCAATGGTGTGGAGACGGCAGTAATGGCACTGCATCTTGCACCGTTCATGGCCCGCTCCTACACCCAATTTGAACAATTTTGTACGCACACCCATAAAACTGCTTACACAATTGTACAAGTCTGAGCTGGAATAAAGTACTAATTTGCGGGGATGAGAATTTCACCTACAATTGTATTCATCCCTTTATGTGTAAACTATGGGAGGTATGTAATGTCGTCCGAGTTAGTTGGACGTGCAGGTTGCCGGCCTAACTTGGTTGGGCGCACTCGGACAGCATTGCATACTGCCTCGTGTATTATTGCTAATTTATTAAAAGGGTCACCGATTATTGATTTTTTTTCAAGGGGAGCAGATTAATATTTTAATAAAAGGGGCATGGATTAATGCTAATCTAATAAAAAGGGCACAGATTATTAATACAGTATTATAATGTGGGTTGACCACACCGCTCCAATTGATGGCCACACTTACCCAAGGCAGGCTGGTTATGTCCCTTCAGTGGGCCTCTGCCATTGCATTCCCCTGTGGGCCCTTGATGCCCCAGTCTGACACTGATCTCAGTGGATGACCACAAAGCAGCCTTGGGCAACCCAATATGCCATCTGAGAATTGAGATATTTGCCCAGGAAAGGAATTCCTGAGGTCTTGCAAAGACCACCTGCTGCTGGCAGAGTGGGTAAGAGCCCAATTATCAGATGTGCTTCAGTTTCCCTAGTCATTTGTCCGGGGACCCTCTAACATGATGGTCTGATTTAAACCACTCCATGCAGCTGGGCACAGGCAGCCTATAGCACATATCAGGGTGATCTATAGGAGCTTTGTATTGTCCCTGCATTTATTTCACCCCTGTACCTGCCCCTGCTTCCAGCTACTGTCACCCCTACATCATGTCCCTGCATCCAGGTACCGTCACCCCTACATCATGTCCCTGCATCCAGGTACCGTCACCCCTGCACCCTGTCCCTACATCCTGATAGCTTCACCCCTACACCCTGCCCCTGCATCCAGGTACCGTCACCCCTACACCTTGACCCTGCATCCCAGTACCGTCACCCCTGCACCCCGTCCCTACATCCTGACAGCTTCACCCCTACACCCTGCCCCTGCATCCAGGTACTGTCACCCTTACACCCTGCCCCTGCATCCAGGTACTGTCACCCTTACACCCTGCCCCTGCATCCAGGTACCGTCACCCCTATACCTTGTCCCTCCATCCCGGTACCATCACCCCTACACCCCATCCCTGCATCCCGGTACCGTCACCCCTGTACCTGCCCCTGCATCCAGGTACCGTCACCTCTACACCCTGCCCCTGCATCCAGGTACCGTCACCCTTACACCCCATCCCTGCATCCAGGTACCGTCACCGCTACATCACGTCCCTGCATCCAGGTACCCTCACCCCTACACCCTGTCCCTGCATCCAGGTACTGTCACCGCTACACCCTGCCCCTGCATCCAGGTACTGTCACCCCTACACCCTGCCCCTGCATCCAGGTACCGTCACCCCTACATTCTGCCCCTGCATCCAGGTACCATCACCCCTACACCCTGCCCCTGCATCAGGGCCGGAGCAAGGTTTCTCAGCATCCTAGGCAAAATTTCAGCCTGCTGCCCCCCCCCCCACCCAAACCACACACCAAGTCTTAATACATACAGGATATGCAGTAAAACCCAGGAAACAGGTTTTATCTAGTACATCCCATCCAGCTGACTCTTAAAGTGCATACACACTGGGCATAGCAGGATACTATGGAAAGCCGCTCACCCCGCCGTTCATCTACTGGTAATACCAGCGATGAAGCGGGAGTACGCATCAGCGCTCACCGCTCATCGCTGGGGCATATACACTGGGCGGTTTTGAACTGAAAGCAGCTCAACACACCAAAAGTAAGCTGCTTTCAGCTCAAAATCACCCAGTGTGTATGGGCCTCAAGTGGGAACTTCAGGACAGATTGCTGCTGTAATGCTACAGGCGTTCTACCCAGGGTGCGCAAGAACTGCTAGACTAGGGCTGGATTAAGCCTTCAGGTGGCCCAGGGCAATTTAGGGGGGGGGGGGGTCCTTCAGTGTAGTAGGATCCCTTATACAATCTAGTACTGATGCCCCTTTCACTTTTATACCACACAGTATGAGCCAAAATTCACATTATAGCACCCGGTATGAGACGAAATTCACATTATAGCACATAGAATGAGACGAAAGTCACATTATAGCACATGGTATGAGATGAAATTCACATTATAGCACGCGGAATGAGCTAAAATTCACATTATAGCACACAGTATGAGACGAAAGTCACATTATAGCACACGGTATGAGCCGAAATTCACATTATAGCACACAGTATGAGACGAAATTCACATTATAGCACACAGTATGAGACAAAATTCACATTATAGCACACAGTATGAGACGAAATTCACATTATAGCACGCAGTATGAGCCGAAACTCACATTATAGCACATGGTATGAGCCAAAATTCACATTATAGCACAAGGTATGAGCCAAAATTAACAATATAGCACACGGTATGAGACGAAAAATGGGGGACAGGGTGTCACACACGCAGGGGGTGTACAGAGCACCATAAGGGCACAGGTTGTCATCACACAGGGCAACAAGGGTAGGGGAGCACTGGGTGACACACACACATTGGCAGCGGGGGGGGGGCAGTGGGGCACAAGGTGTCATACACAGAGGAAAGGTCCACACACATGGGGAATGGGGGGGCAGGAGGGCACAGGGCTCTCCAGCAGTCACTCACCACCACCATGTCGTCAACCTTAGCTTGAGCTGCAGGGTATCACTGTCAACAAAGGAGTCCCGTGGCGTGGTCCCTGGCACAGCCCGGAGAGGCCGGCAGCAGGAGGATCCGAGCGCCAGCGTCTATGCAGCTCCATGGTGACGCGGCCGCTCGGTTGAGTAATTGGAGGAATCGAGGCACTCTGCGCGAGCGGCTGCTGGAGGAGGGAAGGGGGAGTGTGTGTCCGCCGTAACTGCTGGGGAGTAGTGTGGCTCACAGCTCCGGCACCAACCGCCATGACTGGGAGCAGCGGTGGGAAGAACATGAGCACGATCGGCCATAGCAGGAGTTGATTAAAAAAAACAAAAAACTTCCTGGTCTGTGGAGAAGTGCCGGTATGCCATACAGCCGCATACCGGCCCACTTCGACCACTCTATATATATATATATATATATATATATATATATATACACACCCACTATGTAATAAAATACCAATGCTGCTCCTCATCTGTGCAGGGGGAATTAAAGTGTCTTGCGTGCTTGCGGTAACTATATGGTGCACACAGCCACCGACACTGACATTACTGTTACGATGTTCCGTCATTTTGACGGGCCGGTAACTAGTGTATTTATATATATATATATATATACTAATCCAATTCAGCCGGCACTCCTTGCTGTAGTGACACCTGGTCCTGGTGCCCAGTGCAGAACAATCCATATAATCTTACAATGAGCACGGCACTCCAAGGACTCTTATGCAATCGCCTTTATTGGCGGTGTTTTACATCAACATGTTTCAGGGCCTCAGCCCCTTCGTCAGGATACACCGATACATATTTCATATTTCATATATTTCATATTTCATATTTCATGAATACATATATTCATGGGCTGCTGCATGCATATATATGTTTTTAAAGGTTTTTATAAATGTAATAAGTGTGTTTTGTTTGCCCCCGGCAGTCCCCCACGGATGGCGCTGACTGAGAACACTTGGTCCGGGCTTGCTGTGCTGGAACGCAAGCCGGCGGTTGCTTGGCAACCGCTTCCTGCGTGAATCCAGAAGTGAGGCTCCGGCAGTGCATCAGCGGCTGCAGCTGTGGACGCGGACGCCGGCGGGAGACAGGACTCGGTAACAGGTATTTAAGTGTTTTGTGTGTGTCTGTTTGTTATGTATCGGTGTATCCTGACGAAGGGGCTGAGGCCCTGAAACATGTTGATGTAAAACACCGCCAATAAAGGCGATTGCATAAGAGTCCTTGGAGTGCCGTGCTCATTGTAAGGATTTATATATATATATATATATCCGAAATTGGTAAGGTCGGCACTCCCTCAAATAATAACAACTACCCCGGTGCCTTCCTAATGTCCGATGTATAACAGTTCTATTCTTCTAGAGGGGGATATGCATCCGTCCACTCCCAATGTGTGAAGACCCTGTGAGTGCCGCCTGTTCTTCACACATTGGGAGTGGACGGATGCATATCCCCCTCTAGAAGAATAGAACTGTTATATATATATATAATTATTTCCCCCCTTCCAGCAACCTCTCTACCTTTTATATATTTAAATTCCCCCCCCCCCCGACTTTACTGTATAAATTTACTGCTCCCCCACCCTGATCCTTTATACAATTAGTGAAGTTCTTACAATTGGCAGTCTGTTTTCGTGGTGCGAGGCGGGAGTATGACAGGCGTTACCACGGTGAGGGGCGGAAGACGGTTGCTATAGCAACTGTAACAATATCCGGCAGCACTGCTTCTTACTCTATGTGCATAGAGGCGAGCCGCTGCCGACGGGTTACACAGCCGCTCACACTGTCCGTACTAAAGGGATGCCGCGGCGCGCAGCCGCCCAACTGTTATCAGCCGCCAGCACGGACAGTGTGAGTGACAGTACGGACCCCATCGGCAGCGGCGCTATGCATATAGAGTAAGCAGCGCCCTGCCGGATATTGTTACAGTTGCTATAGCAACTGTCTTCTGCTCCTCTCCGCAGTAATTCTCGTCATAAGCATTCATCGGCAGCGTGAGCTGCCGCCCGCAGGTGGCCGGCGCCCATAGGCAGCTGCCTAAAGCTGCCTAGTGGTGGCGCCGGCCCTGCCCTGCATCCAGGTACCGTCACCCCTACACCCTGCCCCTGCATCCAGGTACCGTCACCCCTACACCATACTTGCCTACCTGACCCTCTCCATGAGGGAGAAAATGCTCTGTTCCTGGACTTTCCTGGTAATGTATGATTGCCATCACCTGTGGTGAGCTAGGTAATTGATAAGAAAGATGTTTCACCACAGGTGATGGCAATCATACATTACCAGGAAAGTCCAGGAACAGAGCATTTTCTCCCTCATGGAGAGGGTCAGGTAGGCAAGTATGCCCTACACCCTGCCCCTGCATCCAGGTACTGTCACACCTACACCCTGCCCCTGCATCCAGGTACTGTCACCCCTACACCCTGCCCCTACATCCAGGTACTGTCACCCCTACACCTTGTCCCTTCATCCAGGTACTGTCACCCCTACACCTAGCCCCTGCATCCAGGTACCGTCACCCCTACACCCCGCCCCTGCATCCAGGTACCATCACCCCTACATCATGTCCCTGCATCACGGTACCGTCACCCCTACACCCTGTCCCTCCATCCAGGTACCGTCACCCCTACACCCTGCCCCTGCATCAAGGTACCGTCACCCCTACACCCTGCCCCTGCATCCAGGTACCGTCACCCCTACACCCTGCCCCTGCATCCAGGTACCGTCACCCCTACACCCTGCCCCTGCATCCAGGTACCGTCACCCCTACACCCTGCCCCTGCATCCAGGTACTGTCACCCCTACACTAGAGATGAGCGGGTTTGGTTCCTCGGAATCCGAACCCCCCCGAACTTCAGCCTTTTTACACGGGTCCGAGGCAGACTCGGATCTTCCCGCCTTGCTCGGCTAACCCGAGCGCGCCCGAACGCCATCATCCCGCTGTCGGATTCTCGCGAGGCTCGTATTCTATCGCGAGACTCGGATTCTATATAAGGAGCCGCCCGTCGCCGCCATTTTCACACGTGTATTGAGATTGATAGGGAGAGGACGTGGCTGGCGTCCTCTCCGTTTAGATAGAGAGTGAGACACTTGATTTACTAGTAATTTAATTTTAGTAATTTTGGGGAGCATTAGGAGTACTCAGAGAGTGCAGAGTTTTGCTGATAGTTATACTAGTGACCACCAGTTTTATTTATTATTTAAAATCCGTTCTCTGCCTGAAAAAAAACGATACACAGTCACATACCATATCTGTGCTCAGCCTCAGTGTGCTGCATGATAATATCATCTATGTATATCTGACTGTGCTGAGTGCTCACTGCTCACACAGCTTAATTGTGGGGGAGACTGGGGAGCAGTTATAGCAGGAGTACATAACAGTGCACACTTTTGCTGCCAGTGTGACTGACCAGTGACCACCAGTATATTGTCTGCCTGAAAAAGTTAAACACTCGTGTGGTGTTTTTTTTTTATTCTATAAACGCATTCTGCTGACAGACAGTGTCCAGCAGGTCCGTCATTCATTATATTATAATATATACCTGCAGTAGTGATATATATATATTTTTTATATCATTATCATCCAGTCTATACTAGCAGACGCAGTACGGTAGTCCACGGCTGTAGCTACCTCTGTGTCGGCAGTGCTCGTCCATAATTGTATACCAACCTGTGGTGGGTTTTTTTTTCTATCTTCTTCATACTAGTAGTTTAGGAGTCTGCTGCTGACAGTGTCCAGCAGGTCCGTCATTATATAATATATACCTGTCCTGCAGTAGTGATATATATATATTTTTTATATCATTATCATCCAGTCTATACTAGCAGACGCAGTACGGTAGTCCACGGCTGTAGCTACCTCTGTGTCGGCAGTGCTCGTCCATAATTGTATACCTACCTGTGGTGGTTTTTTTTTTCTATCTTCTTCATACTAGTAGTTTAGGAGTCTGCTGCTGACAGTGTCCAGCAGGTCCGTCATTATATAATATATACCTGTCCTGCAGTAGTGATATATATATATTTTTTATATCATTATCATCCAGTCTATACTAGCAGACGCAGTACGGTAGTCCACGGCTGTAGCTCTCTCTGTGTCGGCAGTGCTCGTCCATAATTGTATACCTACCTGTGGTGGGTTTTTTTTTTCTATCTTCTTCATACTAGTAGTTTAGGAGTCTGCTGCTGACAGTGTCCAGCAGGTCCGTCATTATATAATATATACCTGTCCTGCAGTTGTGATGTATATATATTTTTTATATCATTATCAACCAGTCTATACTAGCAGACGCAGTACGGTAGTCCACGGCTGTAGCTACCTCTGTGACGGCAGTGCTCGTCCATAATTGTATACCTACCTGTGGTGTTTTTTTTTTTTCTATCTTCTTCATACTAGTAGTTTAGGAGTCTGCTGCTGACAGTGTCCAGCAGGTCCGTCATTATATAATATATACCTGTCCTGCAGTAGTGATATATATATATTTTTTATATCATTATCATCCAGTCTATACTAGCAGACGCAGTACGGTAGTCCACGGCTGTAGCTACCTCTGTGTCGGCAGTGCTCGTCCATAATTGTATACCTACCTGTGGTGGGGTTTTTTTTTCTATCTTCTTCATACTAGTAGTTTAGGAGTCTGCTGCTGACAGTGTCCAGCAGGTCCGTCATTCATTATATTATAATATATACCTGCAGTAGTGATATATATATATTTTTTATATCATTATCATCCAGTCTATACTAGCAGACGCAGTACGGTAGTCCACGGCTGTAGCTACCCCTGTGTCGGCAGTGCTCGTCCATAATTGTATACCTACCTGTGGTGGTTTTTTTTTTCTATCTTCTTCATACTAGTAGTTTAGGAGTCTGCTGCTGACAGTGTCCAGCAGGTCCGTCATTATATAATATATACCTGTCCTGCAGTAGTGATATATATATATTTTTTATATCATTATCACCCAGTCTATACTAGCAGACGCAGTACGGTAGTCCACGGCTGTAGCTACCTCTGTGTCGGCAGTGCTCGTCCATAATTGTATACCTACCTGTGGTGGGTTTTTTTTTTCTATCTTCTTCATACTAGTAGTTTAGGAGTCTGCCGCTGACAGTGTCCAGCAGGTCCGTCATTATATAATATATACCTGTCCTGCAGTAGTGATATATATATATTTTTTATATCATTATCATCCAGTTTATACTAGCAGACGCAGTACGGTAGTCCACGGCTGTAGCTACCTCTGTGTCGGCAGTGCTCGTCCATAATTGTATACCTACCTGTGGTGGTTTTTTTTTTCTATCTTCTTCATACTAGTAGTTTAGGAGTCTGCTGCTGACAGTGTCCAGCAGGTCCGTCATTATATAATATATACCTGTCCTGCAGTAGTGATATATATATATTTTTTATATCATTATCATCCAGTCTATACTAGCAAACGCAGTACGGTAGTCCACGGCTGTAGCTACCTCTGTGTCGGCAGTCACTCGTCATCCATAAGTATACTAGTATCCATCCATCTCCATTGTTTACCTGAGGTGCCTTTTAGTTGTGCCTATTAAAATATGGAGAACAAAAATGTTGAGGTTCCAAAAATAGGGAAAGATCAAGATCGACTTCCACCTCGTGCTGAAGCTGCTGCCACTAGTCATGGCCGAGACAATGAAATGCCATCAACGTCGTCTGCCAAGGCCGATGCCCAATGTCATAGTACAGAGCATGTAAAATCCAAAACACCAAATATCAGTAAAAAAAGGACTCAAAAATCTAAAATAAAATCGTCGGAGGAGAAGCGTAAACTTGCCAATATGCCATTTACCACACGGAGTGGCAAGGAACGGCTGAGGCCCTGGCCTATGTTCATGGCTAGTGGTTCAGCTTCACATGAGGATGGAAGCACTCAGCCTCTCGCTAGAAAAATGAAAAGACTTAAGCTGGCAAAAGCACAGCAAAGAACTGTGCGTACTTCGAAATCACAAATCCACAAGGAGAGTCCAATTGTGTCGGTTGCGATGCCTGACCTTCCCAACACTGGACGTGAAGAGCATGCGCCTTCCACCATTTACACGCCCCCTGCAAGTGCTGGAAGGAGCACCCGCAGTCCAGTTCCTGATAGTCAGATTGAAGATGTCAGTGTTGAAGTACACCAGGATGAGGAGGATATGGGTGTTGCTGGCGCTGGGGAGGAAATTGACCAGGAGGATTCTGATGGTGAGGTGGTTTGTTTAAGTCAGGCATCTGGGGAGACACCTGTTGTCCGTGGGAGGAATATGGCCATTGACATGCCTGGTGAAAATACCAAAAAAATCAGCTCTTCGGTGTGGAAGTATTTCAACAGAAATGCGGACAACATTTGTCAAGCCGTGTGTTGCCTTTGTCAAGCTGTAATAAGTAGGGGTAAGGAAGTTAACCACCTCGGAACATCCTCCCTTATACGTCACCTGCAGCGCATTCATCATAAGTCAGTGACAAGTTCAAAAACTTTGGGCGACAGCGAAAGCAGTCCACTGACCAGTAAATCCCTTGCTCTTGTAACCAAGCTCACGCAAACCACCCCACCAACTCCCTCAGTGTCAATTTCCTCCTTCCCCAGGAATGCCAATGGTCCTGCAGGCCATGTCACTGGCAATTCTGACGAGTCCTCTCCTGCCTGGGATTCCTCCGATGCATCCTTGCGTGTAACGCCTACTGCTGCTGGCGCTGCTGTTGTTGCTGCTGGGAGTCGATGGTCATCCCAGAGGGGAAGTCGTAAGACCACTTTTACTACTTCCACCAAGCAATTGACTGTCCAACAGTCCTTTGCGAGGAAGATGAAAAATCACAGCAGTCATCCTGCTGCAAAGCGGATAACTGAGGCCTTGGCATCCTGGGCGGTGAGAAACGTGGTTCCGGTATCCATCATTACTGCAGAGCCAACTATAGACTTGTTTGAGGTACTGTGTCCCCGGTACCAAATACCATCTAGGTTCCATTTCTCTAGGCAGGCGATACCGAAAATGTACACAGACCTCAGAAAAAGACTCACCAGTGTCCTAAAAAATGCAGTTGTACCCAATGTCCACTTAACCACGGACATGTGGACAAGTGGAGCAGGGCAGACTCAGGACTATATGACTGTGACAGCCCACTGGGTAGATGTATGGACTCCCGCCGCAAGAACAGCAGCGGCGGCACCAGTAGCAGCATCTCGCAAACGCCAACTCTTTCCTAGGCAGGCTACGCTTTGTATCACCGCTTTCCAGAATACGCACACAGCTAAAAACCTCTTACGGCAACTGAGGAAGATCATCGCAGAATGGCTTACCCCAATTGGACTCTCCTGTGGATTTGTGGCATCGGACAATGCCAGCAATATTGTGTGTGCATTAAATATGGGCAAATTCCAGCACGTCCCATGTTTTGCACATACCTTGAATTTGGTGGTGCAGAATTATTTAAAAAACGAGAGGGGCGTGCAAGAGATGCTGTCGGTGGCCAGAAGAATTGCGGGACACTTTCGGCGTACAGGCACCACGTACAGAAGACTGGAGCAACACCAAAAACGCCTGAACCTGCCCTGCCATCATCTGAAGCAAGAAGTGGTAACGAGGTGGAATTCAACCCTCTATATGCTTCAGAGGTTGGAGGAGCAGCAAAAGGCCATTCAAGCCTATACAACTGAGCACGATATAGGAGGTGGAATGCACCTGTCTCAAGCGCAGTGGAGAATGATTTCAACGTTGTGCAAGGTTCTGCAACCTTTTGAACTTGCCACACGTGAAGTCAGTTCAGACACTGCCAGCCTGAGTCAGGTCATTCCCCTCATCAGGCTTTTGCAGAAGAAGCTGGAGACATTGAAGGAGGAGCTAACACAGAGCGATTCCGCTAGGCATGTGGGACTTGTGGATGGAGCCCTTAATTCGCTTAACAAGGATTCACGGGTGGTCAATCTGTTGAAATCAGAGCACTACATTTTGGCCACCGTGCTCGATCCTAGATTTAAAACCTACCTTGGATCTCTCTTTCCGGCAGACACAAGTCTGCAGGGGTTCAAAGAACTGCTGGTGAGAAAATTGTCAAGTCAAGCAGAACGCGACCTGTCAACATCTCCTACTTCACATTCTCCCGCAACTGGGGGTGCGAGGAAAAGGCTCAGAATTCCGAGCCCACCCGCTGGCGGTGATGCAGGGCAGTCTGGAGCGACTGCTGATGCTGACATCTGGTCCGGACTGAAGGACCTGCCAACGATTACGGACATGTCGTCTACTGTCACTGCATATGATTCTCTCCGCATTGAAAGAATGGTGGAGGATTATATGAGTGACCGCATCCAAGTAGGCACGTCAGACAGTCAGTACGTATACTGGCAGGAAAAAGAGGCAATTTGGAGGCCCTTGCACAAACTGGCTTTATTCTACCTAAGTTGCCCTCCCACAAGTGTGTACTCCGAAAGAGTGTTTAGTGCCGCCGCTCACCTTGTCAGCAATCGGCGTACGAGGTTACTTCCAGAAAATGTGGAGAAGATGATGTTCATTAAAATGAATTATAATCAATTCCTACATGGAGACATTCACCAGCAGCAATTGCCTCCACAAAGTACACAGGGAGCTGTGATGGTGGATTCCAGTGGGGACGAATTGATAATCTGTGTGGAGGGGGATGTACACGGTGATGAATCGGAGGATGATGATGAGGTGGACATCTTGCCTCTGTAGAGCCAGTTTGTGCAAGGAGAGATTAATTGCTTCTTTTTTGGTGGGGGTCCAAACCAACCCGTCATTTCAGTCACAGTCGTGTGGCAGACCCTGTCACTGAAATGATGGGTTGGTTAAAGTGTGCATGTCCTGTTTATACAACATAAGGGTGGGTGGGAGGGCCCAAGGACAATTCCATCTTGCACCTCTTTTTTCTTTCATTTTTCTTTGCGTCATGTGCTGTTTGGGGAGTGTTTTTTGGAAGGGCCAGCCTGCGTGACACTGCAGTGCCACTCCTAGATGGGCCAGGTGTTTGTGTCGGCCACTAGGGTCGCTTAGCTTACTCACACAGCTACCTCATTGCGCCTCTTTTTTTCTTTGCGTCATGTGCTGTTTGGGGAGTGTTTTTTTGAAGGGCCATCCTGCGTGACACTGCAGTGCCACTCCTAGATGGGCCAGGTGTTTGTGTCGGCCACTAGGGTCGCTGAGCTTACTCACACAGCTACCTCATTGCGCCTCTTTTTTTCTTTGCGTCATGTGCTGTTTGGGGAGTGTTTTTTGGAAGGGCCATCCTGCCTGACACTGCAGTGCCACTCCTAGATGGGCCAGGTGTTTGTGTCGGCCACTTGGGTCGCTGAGCTTAGTCACACAGCTACCTCATTGCGCCTCTTTTTTTCTTTGCGTCATGTGCTGTTTGGGGAGTGTTTTTTTGAAGGGCCATCCTGCGTGACACTGCAGTGCCACTCCTAGATGGGCCAGGTGTTTGTGTCGGCCACTAGGGTCGCTTAGCTTACTCACACAGCTACCTCATTGCGCCTCTTTTTTTCTTTGCGTCATGTGCTGTTTGGGGAGTGTTTTTTTGAAGGGCCATCCTGCGTGACACTGCAGTGCCACTCCTAGATGGGCCAGGTGTTTGTGTCGGCCACTAGGGTCGCTGAGCTTACTCACACAGCTACCTCATTGCGCCTCTTTTTTTCTTTGCGTCATGTGCTGTTTGGGGAGTGTTTTTTGGAAGAGCCATCCTGCCTGACACTGCAGTGCCACTCCTAGATGGGCCAGGTGTTTGTGTCGGCCACTAGGGTCGCTGAGCTTAGTCACACAGCTACCTCATTGCGCCTCTTTTTTTTCTTCTTTGCGTCATGTGCTATTTGGGGAGTATTTTTTGGAAGGGCCATCCTGCCTGACACTGCAGTGCCACTCCTAGATGTGCCAGGTGTTTGTGTCGGCCACTAGGGTCGCTGAGCTTAGTCACACAGCTGCCTCATTGCGCCTCTTTTTTTCTTTGCGTCATGTGCTGTTTGGGGAGTGTTTTTTGGAAGGGCCATCCTGCGTGACACTGCAGTGCCACTCCTAGATGGGCCAGGTGTTTGTGTCTGCCACTTGGGTCGCTGAGCTTAGTCATCCAGCGACCTCGGTGCAAATTTTAGGACTAAAAATAATATTGTGAGGTGTGAGGTGTTCAGAATAGACTGAAAATGAGTGGAAATTATGGTTATTGAGGTTAATAATACTTTGGGATCAAAATGACCCCCAAATTCTATGATTTAAGCTGTTTTTTAGGGTTTTTTGAAAAAAACACCCGAATCCAAAACACACCCGAATCCGACAAAAAAAATTCGGTGAGGTTTTGCCAAAACGCGTTCGAACCCAAAACACGGCCGCGGAACCGAACCCAAAACCAAAACACAAAACCCGAAAAATTTCCGGTGCACATCTCTACCCTACACCCGCCCCTGCAATTAGGTACCGTCACCCCTACACCCTGCCCCTGCATCCAGGTACCGTCACCCCTACACCCTGCCCCTGCATCCAGGTACTGTCACCCCTACACCCCGCCCCTGCATCCAGGTACTGTCACCCCTACACCCTGCCCCTGCATCCAGGTACTGTCACCCCTACACCCTGCCCCTGCATCCAGGTACTGTCACCCCTACACCCTGCCCCTGCATCCAGGTACTGTCACCCCTACACCCTGCCCCTGCATCCAGGTACTGTCAACCCTATACTCTATTCTTTTATCCAGAGACCCTCACCTCTACAGTGTCCTTTCATCCAGAGACCTGCTCACACCCATAGCAACACCCAGTCTAGCAATCTCCTAGACTGCCTATGCCGTAGACCTCCATTCCTACCCTCACACTCCTGTCTCCTCAGTCATCTCTCAGTTTTACCCCACATTGCCCTGTGTCACACCCCCTGGCTCAGGCACAGTATACAGCGCTAGTAGATGCTTCTCAGCATGACTGACAGACTCAGGTACAGCATACAGCGCTAGTAGTTGCTCCTCAGCATGAATGACAGACTCAGGTACAGCATACAGCGCTAGTAGTTGCTTCTCAGCATGACTGACAGACTCAGGTACAGCATACAGTGCTAGTAGTTGCTCCTCAGCATGAATGACAGACTCAGGTACAGCATACAGCGCTAGTTGTTGCTCCTCAGCATGACTGACAGACTCAGGCACAGCATACAGCGCTAGTAGTTGCTTCTCAGCATGACTGACAGACTCAGGTACAGCATACAGCGCTAGTAGTTGCTCCTCGGCATAACTGACAGACTCAGGTAATGCATACAGCGCTAGTAGTTGCTTCTCAGCATGACTGACAGACTCAGGTACAGCATACAGCGCTAGTAGTTGCTTCTCAGCATGACTGACAGACTCAGGTACAGCATACAGCGCTAGTAGTTGCTCCTCGGCATGACTGACAGACTCAGGTACAGCATACAGCGCTAGTAGTTGTTTCTCAGCCTGAATGACAGACTCAGGTACAGCATGCAGCGCTAGTAGTTGCTTCTCAGCATGACTGATAGACTCAGGTACAGCATACAGCGCTAGTAGTTGCTCCTCGGCATGACTGACAGACTCAGGTACAGCATACAGCGCTAGTAGTTGCTTCTCAGCATGACTGACAGACTCAGGCACAGCATGCAGCGCTAGTAGTTGCTTCTCAGCATGACTGACAGACTCAGGTACAGCATACAGCGCTAGTAGTTGCTCCTCAGCATGACTGACAGACTCAGGTACAGTATACAGCGCTAGTATTTGCGTCTCAGCATGACTGACAGACTCAGGTACAGCATACAGTGCTAGTAGTTGCTCCTCAGCATGACTGACAGACTCAGGTACAGCATGCAGCGCTAGTAGTTGCTCCTCAGCATGAATGACAGACTCAGGTACAGCATACAGTGCTAGTAGTTGCTCCTCTGCATGACTGACAGACTCAGGTACAGCATACAGCGCTAATAGTTGCTTCTCAGCATGACTGACAGACTCAGGTACAGCATACAGCGCTAGTAATTGCTTCTCGGCATGACTGACAGACTCAGGTACAGCATGCAGCGCTAGTAGTTGCTCCTCTGCATGACTGACAGACTCAGGTACAGCATACAGTGCTAGTAGTTGCTCCTCAGCATGACTGACAGACTCAGGTACAGCATACAGCGCTAGTAGTTGCTCCTCAGCATGACTGACAGACTCAGGTACAGCATACAGTGCTAGTAGTTGATTCTCAGTATGACTGACAGACTCAGGCACAGCATACAGCGCTAGTAGTTGCTCCTCGGCATGACTGACAGACTCAGGTACAGCATACAGCGCTAGTAGTTGCTTCTCAGCATGACTGACAGACTCAGGTACAGCATACAGTGCTAGTAGTTGATTCTCAGCATGAATGACAGACTCAGGCACAGCATACAGCGCTAGTAGTTGCTCCTCGGCATGACTGACAGACTCAGGTACAGCATACAGCGCTAGTAGTTGTTTCTCAGCCTGAATGACAGACTCAGGTACAGCATGCAGCGCTAGTAGTTGCTCCTCGGCATGACTGACAGACTCAGGTACAGCATACAGCGCTAGTAGTTGCTCCTCGGCATGACTGACAGACTCAGGTACAGCATACAGCGCTAGTAGTTGCTTCTCAGCATGACTGACATACTCAGGTACAGCATACAGCGCTAGTAGTTGCTCCTCAGCATGACTGATAGACTCAGGCACAGTATACAGCGCTAGTAGTTGCTTCTCAGCCTGAAAGACAGACTCAGGTACAGCATGCAGCGCTAGTAGTTGCTTCTCAGCATGACTGACAGACTCAGGTACAGCATACAGTGCTAGTAGTTGCTCCTCAGCATGACAGACAGACTCAGGTACATCATACAGTGCTAGTAGTTGCTTCTCAGCCTGAAAGACAGACTCAGGTACAGCATATAGCGCTAGTAGTTGCCCCTCAGCATGAATGACAGACTCATGTACAGAATACAGCGCTAGTAGTTGCTTCTCAGCCTGAATGACAGACTCAGGTACAGCATGCAGCGCTAGTAGTTGCTTCTCAGCCTGACTGACAGACTCAGGTACAGCATGCAGCGCTAGTAGTTGCTTCTCAGCCTGACTGACAAACTCAGGCACAGAATACAGCGCTAGTAGTTGCTTCTCAGCCTGAAAGACAGACTCAGGTACAGCATACAGCGCTAGTAGTTGCTTCTCAGCATGAATGACAGACTCAGGCACAGCATACAGCGCTAGTAGTTGCTCCTCAGCATGAATGACAGACTCAGGCACAGAATACAGCGCTAGTAGTTGCTTCTCAGCCTGACTGACAGACTCAGGTACAGTATGCAGCGCTAGTAGTTGCTTCTCAGCCTGACTGACAGACTCAGGCACAGCATACAGCGCTAGTAGTTGCGTCTCAGCATGACTGACAGACTCAGGTACAGCATACAGTGCTAGAAATTGCTTCTCAGCATGACTGGTAGACTCAGGTACAGGATATAGTGCTAGTAGTTGCTTCTCAGCATGACTGACAGACTCAGGCACAGCATACAGCGCCAGTAGTTGCTTCTCAGCATGACTGACAGACTCAGGCACAGCATACAGCGCTAGTATTTGCTTCTCAGCATGACTGACAGACTCAAGTACAGCATACAGCGCTAGTAGTTGCTTCTCAGCATGACTGACAGACTCAGGCACAGCATACAGCGCTAGTAGTTGCTTCTCAGCATGACTGACAGACTCAGGTACAGCATACAGCGCTAGTAGTTGCTTCTCAGCATGACTGACAGACTCAGGCACAGCATACAGTGCTAGTAGTTGCTCCTCAGCATGACTGACAGACTCAGGTACAGCATACAGCGCTAGTAGTTGCTTCTCAGCATGACTGACAGACTCAGGTACAGCATACAGTGCTAGAAATTGCTTCTCAGCATGACTGGTAGACTCAGGTACAGGATATAGTGCTAGTAGTTGCTTCTCAGCATGACTGACAGACTCAGGCACAGCATACAGCGCTAGTAGTTGCTTCTCAGCATGACTGACAGACTCAGGCACAGCATACAGCGCTAGTAGTTGCTTCTCAGCATGACTGACAGACTCAGGTACAGCATACAGCGCTAGTAGTTGCTTCTCAGCATGACTTACAGACTAAGGCACAGCATACAGCGCTAGTAGTTGCTTCTCAGCATGACTGATAGACTCAGGCACAGCATACAGCGCTAGTAGTTGTTTCTCAGCCTGAATGACAGACTCAGGTACAGCATACAGTGCTAGTAGTTGCTCCTCAGCATGACTGACAGACTCAGGTACAGCATACAGCGCTAGTAGTTGCTCCTCGGCATGAATGACAGACTCAGGTACAGCATACAGCGCTAGTAGTTGCTCCTCGGCATGACTGACAGACTCAGGTACAGCATACAGCGCTAGTAGTTGCTTCTCAGCATGACTGATAGACTCAGGCACAGCATACAGCGCTAGTAGTTGCTTCTCAGCCTGACTGACAGACTCAGGCACAGAATACAGCGCTAGTAGTTGCTTCTCAGCCTGAAAGACAGACTCAGGTACAGCATACAGCGCTAGTAGTTGCTCCTCAGCATGAATGACAGACTCAGGCACAGAATACAGCGCTAGTAGTTGCTTCTCAGCCTGAATGACAGACTCAGGTACAGCATGCAGCGCTAGTAGTTGCTTCTCAGCCTGACTGACAGACTCAGGTACAGCATGCAGCGCTAGTAGTTGCTCCTCAGCATGACTGATAGACTCAGGCACAGTATACAGCGCTAGTAGTTGCTTCTCAGCCTGAAAGACAGACTCAGGTACAGCATGCAGCGCTAGTAGTTGCTTCTCAGCCTGACTGACAGACTCAGGTACAGCATACAGTGCTAGTAGTTGCTCCTCAGCATGACAGACAGACTCAGGTACATCATACAGTGCTAGTAGTTGCTTCTCAGCCTGAAAGACAGACTCAGGTACAGCATACAGCGCTAGTAGTTGCTCCTCAGCATGAATGACAGACTCAGGCACAGAATACAGCGCTAGTAGTTGCTTCTCAGCCTGACTGACAGACTCAGGTACAGCATACAGCGCTAGTAGTTGCTCCTCAGCATGACTGATAGACTCAGGCACAGTATACAGCGCTAGTAGTTGCTTCTCAGCCTGAAAGACAGACTCAGGTACAGCATGCAGCGCTAGTAGTTGCTTCTCAGCATGACTGACAGACTCAGGTACAGCATACAGTGCTAGTAGTTGCTCCTCAGCATGACAGACAGACTCAGGTACATCATACAGTGCTAGTAGTTGCTTCTCAGCCTGAAAGACAGACTCAGGTACAGCATACAGCGCTAGTAGTTGCTCCTCAGCATGAATGACAGACTCAGGCACAGCATACAGCGCTAGTAGTTGCTCAACAGCATGAATGACAGACTCAGGCACAGAATACAGCGCTAGTCGTTGCGTCTCAGCCTGACTGACAGACTCAGGTACAGCATGCAGCGCTAGTAGTTGCTTCTCAGCCTGACTGACAGACTCAGGCACAGCATACAGCGCTAGTAGTTGCGTCTCAGCATGACTGACAGACTCAGATACAGTATACAGCGCTAGTAGTTGCTTCTCAGCCTGAATGACAGACTCAGGCACAGCATGCAGCGCTAGTAGTTGCTTCTCAGCATGACTGACAGACTCAGGTACAGCATACAGTGCTAGAAATTGCTTCTCAGCATGACTGACAGACTCAGGCACAGCATACAGTGCTAGTAGTTGCTCCTCAGCATGACTGACAGACTCAGGTACAGCATACAGCGCTAGTAGTTGCTTCTCAGCATGACTGACAGACTCAGGTACAGCATACAGTGCTACAAATTGCTTCTCAGCATGGCTGGTAGACTCAGGTACAGGATATAGTGCTAGTAGTTGCTTCTCAGCATGACTGACAGACTCAGACACAGCATACAGCGCAAGTAGTTGCTTCTCAGCATGACTGACAGACTCGGGTACAGCATACAGTGCTAGAAATTGCTTCTCAGCATGACTGGTAGACTCAGGTACAGGATATAGTGCTAGTATTTGCTTCTCAGCATGACTGACAGACTCAGGCACAGCATACAGCGCTAGTAGTTGCTTCTCAGCATGACTGACAGACTCAGACACAGCATACAGCGCTAGTAGTTGCTTCTCAGCATGACTGACAGACTCAGGTACAGCATACAGCGCTAGTAGTTGCTTCTCAGCATGACTGACAGACTCAGGCACAGCATACAGCGCTAGTAGTTGCTTCTCAGCATGACTGACAGACTCGGGTACAGCATACAGCGCTAGTAGTTGCTTCTCAGCATGACTGACAGACTCAGGCACAGCATACAGCGCTAGTAGTTGCTTCTCAGCATGACTTACAGACTAAGGCACAGCATACAGCGCTAGTAGTTGCTTCTCAGCATGACTGATAGACTCAGGCACAGCATACAGCGCTAGTAGTTGTTTCTCAGCCTGAATGACAGACTCAGGTACAGCATACAGTGCTAGTAGTTGCTCCTCAGCATGACTGACAGACTCAGGTACAGCATACAGCGCTAGTAGTTGCTCCTCGGCATAAATGACAACCTCAGGCACAGAATACAGCGCTAGTAGTTGCTTCTCAGCCTGAAAGACAGACTCAGGTACAGCATACAGCGCTAGTAGTTGCTTCTCAGCATGAATGACAGACTCAGCCACAGAATACAGCGCTAGTAGTTGCTTCTCAGCCTGAATGACAGACTCAGGTACAGCATGCAGCGCTAGTAGTTGCTCCTCAGCATGACTGATAGACTCAGGCACAGTATACAGCGCTAGTAGTTGCTTCTCAGCCTGAAAGACAGACTCAGGTACAGCATGCAGCGCTAGTAGTTGCTTCTCAGCATGACTGACAGACTCAGGTACAGCATACAGTGCTAGTAGTTGCTCCTCAGCATGACAGACAGACTCAGGTACATCATACAGTGCTAGTAGTTGCTTCTCAGCCTGAAAGACAGACTCAGGTACAGCATACAGCGCTAGTAGTTGCTCCTCAGCATGAATGACAGACTCAGGCACAGAATACAGCGCTAGTAGTTGCTTCTCAGCCTGACTGACAGACTCAGGTACAGCATACAGCGCTAGTAGTTGCTCCTCAGCATGACTGATAGACTCAGGCACAGTATACAGCGCTAGTAGTTGCTTCTCAGCCTGAAAGACAGACTCAGGTACAGCATGCAGCGCTAGTAGTTGCTTCTCAGCATGACTGACAGACTCAGGTACAGCATACAGTGCTAGTAGTTGCTCCTCAGCATGACAGACAGACTCAGGTACATCATACAGTGCTAGCAGTTGCTTCTCAGCCTGAAAGACAGACTCAGGTACAGCATACAGCGCTAGTAGTTGCTCCTCAGCATGAATGACAGACTCAGGCACAGCATACAGCGCTAGTAGTTGCTCCTCAGCATGAATGACAGACTCAGGCACAGAATACAGCGCTAGTCGTTGCGTCTCAGCCTGACTGACAGACTCAGGTACAGCATGCAGCGCTAGTAGTTGCTTCTCAGCATGACTGACAGACTCAGGTACAGCATACAGCGCTAGTAGTTGCTTCTCAGCATGACTGACAGACTCGGGCACAGCATACAGCGCTAGTAGTTGCTTCTCAGCATGACTGACAGACTCAGGTACAGCATACAGCGCTAGTAGTTGCTTCTCAGCATGACTGACAGACTCAGGCACAGCATACAGCGCTAGTAGTTGCTCCTCAGCATGACTGACAGACTCAGGTACAGCATACAGCGCTAGTAGTTGCTTCTCAGCATGACTGACAGACTCAGGTACAGCATACAGCGCTAGTAGTTGCTTCTCAGCATGACTGACAGACTCAGGCACAGCATACAGCGCTAGTAGTTGCTTCTCAGCATGATTTACAGACTAAGGCACAGCATACAGCGCTAGTAGTTGCTTCTCAGCATGATTTACAGACTCAGGCACAGCATACAGCGCTAGTAGTTGTTTCTCAGCCTGAATGACAGACTCAGGTACAGCATACAGTGCTAGTAGTGGCTCCTCAGCATGACTGACAGACTCAGGTACAGCATACAGCGCTAGTAGTTGCTCCTCGGCATGAATGACAGACTCAGGCACAGAATACAGCGCTAGTAGTTGCTTCTCAGTCTGAAAGACAGACTCAGGTACAGCATACAGCGCTAGTAGTTGCTCCTCAGCATGAATGACAGACTCAGCCACAGAATACAGCGCTAGTAGTTGCTTCTCAGCCTGAATGACAGACTCAGGTACAGCATGCAGCGCTAGTAGTTGCTTCTCAGCCTGACTGACAGACTCAGGTACAGCATGCAGCGCTAGTAGTTGCTCCTCAGCATGACTGACAGACTCAGGCACAGTATACAGCGCTAGTAGTTGCTTCTCAGCCTGAAAGACAGACTCAGGTACAGCATGCAGCGCTAGTAGTTGCTTCTCAGCATGACTGACAGACTCAGGTACAGCATACAGTGCTAGTAGTTGCTCCTCAGCATGACAGACAGACTCAGGTACATCATACAGTGCTAGTAGTTGCTTCTCAGCCTGAAAGACAGACTCAGGTACAGCATACAGCGCTAGTAGTTGCTCCTCAGCATGAATGACAGACTCAGGCACAGAATACTGCGCTAGTAGTTGCTTCTCAGCCTGACTGACAGACTCAGGTACAGCAAACAGCGCTAGTAGTTGCTCCTCAGCATGACTGATAGACTCAGGCACAGTATACAGCGCTAGTAGTTGCTTCTCAGCCTGAAAGACAGACTCAGGTACAGCATGCAGCGCTAGTAGTTGCTTCTCAGCATGACTGACAGACTCAGGTACAGCATACAGTGCTAGTAGTTGCTCCTCAGCATGACAGACAGACTCAGGTACATCATACAGTGCTAGTAGTTGCTTCTCAGCCTGAAAGACAGACTCAGGTACAGCATACAGCGCTAGTAGTTGCTCCTCAGCATGAATGACAGACTCAGGCACAGCATACAGCGCTAGTAGTTGCTCCTCAGCATGAATGACAGACTCAGGCACAGAATACAGCGCTAGTCGTTGCGTCTCAGCCTGACTGACAGACTCAGGCACAGCATGCAGCGCTAGTAGTTGCTTCTCAGCCTGACTGACAGACTCAGGCACAGCATACAGCGCTAGTAGTTGCGTCTCAGCATGACTGACAGACTAAGGTACAGTATACAGCGCTAGTAGTTGCTTCTCAGCCTGAATGACAGACTCAGGCACAGCATGCAGCGCTAGTAGTTGCTTCTCAGCATGACTGACAGACTCAGGTACAGCATACAGTGCTAGAAATTGCTTCTCAGCATGACTGACAGACTCAGGCACAGCATACAGTGCTAGTAGTTGCTCCTCAGCATGACTGACAGACTCAGGTACAGCATACAGCGCTAGTAGTTGCTTCTCAGCATGACTGACAGACTCAGGTACAGCATACAGTGCTAGAAATTGCTTCTCGGCATGACTGGTAGACTCAGGTACAGGATATAGTGCTAGTAGTTGCTTCTCAGCATGACTGACAGACTCAGGCACAGCATACAGCGCTAGTAGTTGCTTCTCAGCATGACTGACAGACTCAGGCACAGCATACAGCGCTAGTAGTTGCTTCTCAGCATGACTGACAGACTCAGGTACAGCATACAGCGCTAGTAGTTGCTTCTCAGCATGACTGACAGACTCGGGCACAGCATACAGCGCTAGTAGTTGCTTCTCAGCATGACTGACAGACTCAGGTACAGCATACAGCGCTAGTAGTTGCTTCTCAGCATGACTGACAGACTCAGGCACAGCATACAGCGCTAGTAGTTGCTCCTCAGCATGACTGACAGACTCAGACACAGCATACAGCGCAAGTAGTTGCTTCTCAGCATGACTGACAGACTCAGGTACAGCATACAGTGCTAGAAATTGCTTCTCAGCATGACTGGTAGACTCAGGTACAGGATATAGTGCTAGTATTTGCTTCTCAGCATGACTTACAGACTCAGGCACAGCATACAGCACTAGTAGTTGCTTCTCAGCATGACTGACAGACTCAGGCACCGCATACAGCGCTAGTAGTTGCTTCTCAGCATGACTGACAGACTCAGGTACAGCATACAGCGCTAGTAGTTGCTTCTCAGCATGACTGACAGACTCAGGCACAGCATACAGCGCTAGTAGTTGCTTCTCAGCATGACTGACAGACTCAGGTACAGCATACAGCGCTAGTAGTTGCTTCTCAGCATGACTGACAGACTCAGGCACAGCATACAGCGCTAGTAGTTGCTCCTCAGCATGACTGAGACTCAGGTACAGCATACAGCGCTAGTAGTTGCTTCTCAGCATGACTGACAGACTCAGGTACAGCATACAGTGCTAGAAATTGCTTCTCAGCATGACTCACAGACTCAGGCACAGCATACAGCGCTAGTAGTTGCTTCTCAGCATGACTGACAGACTCAGGCACAGCATACAGCGCTAGTAGTTGCTCCTCAGCATGACTGACAGACTCAGGTACAGCATACAGCGCTAGTAGTTGCTTCTCGGCATGACTGACAGACTCAGGTACAGAATGCAGCGCTAGTAGTTGCTCCTCGGCATGACTGACAGACTCAGGTACAGCATACAGTGCTAGTAGTTGCTCCTCAGCATGACTGACAGACTCAGGTACAGCATACAGCGCTAGTAGTTGCTCCTCAGCATGACTGACAGACTCAGGTACAGCATACAGCGCTAGTAGTTGCTCCTCAGCATGACTGACAGACTCAGGTACCGCATACAGCGCTAGTAGTTGCTTCTCAGCATGACTGACAGACTCAGGTACAGCATACAGTGCTAGTAGTTGATTCTCAGCATGACTGACAGACTCAGGCACAGCATACAGCGCTAGTAGTTGCTCCTCGGCATGACTGACAGACTCAGGTACAGCATACAGCGCTAGTAGTTGTTTCTCAGCCTGAATGACAGACTCAGGTACAGCATGCAGCGCTAGTAGTTGCTCCTCGGCATGACTGACAGACTCAGGTACAGCATAAAGCGCTAGTAGTTGCTCCTCGGCATGACTGACAGACTCAGGTACAGCATACAGCGCTAGTAGTTGCTTCTCAGCATGACTGATAGACTCAGGCACAGTATACAGCGCTAGTAGTTGCTTCTCAGCCTGAAAGACAGACTCAGGTACAGCATGCACCGCTAGTAGTTGCTTCTCAGCATGACTGACAGACTCAGGTACAGCATACAGTGCTAGTAGTTGCTCCTCAGCATGACAGACAGACTCAGGTACATCATACAGTGCTAGTAGTTGCTTCTCAGCCTGAAAGACAGACTCAGGTACAGCATATAGCGCTAGTAGTTGCCCCTCAGCATGAATGACAGACTCAGGTACAGAATACAGCGCTAGTAGTTGCTTCTCAGCCTGAATGACAGACTCAGGTACAGCACGCAGCGCTAGTAGTTGCTTCTCAGCCTGACTGACAGACTCAGGTACAGCATGCAGCGCTAGTAGTTGCTTCTCAGCCTGACTGACAAACTCAGGCACAGAATACAGCGCTAGTAGTTGCTTCTCAGCCTGAAAGACAGACTCAGGTACAGCATACAGCGCTAGTAGTTGCTCCTCAGCATGAATGACAGACTCAGGCACAGAATACAGCGCTAGTAGTTGCTTCTCAGCCTGAATGACAGACTCAGGTACAGCATGCAGCGCTAGTAGTTGGTTCTCAGCCTGACTGATAGACTCAGGTACAGCATACAGTGCTAGTAGTTGCTCCTCAGCATGACAGACAGACTCAGGTACATCATACAGTGCTAGTAGTTGCTTCTCAGCCTGAAAGACAGACTCAGGTACAGCATACAGCGCTAGTAGTTGCTCCTCAGCATGAATGACAGACTCAGGCACTGAATACAGCGCTAGTAGTTGCTTCTCAGCCTGACTGACAGACTCAGGTACAGCATGCAGAGCTAGTAGTTGCTTCTCAGCCTGACTGACAGACTCAGGCACAGCATACAGCGCTAGTAGTTGTGTCTCAGCATGACTGACAGACTCAGGTACAGCATACAGTGCTAGAAATTGCTTCTAAGCATGACTGACAGACTCAGGCACAGCATACAGTGCTAGTAGTTTCTCCTCAGCATGACTGACAGACTCAGGTACAGCATACAACGCTAGTAGTTGCTTCTCAGCATGACTGACAGACTCGGGTACAGCATACAGTGCTAGAAATTGCTTCTCAGCATGACTGGTAGACTCAGGTACAGGATATAGTGCTAGTAGTTGCTTCTCAGCATGACTGACAGACTCAGGTACAGCATACAGCGCCAGTAGTTGCTTCTCAGCATGACTGACAGACTCAGGCACAGCATACAGCGCTAGTAGTTGCTTCTCAGCATGACTGACAGACTCAGGTACAGCATACAGCGCTAGTAGTTGCTTCTCAGCATGACTGACAGACTCAGGTACAGCATACAGCGCTAGTAGTTGCTTCTCAGCATGACTGACAGACTCAGGCACAGCATACAGCGCTAGTAGTTGCTTCTCAGCATGACTGACAGACTCAGGTACAGCATACAGCGCTAGTAGTTGCTTCTCAGCATGACTGACAGACTCAGGCACAGCATACAGCGCTAGTAGTTGCTTCTCAGCATGACTGACAGACTCAGGTACAGCATACAGCGCTAGTAGTTGCTTCTCAGCATGACTGACAGACTCAGGCACAGCATACAGTGCTAGTAGTTGCTCCTCAGCATGACTGACAGACTCAGGTACAGCATACAGCGCTAGTAGTTGCTTCTCAGCATGACTGACAGACTCAGGTACAGCATACAGTGCTAGAAATTGCTTCTCAGCATGACTGGTAGACTCAGGTACAGGATATAGTGCTAGTAGTTGCTTCTCAGCATGACTGACAGACTCAGGCACAGCATACAGCGCTAGTAGTTGCTTCTCAGCATGACTGACAAACTCAGGCACAGCATACAGCGCTAGTAGTTGCTTCTCAGCATGACTGACAGACTCAGGTACAGCATACAGCGCTAGTAGTTGCTTCTCAGCATGACTTACAGACTAAGGCACAGCATACAGCGCTAGTAGTTGCTTCTCAGCATGACTGATAGACTCAGGCACAGCATACAGCGCTAGTAGTTGTTTCTCAGCCTGAATGACAGACTCAGGTACAGCATACAGTGCTAGTAGTTGCTCCTCAGTATGACTGACAGACTCAGGTACAGCATACAGCGCTAGTAGTTGCTCCTCGGCATGAATGACAGACTCAGGTACAGCATACAGCGCTAGTAGTTGCTTCTCAGCATGACTGACATACTCAGGTACAGCATACAGCGCTAGTAGTTGCTCCTCAGCATGAATGATAGACTCAGGCACAGTATACAGCGCTAGTAGTTGCTTCTCAGCCTTAAAGACAGACTCAGGTACAGCATGCAGCGCTAGTAGTTGCTTCTCAGCATGACTGACAGACTCAGGTACAGCATACAGTGCTAGTAGTTGCTCCTCAGCATGACAGACAGACTCAGGTACATCATACAGCGCTAGTAGTTGCTTCTCAGCCTGAATGACTCAGGTACAGCATGCAGCGCTAGTAGTTGCTTCTCAGCCTGACTGACAAACTCAGGCACAGAATACAGCGCTAGTAGTTGCTTCTCAGCCGGAAAGACAGACTCAGGTACAGCATACAGCGCTAGTAGTTGCTCCTCAGCATGAATGACAGACTCAGGCACAGAATACAGCGCTAGTAGTTGCTTCTCAGCCTGAATGACAGACTCAGGTACAGCATGCAGCGCTAGTAGTTGGTTCTCAGCCTGACTGACAGACTCAGGTACAGCATGCAGCGCTAGTAGTTGCTCCTCAGCATGACTGACAGACTCAGGTACAGCATACAGTGCTAGTAGTTGCTCCTCAGCATGACAGACAGACTCAGTTACATCATACAGTGCTAGTAGTTGCTTCTCAGCCTGAAAGACAGACTCAGGTACAGCATACAGCGCTAGTAGTTGCTCCTCAGCATGAATGACAGACTCAGGCACAGCATACAGCGCTAGTAGTTGCTCCTCAGCATGAATGACAGACTCAGGCACAGAATACAGCGCTAGTAGTTGCTTCTCAGCCTGACTGACAGACTCAGGTACAGCATACAGCGCTAGTAGTTGCTCCTCAGCATGAATGACAGACTCAGGCACAGCATACAGCGCTAGTAGTTGCTCCTCAGCATGAATGACAGACTCAGGCACAGAATACAGCGCTAGTAGTTGCTTCTCAGCCTGACTGACAGACTCAGGTACAGCATGCAGCGCTAGTAGTTGGTTCTCAGCCTGACTGACAGACTCAGGTACAGCATGCAGCGCTAGTAGTTGCTCCTCAGCATGACTGATAGACTCAGGCACAGTATACAGCGCTAGTAGTTGCTTCTCAGCCTGAAAGACAGACTCAGGTACAGCATGCAGCACTAGTAGTTGCTTCTCAGCATGACTGACAGACTCAGGTACAGCATACAGTGCTAGTAGTTGCTCCTCAGCATGACAGACAGACTCAGTTACATCATACAGTGCTAGTAGTTGCTTCTCAGCCTGAAAGACAGACTCAGGTACAGCATACAGCGCTAGTAGTTGCTCCTCAGCATGAATGACAGACTCAGGCACAGCATACAGCGCTAGTAGTTGCTCCTCAGTATGAATGACAGACTCAGGCACAGAATACAGCGCTAGTAGTTGCTTCTCAGCCTGACTGACAGACTCAGGTACAGTATGCAGCGCTAGTAGTTGCTTCTCAGCCTGACTGACAGACTCAGGCACAGCATACAGCGCTAGTAGTTGCGTCTCAGCATGACTGACAGACTCAGGTACAGCATACAGTGCTAGAAATTGCTTCTAAGCATGACTGACAGACTCAGGCACAGCATACAGTGCTAGTAGTTGCTCCTCAGCATGACTGACAGACTCCGGTACAGCATACAGCGCTAGTAGTTGCTTCTCAGCATGACAGACAGACTCAGGTACAGCATACAGTGCTAGAAATTGCTTCTCAGCATGACTGGTAGACTTAGGTACAGGATATAGTGCTAGTAGTTGCTTCTCAGCATGACTGACAGACTCAGGCACAGCATACAGCGCCAGTAGTTGCTTCTCAGCATGACTGACAGACTCAGGCACAGCATACAGCGCTAGTAGTTGCTTCTCAGCATGACTGACAGACTCAGGTACAGCATACAGCGCTAGTGGTTGCTTCTCAGCATGACTGACAGACTCAGGCACAGCATACAGCGCTAGTAGTTGCTTCTCAGCATGACTGACAGACTCAGGTACAGCATACAGCGCTAGTAGTTGCTTCTCAGCATGACTGACAGACTCAGGTACAGCATACAGTGCTAGAAATTGCTTCTCAGCATGACTGGTAGACTCAGGTACAGGATATAGTGCTAGTAGTTGCTTCTCAGCATGACTGACAGACTCAGGCACAGCATACAGCGCTAGTAGTTGCTTCTCAGCATGACTGACAGACTCAGGCACAGCATACAGCGCTAGTAGTTGCTTCTCAGCATGACTGACAGACTCAGGTACAGCATACAGCGCTAGTAGTTGCTTCTCAGCATGACTTACAGACTAAGGCACAGCATACAGCGCTAGTAATTGCTTCTCAGCATGACTGATAGACTCAGGCACAGCATACAGCGCTAGTAGTTGTTTCTCAGCCTGAATGACAGACTCAGGTACAGCATACAGTGCTAGTAGTTGCTCCTCAGCATGACTGACAGACTCATGTACAGCATACAGCGCTAGTAGTTGCTCCTCGGCATGAATGACAGACTCAGGTACAGCATACAGCGCTAGTAGTTGCTCCTCGGCATGACTGACAGACTCAGGTACAGCATACAGCGCTAGTAGTTGCTTCTCGGCATGACTGATAGACTCAGGCACAGCATACAGCGCTAGTAGTTGCTTCTCAGCCTGACTGACAGACTCAGGCACAGAATACAGCGCTAGTAGTTGCTTCTCAGCCTGAAAGACAGACTCAGGTACAGCATACAGCGCTAGTAGTTGCTCCTCAGCATGAATGACAGACTCAGGCACAGAATACAGCGCTAGTAGTTGCTTCTCAGCCTGAATGACAGACTCAGGTACAGCATGCAGCGCTAGTAGTTGCTTCTCAGCCTGACTGACAGACTCAGGTACAGCATGCAGCGCTAGTAGTTGCTCCTCAGCATGACTGATAGACTCAGGCACAGTATACAGCGCTAGTAGTTGCTTCTCAGCCTGAAAGACAGACTCAGGTACAGCATGCAGCGCTAGTAGTTGCTTCTCAGCATGACTGACAGACTCAGGTACAGCATACAGTGCTAGTAGTTGCTCCTCAGCATGACATACAGACTCAGGTACATCATACAGTGCTAGTAGTTGCTTCTCAGCCTGAAAGACAGACTCAGGTACAGCATACAGCGCTAGTAGTTGCTCCTCAGTATGAATGACAGACTCAGGCACAGCATACAGCGCTAGTAGTTGCTCCTCAGCATGAATGACAGACTCAGGCACTGAATACAGCGCTAGTAGTTGCTTTTCAGCCTGACTGACAGACTCAGGTACAGCATGCAGAGCTAGTAGTTGCTTCTCAGCCTGACTGACAGACTCAGGCACAGCATGCAGCGCTAGTAGTTGCGTCTCAGCCTGACTGACAGACTCAGGTACAGCATGCAGCGCTAGTAGTTGCTTCTCAGCCTGACTGACAAACTCAGGCACAGAATACAGCGCTAGTAGTTGCTTCTCAGCCTGAAAGACAGACTCAGGTACAGCATACAGCGCTAGTAGTTGCTCCTCAGCATGAATGACAGACTCAGGCACAGAATACAGCGCTAGTAGTTGCTTCTCAGCCTGAATGACAGACTCAGGTACAGCATGCAGCGCTAGTAGTTGGTTCTCAGCCTGAATGACAGACTCAGGTACAGCATGCAGCGCTAGTAGTTGCTTCTCAGCCTGAATGACAGACTCAGGTACAGCATGCAGCGCTAGTAGTTGGTTCTCAGCCTGACTGACAGACTCAGGTACAGCATGCAGCGCTAGTAGTTGCTCCTCAGCATGACTGACAGACTCAGGTACAGCATACAGTGCTAGTAGTTGCTCCTCAGCATGACAGACAGACTCAGTTACATCATACAGTGCTAGTAGTTGCTTCTCAGCCTGAAAGACAGACTCAGGTACAGCATACAGCGCTAGTAGTTGCTCCTCAGCATGAATGACAGACTCAGGCACAGCATACAGCGCTGGTAGTTGCTCCTCAGCATGAATGACAGACTCAGGCACAGAATACAGCGCTAGTAGTTGCTTCTCAGCCTGACTGACAGACTCAGGTACAGCATACAGCGCTAGTAGTTGCTCCTCAGCATGAATGACAGACTCAGGCACAGCATACAGCGCTAGTAGTTGCTCCTCAGCATGAATGACAGACTCAGGTACAGCATGCATCGCTAGTAGTTGCTCCTCAGCATGACTGATAGACTCAGGCACAGAATACAGCGCTAGTAGTTGCTTCTCAGCCTGACTGACAGACTCAGGTACAGCATGCAGCGCTAGTAGTTGGTTCTCAGCCTGACTGACAGACTCAGGTACAGCATGCAGCGCTAGTAGTTGCTCCTCAGCATGACTGATAGACTCAGGCACAGTATACAGCGCTAGTAGTTGCTTCTCAGCCTGAAAGACAGACTCAGGTACAGCATGCAGCACTAGTAGTTGCTTCTCAGCATGACTGACAGACTCAGGTACAGCATACAGTGCTAGTAGTTGCTCCTCAGCATGACAGACAGACTCAGTTACATCATACAGTGCTAGTAGTTGCTTCTCAGCCTGAAAGACAGACTCAGGTACAGCATACAGCGCTAGTAGTTGCTCCTCAGCATGAATGACAGACTCAGGCACAGCATACAGCGCTAGTAGTTGCTCCTCAGCATGAATGACAGACTCAGGCACAGAATACAGCGCTAGTAGTTGCTTCTCAGCCTGACTGACAGACTCAGGTACAGTATGCAGCGCTAGTAGTTGCTTCTCAGCCTGACTGACAGACTCAGGCACAGCATACAGCGCTAGTAGTTGCGTCTCAGCATGACTGACAGACTCAGGTACAGCATACAGTGCTAGAAATTGCTTCTAAGCATGACTGACAGACTCAGGCACAGCATACAGTGCTAGTAGTTGCTCCTCAGCATGACTGACAGACTCAGGTACAGCATACAGCGCTAGTAGTTGCTTCTCAGCATGACAGACAGACTCAGGTACAGCATACAGTGCTAGAAATTGCTTCTCAGCATGACTGGTAGACTTAGGTACAGGATATAGTGCTAGTAGTTGCTTCTCAGCATGACTGACAGACTCAGGCACAGCATACAGCGCCAGTAGTTGCTTCTCAGCATGACTGACAGACTCAGGCACAGCATACAGCGCTAGTAGTTGCTTCTCAGCATGACTGACAGACTCAGGTACAGCATACAGCGCTAGTAGTTGCTTCTCAGCATGACTGACAGACTCAGGCACAGCATACAGCGCTAGTAGTTGCTTCTCAGCATGACTGACAGACTCAGGTACAGCATACAGCGCTAGTAGTTGCTTCTCAGCATGACTGACAGACTCAGGCACAGCATATAGTGCTAGTAGTTGCTCCTCAGCATGACTGACAGACTCAGGTACAGCATACAGCGCTAGTAGTTGCTTCTCAGCATGACTGACAGACTCAGGTACAGCATACAGTGCTAGAAATTGCTTCTCAGCATGACTGGTAGACTCAGGTACAGGATATAGTGCTAGTAGTTGCTTCTCAGCATGACTGACAGACTCAGGCACAGCATACAGCGCTAGTAGTTGCTTCTCAGCATGACTGACAGACTCAGGCACAGCATACAGCGCTAGTAGTTGCTTCTCAGCATGACTGACAGACTCAGGTACAGCATACAGCGCTAGTAGTTGCTTCTCAGCATGACTTACAGACCAAGGCACAGCATACAGCGCTAGTAATTGCTTCTCAGCATGACTGATAGACTCAGGCACAGCATACAGCGCTAGTAGTTGTTTCTCAGCCTGAATGACAGACTCAGGTACAGCATACAGTGCTAGTAGTTGCTCCTCAGCATGACTGACAGACTCATGTACAGCATACAGCGCTAGTAGTTGCTCCTCGGCATGAATGACAGACTCAGGTACAGCATACAGCGCTAGTAGTTGCTCCTCGGCATGACTGACAGACTCAGGTACAGCATACAGCGCTAGTAGTTGCTTCTCAGCATGACTGATAGACTCAGGCACAGCATACAGCGCTAGTAGTTGCTTCTCAGCCTGACTGACAGACTCAGGCACAGAATACAGCGCTAGTAGTTGCTTCTCAGCCTGAAAGACAGACTCAGGTACAGCATACAGCGCTAGTAGTTGCTCCTCAGCATGAATGACAGACTCAGGCACAGAATACAGCGCTAGTAGTTGCTTCTCAGCCTGAATGACAGACTCAGGTACAGCATGCAGCGCTAGTAGTTGCTTCTCAGCCTGACTGACAGACTCAGGTACAGCATGCAGCGCTAGTAGTTGCTCCTCAGCATGACTGATAGACTCAGGCACAGTATACAGCGCTAGTAGTTGCTTCTCAGCCTGAAAGACAGACTCAGGTACAGCATGCAGCGCTAGTAGTTGCTTCTCAGCATGACTGACAGACTCAGGTACAGCATACAGTGCTAGTAGTTGCTCCTCAGCATGACATACAGACTCAGGTACATCATACAGTGCTAGTAGTTGCTTCTCAGCCTGAAAGACAGACTCAGGTACAGCATACAGCGCTAGTAGTTGCTCCTCAGCATGAATGACAGACTCAGGCACAGAATACAGCGCTAGTAGTTGCTTCTCAGCCTGACTGACAGACTCAGGCACAGAATACAGCGCTAGTAGTTGCTTCTCAGCCTGAATGACAGACTCAGGTACAGCATGCAGCGCTAGTAGTTGGTTCTCAGCCTGACTGACAGACTCAGGTACAGCATGCAGCGCTAGTAGTTGCTCCTCAGCATGACTGATAGACTCAGGCACAGTATACAGCGCTAGTAGTTGCTTCTCAGCCTGAAAGACAGCCTCAGGTACAGCATGCAGCGCTAGTAGTTGCTTCTCAGCATGACTGACAGACTCAGGTACAGCATGCAGAGCTAGTAGTTGCTTCTCAGCCTGACTGACAGACTCAGGCACAGCATACAGCGCTAGTAGTTGTGTCTCAGCATGACTGACAGACTCAGGTACAGCATACAGTGCTAGAAATTGCTTCTAAGCATGACTGACAGACTCAGGTACAGCATACAGCGCTAGTAGTTGCTTCTCAGCATGACTGACAGACTCAGGTACAGCATACAGTGCTAGAAATTGCTTCTCAGCATGACTGGTAGACTCAGGTACAGGATATAGTGCTAGTAGTTGCTTCTCAGCATGACTGACAGACTCAGGCACAGCATACAGCGCCAGTAGTTGCTTCTCAGCATGACTGACAGACTCAGGTACAGCATACAGCGCTAGTAGTTGCTTCTCAGCATGACTGACAGACTCAGGTACAGCATACAGCGCTAGTAGTTGCTTCTCAGCATGACTGACAGACTCAGGCACAGCATACAGCGCTAGTAGTTGCTTCTCAGCATGACTGACAGACTCAGGTACAGCATACAGCGCTAGTAGTTGCTTCTCAGCATGACTGACAGACTCAGGCACAGCATACAGTGCTAGTAGTTGCTCCTCAGCATGACTGACAGACTCAGGTACAGCATACAGTGCTAGAAATTGCTTCTCAGCATGACTGGTAGACTCAGGTACAGGATATAGTGCTAGTAGTTGCTTCTCAGCATGACTGATAGACTCAGGCACAGCATACAGCGCTAGTAGTTGCTTCTCAGCATGACTGACAGACTCAGGTACAGCATACAGCGCTAGTAGTTGCTTCTCAGCATGACTTACAGACTAAGGCACAGCATACAGCGCTAGTAGTTGCTTCTCAGCATGACTGATAGACTCAGGCACAGCATACAGCGCTAGTAGTTGTTTCTCAGCCTGAATGACAGACTCAGGTACAGCATACAGTGCTAGTAGTTGCTCCTCAGTATGACTGACAGACTCAGGTACAGCATATAGCGCTAGTAGTTGCTCCTCGGCATGAATGACAGACTCAGGTACAGCATACAGCGCTAGTAGTTGCTCCTCGGCATGACTGACAGACTCAGGTACAGCATACAGCGCTAGTAGTTGCTTCTCAGCATGACTGATAGACTCAGGCACAGTATACAGCGCTAGTAGTTGCTCCTCAGCATGACTGATAGACTCAGGCACAGTATACAGCGCTAGTAGTTGCTTCTCAGCCTGAAAGACAGACTCAGGTACAGCATGCAGCGCTAGTAGTTGCTTCTCAGCATGACTGACAGACTCAGGTACAGCATACAGTGCTAGTAGTTGCTCCTCAGCATGACAGACAGACTCAGGTACATCATACAGTGCTAGTAGTTGCTTCTCAGCCTGAAAGACAGACTCAGGTACAGCATATAGCGCTAGTAGTTGCCCCTCAGCATGAATGACAGACTCAGGTACAGAATACAGCGCTAGTAGTTGCTTCTCAGCCTGAATGACAGACTCAGGTACAGCATGCAGCGCTAGTAGTTGCTTCTCAGCCTGACTGACAGACTCAGGTACAGCATGCAGCGCTAGTAGTTGCTTCTCAGCCTGACTGACAAACTCAGGCACAGAATACAGCGCTAGTAGTTGCTTCTCAGCCTGAAAGACAGACTCAGGTACAGCATACAGCGCTAGTAGTTGCTCCTCAGCATGAATGACAGACTCAGGCACAGAATACAGCGCTAGTAGTTGCTTCTCAGCCTGAATGACAGACTCAGGTACAGCATGCAGCGCTAGTAGTTGGTTCTCAGCCTGACTGACAGACTCAGGTACAGCATGCAGCGCTAGTAGTTGCTCCTCAGCATGACTGATAGACTCAGGCACAGTATACAGCGCTAGTAGTTGCTTCTCAGCCTGAAAGACAGACTCAGGTACAGCATGCAGCGCTAGTAGTTGCTTCTCAGCATGACTGACAGACTCAGGTACAGCATACAGTGCTAGTAGTTGCTCCTCAGCATGACAGACAGACTCAGTTACATCATACAGTGCTAGTAGTTGCTTCTCAGCCTGAAAGACAGACTCAGGTACAGCATACAGCGCTAGTAGTTGCTCCTCAGCATGAATGACAGACTCAGGCACAGCATACAGCGCTAGTAGTTGCTCCTCAGCATGAATGACAGACTCAGGCACAGAATACAGCGCTAGTAGTTGCTTCTCAGCCTGACTGACAGACTCAGGTACAGTATGCAGCGCTAGTAGTTGCTTCTCAGCCTGACTGACAGACTCAGGTACAGCATACAGTGCTAGTAGTTGCTCCTCAGCATGACAGACAGACTCAGGTACATCATACAGTGCTAGTAGTTGCTTCTCAGCCTGAAAGACAGACTCAGGTACAGCATATAGCGCTAGTAGTTGCCCCATCAGCATGAATGACAGACTCAGGTACAGAATACAGCGCTAGTAGTTGCTTCTCAGCCTGAATGACAGACTCAGGTACAGCATGCAGCGCTAGTAGTTGCTTCTCAGCCTGACTGACAGACTCAGGTACAGCATGCAGCGCTAGTAGTTGCTTCTCAGCCTGACTGACAAACTCAGGCACAGAATACAGCGCTAGTAGTTGCTTCTCAGCCTGAAAGACAGACTCAGGTACAGCATACAGCGCTAGTAGTTGCTCCTCAGCATGAATGACAGACTCAGGCACAGAATACAGCGCTAGTAGTTGCTTCTCAGCCTGAATAACAGACTCAGGTACAGCATGCAGCGCTAGTAGTTGGTTCTCAGCCTGACTGACAGACTCAGGTACAGCATGCAGCGCTAGTAGTTGCTCCTCAGCATGACTGATAGACTCAGGCACAGTATACAGCGCTAGTAGTTGCTTCTCAGCCTGAAAGACAGACTCAGGTACAGCATGCAGCGCTAGTAGTTGCTTCTCAGCATGACTGACAGACTCAGGTACAGCATACAGTGCTAGTAGTTGCTCCTCAGCATGACAGACAGACTCAGTTACATCATACAGTGCTAGTAGTTGCTTCTCAGCCTGAAAGACAGACTCAGGTACAGCATACAGCGCTAGTAGTTGCTCCTCAGCATGAATGACAGACTCAGGCACAGAATACAGCGCTAGTAGTTGCTTCTCAGCCTGACTGACAGACTCAGGTACAGTATGCAGCGCTAGTAGTTGCTTCTCAGCCTGACTGACAGACTCAGGCACAGCATACAGCGCTAGTAGTTGCGTCTCAGCATGACTGACAGACTCAGGTACAGCATACAGTGCTAGAAATTGCTTCTAAGCATGACTGACAGACTCAGGCATAGCATACAGTGCTAGTAGTTGCTCCTCAGCATGACTGACAGACTCAGGTACAGCATACAGCGCTAGTAGTTGCTTCTCAGCATGACTGACAGACTCAGGTACAGCATACAGTGCTAGAAATTGCTTCTCAGCATGACTGGTAGACTTAGGTACAGGATATAGTGCTAGTAGTTGCTTCTCAGCATGACTGACAGACTCAGGCACAGCATACAGCGCCAGTAGTTGCTTCTCAGCATGACTGACAGACTCAGGCACAGCATACAGCGCTAGTAGTTGCTTCTCAGCATGACTGACAGACTCAGGTACAGCATACAGCGCTAGTAGTTGCTTCTCAGCATGACTGACAGACTCAGGCACAGCATACAGCGCTAGTAGTTGCTTCTCAGCATGACTGACAGACTCAGGTACAGCATACAGCGCTAGTAGTTGCTTCTCAGCATGACTGACAGACTCAGGCACAGCATACAGTGCTAGTAGTTGCTCCTCAGCATGACTGACAGACTCAGGTACAGCATACAGCGCTAGTAGTTGCTTCTCAGCATGACTGACAGACTCAGGTTGTCACAACTGAGGGCCTGAGCTGACGGAAGGCAGCCTCAGTTGTAGGGGCTGAGATGTACCGGAACCTGGGAGGTTGTATCAGACCCCTGGACATGTAAGTAACATGAAGAGAAACCGCCCGAAGGCGTGACCACGACAACTTGAGTAAAAGTCAATGATATTTATTTATGACAAACTCCATGCATCACAGTAGCAGTAAAAAAAAACATAAAAATCAGCAGAGAAATAATAATACAGTTCCTGGGTACTACAGGGTGGCAGGGGCCACAGAGCTCTGGTGGTATGAGACAGTTCTTATTATCTGCAAGTTGGAAAGTCCTTACCAGGCTCAACTGTAGCAATGAGGAAAGCCCAGGGTCGTACCAGCTGGTGTTCCAGGGAAAGCTGGACTGCTGTAGATAAAATGCTGCTGTGGGTACTGGTTAGAACCAGACAGGTGTTGGCACAGAGTGGATACTGGCTGGAACCAGTTAAATAATAAATAAAGCTTGAGAGCGATGCAATATAGATGAAATGTAGAATTTGAGAGCGGAGAAATAATAATACCGGTGGAGAGTGGTAAACTGCAGAAAGGACACCGGCCCTTTAAGAGAAGCTGTACACTGCTGGAAGCTGAGCTGGAAGCAGGTGATGTTGTAGCTGGAAACAGGTGAGTCCAGAATGGATCGGAGAGTCAGGCTACACCGCAGATGGAATGCTGGTGCGGGTCTCTATAGCAGAAGTCTGGAGACAGGAGCTGGAACCTGGAAGACATTCACAGAAGAGAGACAAACTGGAACTAGGTTTGACAACCAAAGCACTGACGCCTTCCTTGCTCAGGCACAACCTATTTATACCTGCAGCAAGGAAGGCATTGGCTAGGCAATTATGCAAATTAATAATACTGACAACGGATTGGTAGGAAAGATCAGCTGACAGAATCCAAGATGGCTGCGCCCATGCAGACACTTGGAGGGAAGTTTGGATTGTAATCCATGTGGTCTGGAAAACAGTAATGGCGGCGCCGGCCACCGGAGACAGGAGACGCCAGGCTGACAGATGCACATCCGACCACGCGGACACAGCGGAGGCCGCGGCTGACGTAATGGCCACTCTGAATGCAGAAGCTCAGGGACGGCGGCGGAGGCCGCGGGAGACGCCATGCCAGATGTATAAGGCGTTACTGTGACTGCGTCCAGAGAGACAGGAGAGGATGCGGGAATGTGCACATCAGGATAACAGATGGGATCCGGTCCTGGAGCGCTGAGCCAGCCTTAGGAGGCATCTGATGGGTAAGAAATGGCGTCCAGATACCCGGATCGTGACACAGGTACAGCATACAGTGCTAGAAATTGCTTCTCAGCATGACTGGTAGACTCAGGTACAGGATATAGTGCTAGTAGTTGCTTCTCAGCATGACTGACAGACTCAGGCACAGCATACAGCGCTAGTAGTTGCTTCTCAGCATGACTGACAGACTCAGGCACAGCATACAGCGCTAGTAATTGCTTCTCAGCATGACTGACAGACTCAGGTACAGCATACAGCGCTAGTAGTTGCTTCTCAGCATGACTTACAGACTAAGGCACAGCATACAGCGCTAGTAATTGCTTCTCAGCATGACTGATAGACTCAGGCACAGCATACAGCGCTAGTAGTTGTTTCTCAGCCTGAATGACAGACTCAGGTACAGCATACAGTGCTAGTAGTTGCTCCTCAGCATGACTGACAGACTCAGGTACAGCATACAGCGCTAGTAGTTGCTCCTCGGCATGAATGACAGACTCAGGTACAGCATACAGCGCTAGTAGTTGCTCCTCGGCATGACTGCCAGACTCAGGTACAGCATACAGCGCTAGTAGTTGCTTCTCAGCATGACTGATAGACTCAGGCACAGCATACAGCGCTAGTAGTTGCTTCTCAGCCTGACTGACAGACTCAGGCACAGAATACAGCGCTAGTAGTTGCTTCTCAGCCTGAAAGACAGACTCAGGTACAGCATACAGCGCTAGTAGTTGCTCCTCAGCATGAATGACAGACTCAGGCACAGAATACAGCGCTAGTAGTTGCTTCTCAGCCTGAATGACAGACTCAGGTACAGCATGCAGCGCTAGTAGTTGCTTCTCAGCCTGACTGATAGACTCAGGCACAGTATACAGCGCTAGTAGTTGCTTCTCAGCCTGAAAGACAGACTCAGGTACAGCATGCAGCGCTAGTAGTTGCTTCTCAGCATGACTGACAGACTCAGGTACAGCATACAGTGCTAGTAGTTGCTCCTCAGCATGACATACAGACTCAGGTACATCATACAGTGCTAGTAGTTGCTTCTCAGCCTGAAAGACAGACTCAGGTACAGCATACAGCGCTAGTAGTTGCTCCTCAGCATGAATGACAGACTCAGGCACAGAATACAGCGCTAGTAGTTGCTTCTCAGCCTGACTGACAGACTCAGGTATACAGCATACAGCGCTAGTAGTTGCTTCTCAGCCTGAAAGACAGACTCAGGTACAGCATACAGCGCTAGTAGTTGCTCCTCAGCATGAATGACAGACTCAGGCACAGAATATAGCGCTAGTAGTTGCTTCTCAGCCTGACTGACAGACTCAGGCACAGAATACAGCGCTAGTAGTTGCTTCTCAGCCTGAAAGACAGACTCAGGTACAGCATACAGCGCTAGTAGTTGCTCCTCAGCATGAATGACAGACTCAGGCACAGAATACAGCGCTAGTAGTTGCTTCTCAGCCTGAATGACAGACTCAGGTACAGCATGCAGCGCTAGTAGTTGCTTCTCAGCCTGACTGACAGACTCAGGTACAGCATGCAGCGCTAGTAGTTGCTCCTCAGCATGACTGATAGACTCAGGCACAGTATACAGCGCTAGTAGTTGCTTCTCAGCCTGAAAGACAGACTCAGGTACAGCATGCAGCGCTAGTAGTTGCTTCTCAGCATGACTGACAGACTCAGGTACAGCATACAGTGCTAGTAGTTGCTCCTCAGCATGACAGACAGACTCAGGTACATCATACAGTGCTAGTAGTTGCTCCTCAGCCTGAAAGACAGACTCAGGTACAGCATACAGCGCTAGTAGTTGCTCCTCAGCATGAATGACAGACTCAGGCACAGCATACAGCGCTAGTAGTTGCTCCTCAGCATGAATGACAGACTCAGGCACAGAATACAGCGCTTGTCGTTGCGTCTCAGCCTGACTGACAGACTCAGGTACAGCATGCAGCGCTAGTAGTTGCTTCTCAGCCTGACTGACAGACTCAGGCACAGCATACAGCGCTAGTAGTTGCGTCTCAGCATGACTGACAGACTCAGGTACAGTATACAGCGCTAGTAGTTGCTTCTCAGCCTGAATGACAGACTCAGGCACAGCATGCAGCGCTAGTAGTTGCTTCTCAGCATGACTGACAGACTCAGGTACAGCATACAGTGCTAGAAATTGCTTCTCAGCATGACTGACAGACTCAGGTACAGCATACAGCGCTAGTAGTTGCTTCTCAGCATGACTGACAGACTCAGGTACAGCATACAGTGCTAGAAATTGCTTCTCAGCATGACTGGTAGACTCAGGTACAGGATATAGTGCTAGTAGTTGCTTCTCAGCATGACTGACAGACTCAGACACAGCATACAGCGCAAGTAGTTGCTTCTCAGCATGACTGACAGACTCAGGTACAGCATACAGTGCTAGAAATTGCTTCTCAGCATGACTGGTAGACTCAGGTACAGGATATAGTGCTAGTATTTGCTTCTCAGCATGACTGACAGACTCAGGCACAGCATACAGCGCTAGTAGTTGCTTCTCAGCATGACTGACAGACTCAGGCACAGCATACAGCGCTAGTAGTTGCTTCTCAGCATGACTGACAGACTCAGGTACAGCATACAGCGCTAGTAGTTGCTTCTCAGCATGACTGACAGACTCAGGCACAGCATACAGCGCTAGTAGTTGCTTCTCAGCATGACTGACAGACTCAGGTACAGCATACAGCGCTAGTAGTTGCTTCTCAGCATGACTGACAGACTCAGGCACAGCATACAGCGCTAGTACTTGCTTCTCAGCATGACTTACAGACTAAGGCACAGCATACAGCGCTAGTAGTTGCTTCTCAGCATGACTGATAGACTCAGGCACAGCATACAGCGCTAGTAGTTGTTTCTCAGCCTGAATGACAGACTCAGGTACAGCATACAGTGCTAGTAGTTGCTCCTCAGCATGACTGACAGACTCAGGTACAGCATACAGCGCTAGTAGTTGCTCCTCAGCATGAATGACAGACTCAGCCACAGAATACAGCGCTAGTAGTTGCTTCTCAGCCTGAATGACAGACTCAGGTACAGCATGCAGCGCTAGTAGTTGCTTCTCAGCCTGACTGACAGACTCAGGTACAGCATGCAGCGCTAGTAGTTGCTCCTCAGCATGACTGATAGACTCAGGCACAGTATACAGCGCTAGTAGTTGCTTCTCAGCCTGAAAGACAGACTCAGGTACAGCATGCAGCGCTAGTAGTTGCTTCTCAGCATGACTGACAGACTCAGGTACAGCATACAGTGCTAGTAGTTGCTCCTCAGCATGACAGACAGACTCAGGTACATCATACAGTGCTAGTAGTTGCTTCTCAGCCTGAAAGACAGACTCAGGTACAGCATACAGCGCTAGTAGTTGCTCCTCAGCATGAATGACAGACTCAGGCACAGAATACAGCGCTAGTAGTTGCTTCTCAGCCTGACTGACAGACTCAGGTACAGCATACAGCGCTAGTAGTTGCTCCTCAGCATGACTGATAGACTCAGGCACAGTATACAGCGCTAGTAGTTGCTTCTCAGCCTGAAAGACAGACTCAGGTACAGCATGCAGCGCTAGTAGTTGCTTCTCAGCATGACTGACAGACTCAGGTACAGCATACAGTGCTAGTAGTTGCTCCTCAGCATGACAGACAGACTCAGGTACATCATACAGTGCTAGTAGTTGCTTCTCAGCCTGAAAGACAGACTCAGGTACAGCATACAGCGCTAGTAGTTGCTCCTCAGCATGAATGACACTCAGGCACAGCATACAGCGCTAGTAGTTGCTCCTCAGCATGAATGACAGACTCAGGCACAGAATACAGCGCTAGTCGTTGCGTCTCAGCCTGACTGACAGACTCAGGTACAGCATGCAGCGCTAGTAGTTGCTTCTCAGCCTGACTGACAGACTCAGGTACAGCATACAGTGCTAGAAATTGCTTCTCAGCATGACTGACAGACTCAGGCACAGCATACAGTGCTAGTAGTTGCTCCTCAGCATGACTGACAGACTCAGGTACAGCATACAGCGCTAGTAGTTGCTTATCAGCATGACTGACAGACTCAGGTACAGCATACAGTGCTAGAAATTGCTTCTCAGCATGACTGGTAGACTCAGGTACAGGATATAGTGCTAGTAGTTGCTTCTCAGCATGACTGACAGACTCAGACACAGCATACAGCGCTAGTAGTTGCTTCTCAGCATGACTGACAGACTCAGGTACAGCATACAGTGCTAGAAATTGCTTCTCAGCATGACTGGTAGACTCAGGTACAGGATATAGTGCTAGTATTTGCTTCTCAGCATGACTGACAGATTCAGGCACAGCATACAGCGCTAGTAGTTGCTTCTCAGCATGACTGACAGACTCAGGCACAGCATACAGCGCTAGTAGTTGCTTCTCAGCATGACTGACAGACTCAGGTACAGCATACAGCGCTAGTAGTTGCTTCTCAGCATGACTGACAGACTCAGGCACAGCATACAGCGCTAGTAGTTGCTTCTCAGCATGACTGACAGACTCAGGTACAGCATACAGCGCTAGTAGTTGCTTCTCAGCATGACTGACAGACTCAGGCACAGCATACAGCGCTAGTAGTTGCTCCTCAGCATGACTGACAGACTCAGGTACAGCATACAGCGCTAGTAGTTGCTTCTCAGCATGACTGACAGACTCAGGTACAGCATACAGTGCTAGAAATTGCTTCTCAGCATGACTCACAGACTCAGGCACAGCATACAGCGCTAGTAGTTGCTTCTCAGCATGACTGACAGACTCAAGCACAGCATACAGCACTAGTAGTTGCTCCTCAGCATGACTGACAGACTCAGGTACAGCATACAGCGCTAGTAGTTGCTTCTCGGCATGACTGACAGACTCAGGTACAGCATGCAGCGCTAGTAGTTGCTCCTCGGCATGACTGACAGACTCAGGTACAGCATACAGTGCTAGTAGTTGCTCCTCAGCATGACTGACAGACTCAGGCACAGCATACAGCGCTAGTAGTTGCTTCTCAGCATGACTGACAGACTCAGGTACAGCATACAGTGCTAGTAGTTGCTCCTCAGCATGACAGACAGACTCAGGTACATCATACAGTGCTAGTAGTTGCTTCTCAGCCTGAAAGACAGACTCAGGTACAGCATACAGCGCTAGTAGTTGCTCCTCAGCATGAATGACAGACTCAGGCACAGCATACAGCGCTAGTAGTTGCTCCTCAGCATGAATGACAGACTCAGGCACAGAATACAGCGCTAGTCGTTGCGTCTCAGCCTCACTGACAGACTCAGGTACAGCATGCAGCGCTAGTAGTTGCTTCTCAGCCTGACTGACAGACTCAGGCACAGCATACAGCGCTAGCAGTTGCGTCTCAGCATGACTGACAGACTCAGGTACAGTATACAGCGCTAGTAGTTGCTTCTCAGCCTGAATGACAGACTCAGGTACAGCATGCAGCGCTAGTAGTTGCTTCTCAGCCTGACTGACAGACTCAGGTACAGCATGCAGCGCTAGTAGTTGCTCCTCAGCATGACTGATAGACTCAGGCACAGTATACAGCGCTAGTAGTTGCTTCTCAGCCTGAAAGACAGACTCAGGTACAGCATGCAGCGCTAGTAGTTGCTTCTCAGCATGACTGACAGACTCAGGTACAGCATACAGTGCTAGTAGTTGCTCCTCAGCATGACAGACAGACTCAGGTACATCATACAGTGCTAGTAGTTGCTCCTCAGCCTGAAAGACAGACTCAGGTACAGCATACAGCGCTAGTAGTTGCTCCTCAGCATGAATGACAGACTCAGGCACAGCATACAGCGCTAGTAGTTGCTCCTCAGCATGAATGACAGACTCAGGCACAGAATACAGCGCTTGTCGTTGCGTCTCAGCCTGACTGACAGACTCAGGTACAGCATGCAGCGCTAGTAGTTGCTTCTCAGCCTGACTGACAGACTCAGGCACAGCATACAGCGCTAGTAGTTGCGTCTCAGCATGACTGACAGACTCAGGTACAGTATACAGCGCTAGTAGTTGCTTCTCAGCCTGAATGACAGACTCAGGCACAGCATGCAGCGCTAGTAGTTGCTTCTCAGCATGACTGACAGACTCAGGTACAGCATACAGTGCTAGAAATTGCTTCTCAGCATGACTGACAGACTCAGGTACAGCATACAGCGCTAGTAGTTGCTTCTCAGCATGACTGACAGACTCAGGTACAGCATACAGTGCTAGAAATTGCTTCTCAGCATGACTGGTAGACTCAGGTACAGGATATAGTGCTAGTAGTTGCTTCTCAGCATGACTGACAGACTCAGACACAGCATACAGCGCAAGTAGTTGCTTCTCAGCATGACTGACAGACTCAGGTACAGCATACAGTGCTAGAAATTGCTTCTCAGCATGACTGGTAGACTCAGGTACAGGATATAGTGCTAGTATTTGCTTCTCAGCATGACTGACAGACTCAGGCACAGCATACAGCGCTAGTAGTTGCTTCTCAGCATGACTGACAGACTCAGGCACAGCATACAGCGCTAGTAGTTGCTTCTCAGCATGACTGACAGACTCAGGTACAGCATACAGCGCTAGTAGTTGCTTCTCAGCATGACTGACAGACTCAGGCACAGCATACAGCGCTAGTAGTTGCTTCTCAGCATGACTGACAGACTCAGGTACAGCATACAGCGCTAGTAGTTGCTTCTCAGCATGACTGACAGACTCAGGCACAGCATACAGCGCTAGTACTTGCTTCTCAGCATGACTTACAGACTAAGGCACAGCATACAGCGCTAGTAGTTGCTTCTCAGCATGACTGATAGACTCAGGCACAGCATACAGCGCTAGTAGTTGTTTCTCAGCCTGAATGACAGACTCAGGTACAGCATACAGTGCTAGTAGTTGCTCCTCAGCATGACTGACAGACTCAGGTACAGCATACAGCGCTAGTAGTTGCTCCTCAGCATGAATGACAGACTCAGCCACAGAATACAGCGCTAGTAGTTGCTTCTCAGCCTGAATGACAGACTCAGGTACAGCATGCAGCGCTAGTAGTTGCTTCTCAGCCTGACTGACAGACTCAGGTACAGCATGCAGCGCTAGTAGTTGCTCCTCAGCATGACTGATAGACTCAGGCACAGTATACAGCGCTAGTAGTTGCTTCTCAGCCTGAAAGACAGACTCAGGTACAGCATGCAGCGCTAGTAGTTGCTTCTCAGCATGACTGACAGACTCAGGTACAGCATACAGTGCTAGTAGTTGCTCCTCAGCATGACAGACAGACTCAGGTACATCATACAGTGCTAGTAGTTGCTTCTCAGCCTGAAAGACAGACTCAGGTACAGCATACAGCGCTAGTAGTTGCTCCTCAGCATGAATGACAGACTCAGGCACAGAATACAGCGCTAGTAGTTGCTTCTCAGCCTGACTGACAGACTCAGGTACAGCATACAGCGCTAGTAGTTGCTCCTCAGCATGACTGATAGACTCAGGCACAGTATACAGCGCTAGTAGTTGCTTCTCAGCCTGAAAGACAGACTCAGGTACAGCATGCAGCGCTAGTAGTTGCTTCTCAGCATGACTGACAGACTCAGGTACAGCATACAGTGCTAGTAGTTGCTCCTCAGCATGACAGACAGACTCAGGTACATCATACAGTGCTAGTAGTTGCTTCTCAGCCTGAAAGACAGACTCAGGTACAGCATACAGCGCTAGTAGTTGCTCCTCAGCATGAATGACACTCAGGCACAGCATACAGCGCTAGTAGTTGCTCCTCAGCATGAATGACAGACTCAGGCACAGAATACAGCGCTAGTCGTTGCGTCTCAGCCTGACTGACAGACTCAGGTACAGCATGCAGCGCTAGTAGTTGCTTCTCAGCCTGACTGACAGACTCAGGTACAGCATACAGTGCTAGAAATTGCTTCTCAGCATGACTGACAGACTCAGGCACAGCATACAGTGCTAGTAGTTGCTCCTCAGCATGACTGACAGACTCAGGTACAGCATACAGCGCTAGTAGTTGCTTATCAGCATGACTGACAGACTCAGGTACAGCATACAGTGCTAGAAATTGCTTCTCAGCATGACTGGTAGACTCAGGTACAGGATATAGTGCTAGTAGTTGCTTCTCAGCATGACTGACAGACTCAGACACAGCATACAGCGCTAGTAGTTGCTTCTCAGCATGACTGACAGACTCAGGTACAGCATACAGTGCTAGAAATTGCTTCTCAGCATGACTGGTAGACTCAGGTACAGGATATAGTGCTAGTATTTGCTTCTCAGCATGACTGACAGACTCAGGCACAGCATACAGCGCTAGTAGTTGCTTCTCAGCATGACTGACAGACTCAGGCACAGCATACAGCGCTAGTAGTTGCTTCTCAGCATGACTGACAGACTCAGGTACAGCATACAGCGCTAGTAGTTGCTTCTCAGCATGACTGACAGATTCAGGCACAGCATACAGCGCTAGTAGTTGCTTCTCAGCATGACTGACAGACTCAGGTACAGCATACAGCGCTAGTAGTTGCTTCTCAGCATGACTGACAGACTCAGGCACAGCATACAGCGCTAGTAGTTGCTCCTCAGCATGACTGACAGACTCAGGTACAGCATACAGCGCTAGTAGTTGCTTCTCAGCATGACTGACAGACTCAGGTACAGCATACAGTGCTAGAAATTGCTTCTCAGCATGACTCACAGACTCAGGCACAGCATACAGCGCTAGTAGTTGCTTCTCAGCATGACTGACAGACTCAAGCACAGCATACAGCACTAGTAGTTGCTCCTCAGCATGACTGACAGACTCAGGTACAGCATGCAGCGCTAGTAGTTGCTCCTCGGCATGACTGACAGACTCAGGTACAGCATACAGTGCTAGTAGTTGCTCCTCAGCATGACTGACAGACTCAGGCACAGCATACAGCGCTAGTAGTTGCTTCTCAGCATGACTGACAGACTCAGGTACAGCATACAGTGCTAGTAGTTGCTCCTCAGCATGACAGACAGACTCAGGTACATCATACAGTGCTAGTAGTTGCTTCTCAGCCTGAAAGACAGACTCAGGTACAGCATACAGCGCTAGTAGTTGCTCCTCAGCATGAATGACAGACTCAGGCACAGCATACAGCGCTAGTAGTTGCTCCTCAGCATGAATGACAGACTCAGGCACAGAATACAGCGCTAGTCGTTGCGTCTCAGCCTCACTGACAGACTCAGGTACAGCATGCAGCGCTAGTAGTTGCTTCTCAGCCTGACTGACAGACTCAGGCACAGCATACAGCGCTAGCAGTTGCGTCTCAGCATGACTGACAGACTCAGGTACAGTATACAGCGCTAGTAGTTGCTTCTCAGCCTGAATGACAGACTCAGGCACAGCATGCAGCGCTAGTAGTTGCTTCTCAGCATGACTGACAGACTCAGGTACAGCATACAGTGCTAGAAATTGCTTCTCAGCATGACTGGTAGACTCAGGTACAGGATATAGTGCTAGTAGTTGCTTCTCAGCATGACTGACAGACTCAGACACAGCATACAGCGCAAGTAGTTGCTTCTCAGCATGACTGACAGACTCAGGTACAGCATACAGTGCTAGAAATTGCTTCTCAGCATGACTGGTAGACTCAGGTACAGGATATAGTGCTAGTAGTTGCTCCTCAGCATGACTGACAGACTCAGGTACAGCATACAGCGCTAGTAGTTGCTCCTCAGCATGACTGACAGACTCAGGCACAGCATACAGCGCTAGTAGTTGCTTCTCAGCATGACTGACAGACTCAGGTACAGCATACAGTGCTAGTAGTTGATTCTCAGCATGACTGACAGACTCAGGCACAGCATACAGCGCTAGTAGTTGCTCCTCGGCATGACTGACAGACTCAGGTACAGCATACAGCGCTAGTAGTTGTTTCTCAGCCTGAATGACAGACTCAGGTACAGCATGCAGCGCTAGTAGTTGCTCCTCGGCATGACTGACAGACTCAGGTACAGCATACAGCGCTAGTAGTTGCTCCTCGGCATGACTGACAGACTCAGGTACAGCATACAGCGCTAGTAGTTGCTTCTCAGCATGACTGACATACTCAGGTACAGCATACAGCGCTAGTAGTTGCTCCTCAGCATGACTGATAGACTCAGGTACAGCACACAGCGCTAGTAGTTGCTTATCAGCATGACTGACAGACTCAGGTACAGCATACAGTGCTAGAAATTGCTTCTCAGCATGACTGGTAGACTCAGGTACAGGATATAGTGCTAGTAGTTGCTTCTCAGCATGACTGACAGACTCAGACACAGCATACAGCGCTAGTAGTTGCTTCTCAGCATGACTGACAGACTCAGGCACAGCATACAGCGCTAGTAGTTGCTTCTCAGCATGACTGACAGACTCAGGTACAGCATACAGCGCTAGTAGTTGCTTCTCAGCATGACTGACAGACTCAGGCACAGCATACAGCGCTAGTAGTTGCTTCTCAGCATGACTGACAGACTCAGGTACAGCATACAGCGCTAGTAGTTGCTTCTCAGCATGACTGACAGACTCAAGCACAGCATACAGCGCTAGTAGTTGCTCCTCAGCATGACTGACAGACTCAGGTACAGCATACAGCGCTAGTAGTTGCTTCTCAGCATGACTGACAGACTCAGGTACAGCATACAGTGCTAGAAATTGCTTCTCAGCATGACTCACAGACTCAGGCACAGCATACAGCGCTAGTAGTTGCTTCTCAGCATGACTGACAGACTCAAGCACAGCATACAGCGCTAGTAGTTGCTCCTCAGCATGACTGACAGACTCAGGTACAGCATACAGCGCTAGTAGTTGCTTCTCGGCATGACTGACAGACTCAGGTACAGCATGCAGCGCTAGTAGTTGCTCCTCGGCATGACTGACAGACTCAGGTACAGCATACAGTGCTAGTAGTTGCTCCTCAGCATGACTGACAGACTCAGGTACAGCATACAGCGCTAGTAGTTGCTCCTCAGCATGACTGACAGACTCAGGCACAGCATACAGCGCTAGTAGTTGCTTCTCAGCATGACTGACAGACTCAGGTACAGCATACAGTGCTAGTAGTTGCTCCTCAGCATGACAGGCAGACTCAGGTACATCATACAGTGCTAGTAGTTGCTTCTCAGCCTGAAAGACAGACTCAGGTACAGCATACAGCGCTAGTAGTTGCTCCTCAGCATGAATGACAGACTCAGGCACAGCATACAGCGCTAGTAGTTGCTCCTCAGCATGAATGACAGACTCAGGCACAGAATACAGCGCTAGTCGTTGATGTCTCAGCCTGACTGACAGACTCAGGTACAGCATGCAGCGCTAGTAGTTGCTTCTCAGCCTGAATGACAGACTCAGGCACAGCATGCAGCGCTAGTAGTTGCTTCTCAGCATGACTGACAGACTCAGGTACAGTATACAGCGCTAGTAGTTGCTTCTCAGCCTGAATGACAGACTCAGGCACAGCATGCAGCGCTAGTAGTTGCTTCTCAGCATGACTGACAGACTCAGGTACAGCATACAGTGCTAGAAATTGCTTCTCAGCATGACTGACAGACTCAGGCACAGCATACAGTGCTAGTAGTTGCTCCTCAGCATGACTGACAGACTCAGGTACAGCATACAGCACTAGTAGTTGCTTATCAGCATGACTGACAGACTCAGGTACAGCATACAGTGCTAGAAATTGCTTCTCAGCATGGCTGGTAGACTCAGGTACAGGATATAGTGCTAGTAGTTGCTTCTCAGCATGACTGACAGACTCAGACACAGCATACAGCGCAAGTAGTTGCTTCTCAGCATGACTGACAGACTCAGGTACAGCATACAGTGCTAGAAATTGCTTCTCAGCATGACTGGTAGACTCAGGTACAGGATATAGTGCTAGTATTTGCTTCTCAGCATGACTGACAGACTCAGGCACAGCATACAGCACTAGTAGTTGCTTCTCAGCATGACTGACAGACTCAGGCACAGCATACAGCGCTAGTAGTTGCTTCTCAGCATGACTGACAGACTCAGGTACAGCATACAGCGCTAGTAGTTGCTTCTCAGCATGACTGACAGACTCAGGCACAGCATAAAGCGCTAGTAGTTGCTTCTCAGCATGACTGACAGACTCAGGTACAGCATACAGCGCTAGTAGTTGCTTCTCAGCATGACTGACAGACTCAGGCACAGCATACAGCGCTAGTAGTTGCTCCTCAGCATGACTGACAGACTCAGGTACAGCATACAGTGCTAGAAATTGCTTCTCAGCATGACTCACAGACTCAGGCACAGCATACAGCGCTAGTAGTTGCTTCTCAGCATGACTGACAGACTCAGGCACAGCATACAGCGCTAGTAGTTGCTCCTCAGCATGACTGACAGACTCAGGTACAGCATACAGCGCTAGTAGTTGCTTCTCAGCATGACTGACAGACTCAGGTACAGCATGCAGCGCTAGTAGTTGCTCCTCGGCATGACTGACAGACTCAGGTACAGCATACAGTGCTAGTAGTTGCTCCTCAGCATGACTGACAGACTCAGGTACAGCATACAGCGCTAGTAGTTGCTCCTCAGCATGACTGACAGACTCAGGTACAGCATACAGCGCTAGTAGTTGCTCCTCAGCATGACTGACAGACTCAGGTACAGCATACAGCGCTAGTAGTTGCTTCTCAGCATGACTGACAGACTCAGGCACAGCATACAGCGCTAGTAGTTGCTTCTCAGCATGACTGACAGACTCAGGTACAGCATACAGTGCTAGTAGTTGATTCTCAGCATGACTGACAGACTCAGGCACAGCATACAGCGCTAGTAGTTGCTCCTCGGCATGACTGACAGACTCAGGTACAGCATACAGCGCTAGTAGTTGCTTCTCAGCATGACTGACAGACTCAGGCACAGCATACAGCGCTAGTAGTTGCTCCTCGGCATGACTGACAGACTCAGGCACAGCATACAGCGCTAGTAGTTGCTCCTCGGCATGACTGACAGACTCAGGTACAGCATACAGCGCTAGTAGTTGTTTCTCAGCCTGAATGACAGACTCAGGTACAGCATACAGCGCTAGTAGTTGCTCCTCAGCATGAATGACAGACTCAGGCACAGAATACAGCGCTAGTAGTTGCTTCTCAGCATGACTGACATACTCAGGTACAGCATACAGCGCTAGTAGTTGCCCCTCAGCATGAATGACAGACTCAGGTACAGAATACAGCGCTAGTAGTTGCTTCTCAGCCTGAATGACAGACTCAGGTACAGCATGCAGCGCTAGTAGTTGCTTCTCAGCCTGACTGACAGACTCAGGTACAGCATGCAGCGCTAGTAGTTGCTTCTCAGCCTGACTGACAAACTCAGGCACAGAATACAGCGCTAGTAGTTGCTTCTCAGCCTGAAAGACAGACTCAGGTACAGCATACAGCGCTAGTAGTTGCTCCTCAACATGAATGACAGACTCAGGCACAGAATACAGCGCTAGTAGTTGCTTCTCAGCCTGAATGACAGACTCAGGTACAGCATGCAGCGCTAGTAGTTGCTTCTCAGCCTGACTGACAGACTCAGGTACAGCATGCAGCGCTAGTAGTTGCTCCTCAGCATGACTGATAGACTCAGGCACAGTATACAGCGCTAGTAGTTGCTTCTCAGCCTGAAAGACAGACTCAGGTACAGCATGCAGCGCTAGTAGTTGCTTCTCAGCATGACTGACAGACTCAGGTACAGCATACAGTGCTAGTAGTTGCTCCTCAGCATGACAGACAGACTCAGGTACATCATACAGTGCTAGCAGTTGCTTCTCAGCCTGAAAGACAGACTCAGGTACAGCATACAGCGCTAGTAGTTGCTCCTCAGTATGAATGACAGACTCAGGCACAGCATACAGCGCTAGTAGTTGCTCCTCAGCATGAATGACAGACTCAGGTACAGCATGCAGCGCTAGTAGTTGCTTCTCAGCCTGACTGACAGACTCAGGCACAGCATACAGCGCTAGTAGTTGCGTCTCAGCATGACTGACAGACTCAGGTACAGCATACAGTGCTAGAAATTGCTTCTAAGCATGACTGACAGACTCAGGCACAGCATACAGTGCTAGTAGTTTCTCCTCAGCATGACTGACAGACTCAGGTACAGCATACAGCGCTAGTAGTTGCTTCTCAGCATGACTGGTAGACTCAGGTACAGGATATAGTGCTAGTAGTTGCTTCTCAGCATGACTGACAGACTCAGGCACAGCATACAGCGCCAGTAGTTGCTTCTCAGCATGACTGACAGACTCAGGCACAGCATACAGCGCTAGTAGTTGCTTCTCAGCATGACTGACAGACTCAGGTACAGCATACAGCGCTAGTAGTTGCTTCTCAGCATGACTGACAGACTCAGGCACAGCATACAGCGCTAGTAGTTGCTTCTCAGCATGACTGACAGACTCAGGTACAGCATACAGCGCTAGTAGTTGCTTCTCAGCATGACTGACAGACTCAGGCACAGCATACAGTGCTAGTAGTTGCTCCTCAGCATGACTGACAGACTCAGGTACAGCATACAGCGCTAGTAGTTGCTTCTCAGCATGACTGACAGACTCAGGTACAGCATACAGTGCTAGAAATTGCTTCTCAGCATGACTGGTAGACTCAGGTACAGCATACAGTGCTAGTAGTTGCTTCTCAGCATGACTGACAGACTCAGGTACAGCATACAGCGCTAGTAGTTGCTTCTCAGCATGACTTACAGACTAAGGCACAGCATACAGCGCTAGTAGTTGCTTCTCAGCATGACTGATAGACTCAGGCACAGCATACAGCGCTAGTAGTTGTTTCTCAGCCTGAATGACAGACTCAGGTACAGCATACAGTGCTAGTAGTTGCTCCTCAGCATGACTGACAGACTCAGGTACAGCATACAGCGCTAGTAGTTGCTCCTCGGCATGAATGACAGACTCAGGTACAGCATACAGCGCTAGTAGTTGCTCCTCGGCATGACTGACAGACTCAGGTACAGCATACAGCGCTAGTAGTTGCTTCTCAGCATGACTGATAGACTCAGGCACAGCACACAGCGCTAGTAGTTGCTTCTCAGCCTGACTGACAGACTCAGGCACAGAATACAGCGCTAGTAGTTGCTTCTCAGCCTGAAAGACAGACTCAGGTACAGCATACAGCGCTAGTAGTTGCTCCTCAGCATGAATGACAGACTCAGGCACAGAATACAGCGCTAGTAGTTGCTTCTCAGCCTGAATGACAGACTCAGGTACAGCATGCAGCGCTAGTAGTTGCTTCTCAGCCTGACTGACAGACTCAGGTACAGCATGCAGCGCTAGTAGTTGCTCCTCAGCATGACTGATAGACTCAGGCACAGTATACAGCGCTAGTAGTTGCTTCTCAGCCTGAAAGACAGACTCAGGTACAGCATACAGCGCTAGTAGTTGCTTCTCAGCATGACTGACAGACTCAGGTACAGCATACAGTTCTAGTAGTTGCTCCTCAGCATGACAGACAGACTCAGGTACATCATACAGTGCTAGTAGTTGCTTCTCAGCCTGAAAGACAGACTCAGGTACAGCATACAGCGCTAGTAGTTGCTCCTCAGCATGAATGACAGACTCAGGCACAGAATACAGCGCTAGTAGTTGCTTCTCAGCCTGACTGACAGACTCAGGTACAGCATACTGTTAGGGTCTCCTGCCCTGTGCTGCCACGTCGTCATGGCAACCGGGAGACAAGTGCTAGCGGAGTAACCTGAGCGCAGCTGATACTCCGGTTCGGGTCTTTTGCTGTGCAGTGGTTACAGGCAGGGGATCCGGTGCTGGTTTTTGTGCTCACAGTCTGTGAGGTCTGAGTGGGGCGTGGACAGCACCTGCTTTATAAGGCCTCTTCTCAGATTAAGCAGATGCTGCTGAATCTTTGTTGGTTAGTCAGTTCCTGAAAATTAGCCAGTACTGTGTAGCTTTGTATTTGTTATTGCTTACTGCAAATAGGCCTGGAGATTTGGTACTACACTCTGCCAATCCAGACCTAGCAGTAAGACTGGAGTCAGTCGTTTAGCCTGCTGAGGTTCTTTTGCTATTCTGTGAACCCAGCAGGTTTGTGGCTGTACTTTCAGACCTGCATGCTTAATCCTCTCTCACTGTGCAGGGCGTCCATGTGTCAGTTTAGTGGCAGTAAGCTGAACCTGGGCCCTGCAAGTGAGAATTAGGATTGTGGAGACTCTCCTTGTGTCTACTATTCCATCTCTGACCAAGGAGTTTGCTGCCACACCCGTTGGTAACCCTTTAGGGTTTTGCTGTTGCCCTTAGCAACAGCATTTCGGGTTCTCTACGTATTAAAACACAACATCTTGCTTTTTCCATCTGAGCATTTGTAATACTAGGGAGACACCCAGTTTCTTAGCCTCTGGGCTTCTCTGTTCACTTTGTGTTGGTTTTGTTACCCTACCACTTTCTGTGTACGTGATGTCATATTTCCCAGTCTGTCTGTTAGTTCATTTGTTTTGCATCCCTCTCTGTTCAGACACCAGTACATTCCTGCAGGCACTGGTGTGCATAACATATTCAGCAGCCCAATACTCCTGTTGAAATTTTGTGGGAATATGGAGCATACCCCTCAAAATACGTTGCAACAGGTGGTCGATCAGGTGCAGGTCCTGACTCGTCAATTTAGTGATTTGTCCATTAAAATGCACACCTCCCAGGCCGCTGGCGGAGCTCCCGCAGCAGCAGCACCTTCAGGGGTTAAGGAGCCGAAAGTAAATCTTCCGGATCGTTTTTCTGGAGATCGCTCGCAGTTCTTTTGTTTCAAGGAGAGCTGCAAGCTATACTTCCGGCTTAGGCCTCAGTCTTCTGGGTCAGAGATTCAGCGGGTGGGCATAGTGATTTCCTTGCTACAAGGAGACCCACAGGTCTGGGCATATGGGTTGCAGCCTGACTGTCCGTCGCTTAAAAGTGTTGATGCTTTTTTTACGGCACTGGGCATGTTGTATGATGACCCTGACAAGACGGCCACAGCCGAGGCTCAGATTTCGATCCTTAAGCAAGGGCGAAGGCCAGTTGAGGTTTACTGTACGGAGTTTCGGAGGTTGGCCCATGATACCCAGTGGAATGACCCAGCCCTGAGACACCAGTACCGAAGAGGTCTTTCTAACCAGATAAAAGACCAACTGGTACAATATCCCTTGCCTGATAGCTTGGATCAGCTCATGCAGTTATCCATCCGGGTGGATAGACGGCTGAGAGAGCGTAGGCTTGAAAGGGAGACCGAGGTTTCCTTCTTTCCCAAGGGAACCTCAGACTCTGAGGAATTTTCCGAGGAGCCTATGCAGATTGGGGCTACCCGCCTCTCCTCGCGTGAGAAGACGCGGAGGAGACAGCAGGGGTTGTGTTTGTACTGTGGGAATAAGGGTCATGTGGTAGTATCATGCCCAGAAAAGCCGGAAAACTTCAGGGCCTGAGGGTGATGGGAAATATCCTGTCAGGCCAGAAGTCAGAATTTCCCAAGAAGACTTTTATCATTCCGGTGACCTTGAAGATCCTCGGTCAAACTGTCAAGACTGAGGCCTTTGTGGACAGTGGGGCCGACGGGGTTTTTATGGACCGCCAATTCGCCCTGAAACACTCTGTTTCCTTAGTACCCTTGGCGTCGGAAATTTAAATTTGTGGGTTAAACGGGGAACCATTATCCCAGGGTAAAATTACCTCTTGCACTAGCCAGATTTCTTTGTTTATTGGAGCCACACACTCTGAAAAATTGTCCTTTTATGTGACTGTCTGTACTTTTGCCCCATTGGTGTTGGGGTTACCCTCGTTAAGGCCCCACAATCCTCAATTTGACTGGGTCTCTGGGGAGATTCTTAGTTGGGGTACTGATTGTTTCAGGAGTTGCTTGAGCCTTCCAGTCAGGCTCTCGCAGCTAAGTTTGCCAGGATTGCCAGGGTGTTATGCAGATTTTGCGGACGTGTTCTCCAAAAAAGTTGCAGAGGTACTACCTCCCCATCGCCCCTATGACTGTGCCATTAATTTGTTGCCGAATGCTAAGCTTCCCAAGAGCAGGTTGTACTCCCTGTCACGTCCTGAGACTCAGGCTATGGCAGAGTACATTCAAGAGAACTTGGCTAAAGGATTTATCAGACCTTCACAGTCTCCAGTTGGGTCGGGGTTCTTCTTCGTGGGTAAAAAGGACGGTTCATTGCGACCCTGCATCGACTTCAGGGAATTGAACCGTATCACGATTAAAAACTCATACCCACTGCCTCTCATTTCGGTCTTGTTTGACCAGCTTCGTACTGCCACCATTTTTTCTAAGATTGACCTACGCGGTGCATACAATCTAATCCGAATAAGAGAGGGGGATGAATGGAAGACTGCCTTTAATACCCACTCAGGGCATTATGAATATTTGGTGATGCCTTTTGGGCTCTGTAATGCCCCGGCAGTCTTCCAGGATTTCATGAACGATGTGCTCAGGGAATATTTGGATAGATTCTTAGTCGTATACTTAGATGACATCCTAATCTTCTCCCATTCCCTGGAGGAACATCGGAAGCATGTACGCTTAGTCCTCCAGAAACTCAGAGACCACCGGCTTGGGGCGAAGCTGGAGAAGTGCGAATTTGAAGTTCAGTAAATCGCATTTCTAGGATATATTATCTCCCCAGAAGGTTTCCAAATGGAGGGTTCCAAGGTACAGGCAGTCCTGGATTGGGTGCAGCCCACTAGTTTGAAGGCGCTTCAGCGTTTCCTGGGCTTTGCAAATTTTTATAGACGATTTATCGCTGGATTTTCGTCTATAGTGGCGCCCTTGGTGGCACTCACTAAGAAAGGGGCGGATGTTGCTCACAGGTCTCGTGAGGCCAAATCGGCTTTTGCCCGTCTCAAAAGGGCATTTGTCTCGGCCAAAGTGCTGCGACACCCAGATCCAGAGCGTCCTTTTGTGGTGGAGGTGGATGCCTCTGAGATGGGTATTGGGGCAGTGCTCTCTCAGATGGGAGTGTCTGATAATCGCCTTCATCCCTGTGCTTACTTTTCCCGTAAATTTTCGCCTGCCGAGATGAATTATGACGTGGGTAACCGGGAATTGTTGGCTATTAAGGATGCACTCGAGGAGTGGAGACACTGGCTTGAGGGGGCTAAGTTTGTGGTCTCAATTCTCACCGACCATAAGAATTTGGCATATTTAGAGTCAGCGAAGCGTCTCAATGCCAGGCAGGCACGATGGGCTTTGTTTTTTGCTCGCTTTAATTTTTTGATAACATATCGCCCTGGGTCAAAAAACATCAAGGCTGATGCGCTCTCGCGGAGTTTTGCTCCAATCCAAGAGACCACCGAGGAGCCGTTGCCCATTGTGTCCCCATCATGTATTAAAGTGGGCATTACCCAGGACCTCTTGTCATTAGTCCTTAGAGCACAGGAGCAGGCTCCTCCAGACCTTCCGGTAGGTCTTTTGTTTGTGCCTCCTAGGTTAAGACAGCGAGTGTTCCTGGAATTCCATGCCAAGAAGTCGGCAGGTCACCCGGGTATTGCCAGAACTCGGGAGTTGCTATCTAGGGCGGTGTGGTGGCCCTCGGTGGCTAAGGATGTGGATCAGTGGGTTCGGGCATGTGACATCTGTGCCCGAAATAAGACTCCTAGAGGGGTTCCTGTTGGCCCATTACATCCACTCTCTATTCCATCTAAGCCATGGACCCACATTTCAATGGATTTTGTGGTGTACTTGCCCAAATCCTCGGGGATGACAGCCATCTGGGTTGTCGTTGACAGGTTTTCGAAGATGGCGCACTTCGTTCCACTGGTTGGGCTGCCATCGGCCAGACGCCTGTCTGAATTATTTATGCTGCATGTTGTGCGTCTCCACGGGTTGCCACTTGATGTGGTCTCTGACCGCGGATCCCAGTTTGTGGCCAAATTCTGGAGGGCATTTTGTTCCGATCTCCAGATTTCTGTCAGCTTGTCGTCAGGCTACCATCCGCAGTCTAATGGGCAGACTGAAAGGGTGAACCAGTCCTTGGAGCAGTTCCTCAGGTGTTATGTCTCCAAGTGTCAGACTGACTGGGTTGCTCATCTGTCCATGGCGGAGTTTGCCTATAACAACGCGGCTCACTCTGCTACAGGGATATCTCCCTTCCTTTGTGTGTATGGGCATCATCCTAAGGCCAATTCTTTTGACCCCCTGGACTCCACGCCTGGTGGTTCCTCTGTCGTTTCGGTCCTTAGAGGTATTTGGAGGAAAGTGAAGAAAGCCCTTGTGTCTGTGTCATTAGTGACCAAAAGGGTTTTTGATAAGCGGAAAAGACCCTGCAGCTTCAAATTAGGAGACTTCGTCTGGTTGTCTACCAAGAATTTGAAGTTGAGACAGCCATCTCATAAGTTAGGCCCCCGGTTCATCGGCCCTTATAAGATCACCAGGGTTATCAATCCAGTGGCATTTCAGTTAGATCTGCCCCGTTCTTTGGGTATCAATAAAACATTTCATTGTTCCCTTTTAAAACGGGCGATTAGTAATCCTTCTTCCAGAGGAAGACCTTCCCCTCTTCTGATACGTGGCCAGAGGGAGTTTGTTGTTGAAAGGATTCTTGACTCCAAGATGGTTCGGGGTCGGCTGTCATTTTTGGTGCACTGGAAGGGGTATGGCCCGGAGGAGCGGTCGTGGGTGCGCAGTTGTGATCTTCATGCCCCCAGACTGATACGCTCTTTCTTCTCGCAGTTCCCCGATAAACCCGGTGGTAGGGGTTCTTTGACCCCTCGTCAGAGGGGGGGTACTGTTAGGGTCTCCTGCCCTGTGCTGCCACGTCGTCATGGCAACCGGGAGACAAGTGCTAGCGGAGTAACCTGAGCGCAGCTGATACTCCGGTTCGGGTCTTTTGCTGTGCAGTGGTTACAGGCAGGGGATCCGGTGCTGGTTTTTGTGCTCACAGTCTGTGAGGTCTGAGTGGGGCGTGGACAGCACCTGCTTTATAAGGCCTCTTCTCAGATTAAGTAGATGCTGCTGAATCTTTGTTGGTTAGTCAGTTCCTGAAAATTAGCCAGTACTGTGTAGCTTTGTATTTGTTATTGCTTACTGCAAATAGGCCTGGAGATTTGGTACTACACTCTGCCAATCCAGACCTAGCAGTAAGACTGGAGTCAGTCGTTTAGCCTGCTGAGGTTCTTTTGCTATTCTGTGAACCCAGCAGGTTTGTGGCTGTACTTTCAGACCTGCATGCTTAATCCTCTCTCACTGTGCAGGGCGTCCATGTGTCAGTTTAGTGGCAGTAAGCTGAACCTGGGCCCTGCAAGTGAGAATTAGGATTGTGGAGACTCTCCTTGTGTCTACTATTCCATCTCTGACCAAGGAGTTTGCTGCCACACCCGTTGGTAACCCTTTAGGGTTTTGCTGTTGCCCTTAGCAACAGCATTTCGGGTTCTCTACGTATTAAAACACAACATCTTGCTTTTTCCATCTGAGCATTTGTAATACTAGGGAGACACCCAGTTTCTTAGCCTCTGGGCTTCTCTGTTCACTTTGTGTTGGTTTTGTTACCCTACCACTTTCTGTGTACGTGATGTCATATTTCCCAGTCTGTCTGTTAGTTCATTTGTTTTGCATCCCTCTCTGTTCAGACACCAGTACATTCCTGCAGGCACTGGTGTGCATAACACATACAGCGCTAGTAGTTGCTCCTCAGCATGACTGATAGACTCAGGCACAGTATACAGCGCTAGTAGTTGCTTCTCAGCCTAAAAGACAGACTCAGGTACAGCATGCAGCGCTAGTAGTTGCTTCTCAGCATGACTGACAGACTCAGGTACAGCATACAGTGCTAGTAGTTGCTCCTCAGCATGACAGACAGACTCAGGTACATCATACAGTGCTAGTAGTTGCTTCTCAGCCTGAAAGACAGACTCAGGTACAGCATACAGCGCTAGTAGTTGCTCCTCAGCATGAATGACAGACTCAGGCACAGCATACAGCGCTAGTAGTTGCTCCTCAGCATGAATGACAGACTCAGGCACAGAATACAGCGCTAGTAGTTGTGTCTCAGCCTGACTGACAGACTCAGGTACAGCATGCAGCGCTAGTAGTTGCTTCTCAGCCTGACTGACAGACTCAGGCACAGCATACAGCGCTAGTAGTTGCATCTCAGCATGACTGACAGACTCAGGTACAGTATACAGTGCTAGTAGTTGCTTCTCTGCCTGAATGACAGACTCAGGCACAGCATGCAGCGCTAGTAGTTGCTTCTCAGCATGACTGACAGACTCAGGTACAGCATACAGTGCTAGAAATTGCTTCTCAGCATGACTGACAGACTCAGGCACAGCATACAGTGCTAGTAGTTGCTCCTCAGCATGACTGACAGACTCAGGTACAGCATACAGCGCTAGTAGTTGCTTCTCAGCATGACTGACAGACTCAGGTACAGCATACAGTGCTAGAAATTGCTTCTCAGCATGACTGGTAGACTCAGGTACAGGATATAGTGCTAGTAGTTGCTTCTCAGCATGACTGACAGACTCAGACACAGCATACAGCGCAAGTAGTTGCTTCTCAGCATGACTGACAGACTCAGGTACAGCATACAGTGCTAGAAATTGCTTCTCAGCATGACTGGTAGACTTAGGTACAGGATATAGTGCTAGTATTTGCTTCTCAGCATGACTGACAGACTCAGGCACAGCATACAGCGCTAGTAGTTGCTTCTCAGCATGACTGACAGACTCAGGTACAGCATACAGCTCTAGTAGTTGCTTCTCAGCATGACTGACAGACTCAGGCACAGCATACAGCGCTAGTAGTTGCTTCTCAGCATGACTGACAGACTCAGGTACAGCATACAGTGCTAGTAGTTGCTTCTCAGCATGACTGACAGACTCAGGCACAGCATACAGCGCTAGTAGTTGCTCCTCAGCATGACTGACAGACTCAGGTACAGCATACAGCGCTAGTAGTTGCTTCTCAGCATGACTGACAGACTCAGGTACAGCATATGTTAGGCGCCGGGGTCCGCTCGTCGGTGCGGCCCGGCGCCTAGCAACCAGGGACGCCGTGCGCGTACAGCCGCCGGCTCCCTGGCAACGCTAGACGCCGGGCGCACGGAGCCGCTCTGACCCTAGCAACGGGGACGCCACGTTCGGGCCGCGTTCCCCGTTGCTGGGTCTGTTCTAATTATTTTATGGTGTGCTGGCCGTGCAGCTTGCAAGCTGCACGGCATTCATTGTGATTACCCAGTCTGGCTCCTGATTGGGGAGCTCTCTGTTATAAGCACCCTTTGGACTTCCCACAGACGCCGGTGATAGCTTCCTGTTTGCCTGTGTCAGTTGCAGAGAGTTCCAGTCTTGCTCAATCCGGTTGTTCCTGTCCTCAGTGGTCCTGTACTCGGAAAGTTGTCATCATTCCTGGAGTCTGACCGAGCACCTTTAACATCCTGTGGTGTTCGTGAGTCGCGGCGCAGCCGTGTGTTGCGGCTTGTCCGCTTACTGTTTATTATTTAGTATATTTGTGTTCTGGAGCTTTTGCGGAGGATTCCGCTCCCACAGGTCCACTCTGGTATCCAGCGGTGCTGGATAGGAGTAACGGATCGGTGGATCCTTGGTTGTCCTTTTCCCTGGCGGCTAGTCCGCACATACCTTTGGTTTAAGTTAGTTAGCTTGTAACCCCTGGCCTGGTTGCTTAGTCAGAGGGCCCCTTGTTATCACCCTGTCTCGGATTTCCCTTTGTCTCCCATTAAGACCTGAGGGGGCATCGGGGTTGGGCAGACATAATCCGCCCTTCGAACGCGGCTGCCATGGGCTCAAGCAACCATAGTCTCGCAGGGGATTTCTGATAACACGGGCGAGACAACGGAGTTAGGGCGCCAGGGGTTACTAGGCTCTCCTGCTCCCACTACCAGCAGATCTTCCCTGTACTCAGACCTCTGCCATAAGATCTCCTCTGGTCTGGAGTTCGGGAATCATAACAGCATACAGTGCTAGAAATTGCTTCTCAGCATGACTCACAGACTCAGGCACAGCATACAGCGCTAGTAGTTGCTTCTCAGCATGACTGACAGACTCAGGCACAGCATACAGTGCTAGTAGTTGCTCCTCAGCATGACTGACAGACTCAGGTACAGCATACAGCGCTAGTAGTTGCTTCTCAGCATGACTGACAGACTCAGGCACAGCATACAGCGCTAGTAGTTGCTTCTCAGCATGACTGACAGACTCAGGTACAGCATACAGCGCTAGTAGTTGCTTCTCAGCATGACTGACAGACTCAGGCACAGCATACAGCGCTAGTAGTTGCTTCTCAGCATGACTGACACACTCAGGTACAGCATACAGTGCTAGTAGTTGCTTCTCAGCATGACTGATAGACTCAGGCACAGCATACAGCGCTAGTAGTTGCTTCTCAGCATGACTGACAGACTCAGGTACAGCATACAGCGCTAGTAGTTGTTTCTCAGCATGACTGACAAACTCAGGTACAGCATACAGCGCTAGTAGTTGTTTCTCAGCCTGAATGACAGACTCAGGTACAGCATACAGTGCTAGTAGTTGCTTCTCAGCATGACTGACAGACTCAGGTACAGCATACAGCGCTAGTAGTTGCTCCTCAGCATGACTGACAGACTCAGGTACAGCATACAGTGCTAGTAGTTGCTTCTCAGCATGACTGACAGACTCAGGTACAGCATGCAGCGCTAGTAGTTGCTTCTCAGCCTGAATGGCAGACTCAGGCACAGCATGCAGTGCTAGTAGTTGCTTCTCAGCATGACTGACAGACTCAGGCACAGCATACAGCGCTAGTAGTTGCTCCTCAGCATGACAGACAGACTCAGGTACATCATACAGTGCTAGTAGTTGCTTCTCAGCCTGAAAGACAGACTCAGGTACAGCATACAGCGCTAGTAGTTGCTCCTCAGCATGAATGACTGACTCAGGCACAGAATACAGTGCTAGTAGTTGCTCCTCAGCATGACTGACAGACTCAGGTACAGCATACAGTGCTAGTAGTTGCTCCTCAGCATGACTGACAGACTCAGGCACAGCATACAGCGCTAGTAGTTGCTCCTCGGCATGACTGACAGCAGGGTTACCTACCCTCCCGCATTTAGCGGGAGGCTCACGTTTTTTACATAAGTCCCCCGCTGCCCCGCAAAAGCTCCGGGTCTTCCCGGTTTTTCAAGTAACTTGCTGAAAATGCGGTCTGCGCATGCGCGAATCTGGATTGCCAGGGGGCAGGGCCTGCATGACAATATCATGAAGTGGATGTCATATTATTTAAGTACAGGCCACCGATATGATACCGATCACGCTGTGCCCTCATTTAAATAATATGACGCCCACACCATGACGCCACCCATATAGGTCCGCCCCCAGCATTCTAGGCTTGCGCATGTGCACTGCAGTCCGCATTTTCTTGATGTCAGGAAACATGGGTCCGGCCACCGCGGAGTTATAAGTAGCGGTGGCCTTTCCCGAAAATGGTAACCAGCAGCGCAGCAGAGATCGGCGGGGGAGAGAGAGGCAGCCGGCAGCGTAGCTCACTCAGCTGAGCTGAAACTGCTGCTGCAAGCGGGAGGGAGAGCCAGAACTACGGAGGCTCAGACGGCTGCCAGTGATAAAGTTGCTGCCCAGATCGGGTGGCCACCAGCGCAGCAGCTCACACATCTTAAGCGGAGATGAACGAGCAGCGGGAGGGAGAAGGTGCAGAAGCTCTGCTTTCAGTGCCGACTGTTATGCTGCCGCTCAGAATGAGGGAGGGGGCGAGGAGCCAGCTTGCACTTCACTGCAAGTTATGGTAATCACTCCTGTCTAACATGGGGGAGAAGCAGTGATACCGCTTCTCCCCCATAACGCCTGTTCTTATATCTACCCCAATGTGTGTTATTATTCTCCTGTGGGGGCATTGTGTGTGTTTTTGTCCTGTGTTGGACAGTGTGTGACTGATTATGAGTCAGATACAACGGGTCCATATCTGCGTCTCTTTGCCGGTCACACTTGATGTAAATGCTGCTGCATAGCCTTTCCCTGGTGCACATTCCTGTATGTGAATCTGCAAGGACTGAGACGCCCTTTGCATCATCCATAGGTGCTGAAATACTGATTAATGCTTCCTTAGACGCCACATTCAGTTGAAACATTGAAACTAGCACCAGCCCTATTGCAGCTGCAGAGTCTCCGTCTGAGTATGGCCTCCTGTGTGAGCCCTATGACGGGTGCAGTGTCTTCGTCTGAGTACAGCCTCCTGTGTGAGCCCTATTGTAGGTGCAGAGTCTCTGTCTGAGTATGGCCTCCTGTGTGAGCCCTATGACAGGTGCAGAGTCTCCATCTGAGTACGGACTCCTGTATGAGCCCTATTGCGGGTTCAGAGTCTCCGTCTGAGTACGGCCTCCTGTGTGAGCCCTATGGCAAGTGCAGTGTCTTCGTCTGAATACGGCCTCCTATGTGAGCCCTATGACAGATGCAGTGTCTTCGTCTGAGTACAGCCTCCTTTGTGAGTCCTATGGCAGGCGCAGAGTCTCCATCTGAATATGGCCTCCTTTGTTAACCCTATTGCAGGTGCAGAGTCTCCGTCTGAGTACGGCCTCCTTTGTGAGCCCTATTGCAGGTGCAGAGTCTCCGTCTGAGTACGGCCTCCTGTGTGAGCCCTATTGCAGGTGCAGAGTCTCCGTCTGAGTACGGCCTCCTGTGTGAGCCCTATTGCAGTGGCAGAGTCTCCATCTGAGTACGGCCTCCTGTGTGAGCCCTATTGCAGGTGCAGAATCTCCGTCTGAGTACGGCCTCCTGTGTGAGCCCTATTGCAGGTGCAGAATCTCCGTCTGAGTACGGCCTCCTGTGTGAGCCCTATGGCAAGTGCAGTGTCTTCGACTGAATACGGCCTCCTATGTGAGTCCTATGGCAGGTGCAGAGTCTCCATCTGAATACGGCCTCCTGTGTGAGCCCTATTGCAGGTGCAGAGTCTCCGTCTGAATACTGCCTCCTTTGTGAGCTCTATTGCAGGTGCAGTGTCTCCATCTGAGTACGGCCTCCTTTGTTAACCCTATTGCAGGTGCAGAGTCTCCGTCTGAGTACGGCCTCCTGTGTGAGCCCTATTGCAGGTGAAGAGTCTCCGTCTAAACGGCCTCCTGTGTGAGCCCTATTGCAGGTGCAGAGTCTCCGTCTGAGTACGGCCTCCTGTGTGAGCCCTATTGCAGGTGCAGAGTCTCCGTCTGAGTACGGCATCCTTTGTGAGCTCTATTGCAGGTGCAGAGTCTCCGTCTGAGTACGGCCTCCTGTGTGAGCCCTATGACAGGTGCAGAGTCTCCATCTGAGTACGGACTCCTGTATGAGCCCTATTGCGGGTGCAGAGTCTCCGTCTGAGTACGGCCTCCTGTGTGAGCCCTATGGCAAGTGCAGTGTCTTCGTCTGAATACGGCCTCCTATGTGAGCCCTATGACAGATGCAGTGTCTTCGTCTGAGTACAGCCTCCTTTGTGAGTCCTATGGCAGGTGCAGAGTCTCCATCTGAATATGGCCTCCTTTGTTAACCCTATTGCAGGTGCAGAGTCTCCGTCTGAGTACGGCCTCCTGTGTGAGCCCTATTGCAGGTGCAGAGTCTCCGTCTGAGTACGGCCTCCTGTGTGAGCACTATTGCAGGTGCAGAGTCTCCGTCTGAGTACGGCCTCCTGTGTGAGCCCTATTGCAGGTGCAGAGTCTCCGTCTGAGTACGGCCTCCTGTGTGAGCCCTATTGCAGGTGCAGAGTCTCCGTCTGAGTACGGCTTCCTGTGTGAGCCCTATGACAGGTGCAGAGTCTCCATCTGAGTACGGACTCCTGTATGAGCCCTATTGCGGGTGCAGAGTCTCCGTCTGAGTACGGCCTCCTGTGTGAGCCCTATGGCAAGTGCAGTGTCTTCGACTGAATACGGCCTCCTATGTGAGTCCTATGGCAGGTGCAGAGTCTCCATCTGAATACGGCCTCCTGTGTGAGCCCTATTGCAGGTGCAGAGTCTCCGTCTGAATACGGCCTCCTTTGTGAGCTCTATTGCAGGTGCAGTGTCTCCATCTGAGTACGGCCTCCTTTGTTAACCCTATTGCAGGTGCAGAGTCTCCGTCTGAGTACGGCCTCCTGTGTGAGCCCTATTGCAGGTGCAGAGTCTCCGTCTAAACGGCCTCCTGTGTGAGCCCTATTGCAGGTGCAGAGTCTCCGTCTGAGTACGGCCTCCTTTGTGAGCTCTATTGCAGGTGCAGAGTCTCCGTCTGAGTACGGCCTCCTGTGTGAGCCCTATTGCAGGTGCAGAGTCTCCGTCTGAGTACGGCCTCCTGTGTGAGCCCTATTGCAGGTGCAGAGTCTCCGTCTGAGTACGGCCTCCTTTGTGAGCTCTATTGCAGGTGCAGTGTCTCCATCTGAGTACGGCCTCCTTTGTTAACCCTATTGCAGGTGCAGAGTCTCCGTCTGAGTACGGCCTCCTTTGTGAGCTCTATTGCAGGTGCAGAGTCTCCGTCTGAGTACAGCCTCTTGTGTGAGCCCTATTGCAGGTGCAGAGTCTCCGTCTGAGTACGGCCTCCTGTGTGAGCCCTATTGCAGGTGCAGAGTCTCCGTCTGAGTACGGCCTCCTGTGTGAGCCCTATTGCAGGTGCAGAGTCTCCGTCTGAGTACTGCCTCCTGTGTGAGCCCTAATGCAGGTGCAGAGTCTCCGTCTGAGTACGGCCTCCTTTGTGAGCTCTATTGCAGGTGCAGAGTCTCCATCTGAGTACGGCCTCCTTTGTTAACCCTATTGCAGGTGCAGAGTCTCCGTCTGAGTACGGCCTCCTGTGTGAGCCCTATTGCAGGTGCAGAGTCTCCGTCTAAACGGCCTCCTGTGTGAGCCCTATTGCAGGTGCAGAGTCTCCGTCTGAGTACGGCCTCCTTTGTGAGCTCTATTGCAGGTGCAGAGTCTCCGTCTGAGTACGGCCTCCTGTGTGAGCCCTATGACAGGTGCAGAGTCTCCATCTGAGTACGGACTCCTGTATGAGCCCTATTGCGGGTGCAGAGTCTCTGTCTGAGTACGGCCTCCTGTGTGAGCCCTATGGCAAGTGCAGTGTCTTCGACTGAATACGGCCTCCTATGTGAGTCCTATGGCAGGTGCAGAGTCTCCATATGAATACGGCCTCCTGTGTGAGCTCTATTGCAGGTGCAGAGTCTCCGTCTGAGTACAGCCTCCTTTGTGAGCTCTATTGCAGGTGCAGAGTCTCCGTCTGAGTACGGCCTCCTGTGTGAGCCCTATTGCAGGTGCAGAGTCTCCATCTGAGTACGGACTCCTGTATGAGCCCTATTGCGGGTGCAGAGTCTCCGTCTGAGTACGGCCTCCTGTGTGAGCCCTATGGCAAGTGCAGTGTCTTCGACTGAATACGGCCTCCTATGTGAGTCCTATGACAGGTGCAGAGTATCCATCTGAATACGGCCTCCTGTGTGAGCCCTATTGCAGGTGCAGAGTCTCCGTCTGAATACGGCCTCCTTTGTGAGCTCTATTGCAGGTGCAGTGTCTCCATCTGAGTACGGCCTCCTTTGTTAACCCTATTGCAGGTGCAGAGTCTCCGTCTGAGTACGGCCTCCTGTGTGAGCCCTATTGCAGGTGAAGAGTCTCCGTCTGATTACGGCCTCCTTTGTGAGCTCTATTGCAGGTGCAGAGTATCCGTCTGAGTACGGCCTCCTGTGTGAGCCCTATTGCAGGTGCAGAGTCTCCGTCTGAGTACGGCCTCCTTTGTGAGCTCTATTGCAGGTGCAGAGTCTCCGTCTGAGTGTTGGACAGTGTGTGACTGATTATGAGTCAGATACAACGGGTCCATATCTGCGTCTCTTTGCCGGTCACACTTGATGTAAATGCTGCTGCATAGCCTTTCCCTGGTGCACATTCCTGTATGTGAATCTGCAAGGACTGAGACGCCCTTTGCATCATCCATAGGTGCTGAAATACTGATTAATGCTTCCTTAGACGCCACATTCAGTTGAAACATTGAAACTTGCACCAGCCCTATTGTAGCTGCAGAGTCTCCGTCTGAGTATGGCCTCCTGTGTGAGCCCTATGACGGGTGCAGTGTCTTCGTCTGAGTACAGCCTCCTGTGTGAGCCCTATTGTAGGTGCAGAGTCTCTGTCTGAGTATGGCCTCCTGTGTGAGCCCTATGACAGGTGCAGAGTCTCCATCTGAGTACGGACTCCTGTATGAGCCCTATTGCGGGTTCAGAGTCTCCGTCTGAGTACGGCCTCCTGTGTGAGCCCTATGGCAAGTGCAGTGTCTTCGTCTGAATACGGCCTCCTATGTGAGCCCTATGACAGATGCAGTGTCTTCGTCTGAGTACAGCCTCCTTTGTGAGTCCTATGGCAGGCGCAGAGTCTCCATCTGAATATGGCCTCCTTTGTTAACCCTATTGCAGGTGCAGAGTCTCCGTCTGAGTACGGCCTCCTGTGTGAGCCCTATTGCAGGTGCAGAGTCTCCGTCTAAACGGCCTCCTGTGTGAGCCCTATTGCAGGTGCAGAGTCTCCGTCTGAGTACGGCCTCCTTTGTGAGCTCTATTGCAGGTGCAGAGTCTCCGTCTGAGTACGGCCTCCTGTGTGAGCCCTATTGCAGGTGCAGAGTCTCCGTCTGAGTACGGCCTCCTTCGTGAGCTCTATTGCAGGTGCAGAGTCTCCGTCTGAGTACGGCCTCCTGTGTGAGCCCTATGACAGGTGCAGAGTCTCCATCTGAGTACGGACTCCTGTATGAGCCCTATTGCGGGTGCAGAGTCTCTGTCTGAGTACGGCCTCCTGTGTGAGCCCTATGGCAAGTGCAGTGTCTTCGACTGAATACGGCCTCCTATGTGAGTCCTATGGCAGGTGCAGAGTCTCCATATGAATACGGCCTCCTGTGTGAGCTCTATTGCAGGTGCAGAGTCTCCGTCTGAGTACAGTCTCCTTTGTGAGCTCTATTGCAGGTGCAGAGTCTCCGTCTGAGTACGGCCTCCTGTGTGAGCCCTATTGCAGGTGCAGAGTCTCCATCTGAGTACGGACTCCTGTATGAGCCCTATTGCGGGTGCAGAGTCTCCGTCTGAGTACGGCCTCCTGTGTGAGCCCTATGGCAAGTGCAGTGTCTTCGACTGAATACGGCCTCCTATGTGAGTCCAATGACAGGTGCAGAGTATCCATCTGAATACGGCCTCCTGTGTGAGCCCTATTGCAGGTGCAGAGTCTCCGTCTGAATACGGCCTCCTTTGTGAGCTCTATTGCAGGTGCAGTGTCTCCATCTGAGTACGGCCTCCTTTGTTAACCCTATTGCAGGTGCAGAGTCTCCGTCTGAGTACGGCCTCCTGTGTGAGCCCTATTGCAGGTGAAGAGTCTCCGTCTGAATACGGCCTCCTTTGTGAGCTCTATTGCAGGTGCAGAGTATCCGTCTGAGTATGGCCTCCTGTGTGAGCCCTATTGCAGGTGCAGAGTCTCCGTCTGAGTACTGCCTCCTTTGTGAGCTCTATTGCAGGTGCAGAGTCTCCGTCTGAGTACGGCCTCCTGTGTGAGCCCTATGACAGGTGCAGAGTCTCCATCTGAGTACGGACTCCTGTATGAGCCCTATTGCGGGTGCAGAGTCTCCGTCTGAGTACGGCCTCCTGTGTGAGCCCTATGGCAAGTGCAGTGTCTTCGTCTGAATACGGCCTCCTATGTGAGCCCTATGACAGATGCAGTGTCTTCGTCTGAGTACAGCCTCCTTTGTGAGTCCTATGGCAGGCGCAGAGTCTCCATCTGAATATGGCCTCCTTTGTTAACCCTATTGCAGGTGCAGAGTCTCCGTCTGAGTACGGCCTCCTGTGTGAGCCCTATTGCAGGTGCAGAGTCTCCGTCTAAACGGCCTCCTGTGTGAGCCCTATTGCAGGTGCAGAGTCTCCGTCTGAGTACGGCCTCCTTTGTGAGCTCTATTGCAGGTGCAGAGTCTCCGTCTGAGTACGGCCTCCTGTGTGAGCCCTATTGCAGGTGCAGAGTCTCCGTCTGAGTACGGCCTCCTTCGTGAGCTCTATTGCAGGTGCAGAGTCTCCGTCTGAGTACGGCCTCCTGTGTGAGCCCTATGACAGGTGCAGAGTCTCCATCTGAGTACGGACTCCTGTATGAGCCCTATTGCGGGTGCAGAGTCTCTGTCTGAGTACGGCCTCCTGTGTGAGCCCTATGGCAAGTGCAGTGTCTTCGACTGAATACGGCCTCCTATGTGAGTCCTATGGCAGGTGCAGAGTCTCCATATGAATACGGCCTCCTGTGTGAGCTCTATTGCAGGTGCAGAGTCTCCGTCTGAGTACAGTCTCCTTTGTGAGCTCTATTGCAGGTGCAGAGTCTCCGTCTGAGTACGGCCTCCTGTGTGAGCCCTATTGCAGGTGCAGAGTCTCCATCTGAGTACGGACTCCTGTATGAGCCCTATTGCGGGTGCAGAGTCTCCGTCTGAGTACGGCCTCCTGTGTGAGCCCTATGGCAAGTGCAGTGTCTTCGACTGAATACGGCCTCCTATGTGAGTCCTATGACAGGTGCAGAGTATCCATCTGAATACGGCCTCCTGTGTGAGCCCTATTGCAGGTGCAGAGTCTCCGTCTGAATACGGCCTCCTTTGTGAGCTCTATTGCAGGTGCAGTGTCTCCATCTGAGTACGGCCTCCTTTGTTAACCCTATTGCAGGTGCAGAGTCTCCGTCTGAGTACGGCCTCCTGTGTGAGCCCTATTGCAGGTGAAGAGTCTCCGTCTGAGTACGGCCTCCTTTGTGAGCTCTATTGCAGGTGCAGAGTATCCGTCTGAGTATGGCCTCCTGTGTGAGCCCTATTGCAGGTGCAGAGTCTCCGTCTGAGTACTGCCTCCTTTGTGAGCTCTATTGCAGGTGCAGAGTCTCCGTCTGAGTACGGCCTCCTGTGTGAGCCTTATGACAGGTGCAGAGTCTCCATCTGAGTACGGACTCCTGTATGAGCCCTATTGCGGGTGCAGAGTCTCCGTCTGAGTACGGCCTCCTGTGTGAGCCCTATGGCAAGTGCAATGTCTTCGACTGAATACGGCCTCCTATGTGAGTCCTATGGCAGGTGCAGAGTCTCCATCTGAGTACGGCCTCCTGTATGAGCCCTATTGCGGGTGCAGAGTCTCCGTCTGAGTACGGCCTCCTGTGTGAGCCCTATGGCAAGTGCAGTGTCTTCGTCTGAATACGGCCTCCTATGTGAGTCCTATGGCAGGTGCAGAGTCTCCATCTGAATACGGCCTCCTGTGTGAGCCCTATTGCAGGTGCAGAGTCTCCGTCTGAATACGGCCTCCTTTGTGAGCTCTATTGCAGGTGCAGTGTCTCCATCTGAGTACGGCCTCCTTTGTTAACCCTATTGCAGGTGCAGAGTCTCCGTCTGAGTACGGCCTCCTTTGTGAGCCCTATTGCAGGTGCAGAGTCTCCGTCTGAGTACGGCCTCCTGTGTGAGCCCTATTGCAGGTGCAGAGTCTCCGTCTGAGTACGGCCTCCTATGTGAGCCCTATTGCAGGTGCAGAGTATCCGTCTGAGTACTGCCTCCTGTGTGAGCCCTATTGCAGGTGCAGAGTCTCCGTCTGAGTACGGCCTCCTTTGTGAGCTCTATTGCAGGTGCAGAGTCTCCGTCTGAGTACAGCCTCCTGTGTGAGCCCTATTGCAGGTGCAGAGTCTCCGTCTGAGTACGGCCTCCTGTGTGAGCCCTATTGCAGGTGCAGAGTCTCCGTCTGAGTACGGCCTCCTGTGTGAGCCCTATTGCAGGTGCAGAGTCTCCGTCTGAGTACGGCCTCCTTTGTGAGCTCTACTGCAGGTGCAGTGTCTCCATCTGAGTACGGCCTCCTTTGTTAACCCTATTGCAGGTGCAGAGTCTCCGTCTGAGTACGGCCTCCTTTGTGAGCTCTATTGCAGGTGCAGAGTCTCCGTCTGAGTACAGCCTCTTGTGTGAGCCCTATTGCAGGTGCAGAGTCTCCGTCTGAGTACGGCCTCCTGTGTGAGCCCTATTGCAGGTGCAGAGTCTCCGTCTGAGTACGGCCTCCTGTGTGAGCCCTATTGCAGGTGCAGAGTCTCCGTCTGAGTACGGCCTCCTTTGTGAGCTCTATTGCAGGTGCAGAGTCTCCGTCTGAGTACGGCCTCCTGTGTGAGCCCTATTGCAGGTGCAGAGTCTCCGTCTGAGTACGGCCTCCTTTATGAGCTCTATAGCAGGTGCAGAGTCTCCATCTGAATACAGCCTCCTGTGTGAGCCCTATTGCAGGTGCAGAGTCTCCGTCTGAATACGGCCTCCTTTGTGAGCTCTATTGCAGGTGCAGTGTCTCCATCTGAGTACGGCCTCCTTTGTTAACCCTATTGCAGGTGCAGAGTCTCCGTCTGAGTACGGCCTCCTTTGTGAGCTCTATTGCAGGTGCAGTGTCTCCATCTGAGTACGGCCTCCTTTGTTAACCTTATTGCAGGTGCAGAGTCTCCGTCTGAGTACGGCCTCCTTTGTTAACCCTATTGCAGGTGCAGAGTCTCCGTCTGAGTACGGCCTCCTTTGTGAGCCCTATTGCAGGTGCAGAGTCTCCGTCTGAATACGGCCTCCTGTGTGAGCCCTATTGCAGGTGCAGAGTCTCCGTCTGAGTACGGCCTCCTTTGTGAGCTCTATTGCAGGTGCAGTGTCTTCATCTGAGTACGGCCTCCTTTGTTAACCCTATTGCAGGTGCAGAGTCTCCGTCTGAGTACGGCCTCCTTTGTGAGCTCTATTGCAGGTGCAGAGTCTCCGTCTGAGTACAGCCTCCTGTGTGAGCCCTATTGCAGGTGCAGAGTCTCCGTCTGAGTACGGCCTCCTGTGTGAGCCCTATTGCAGGTGCAGAGTCTCTGTCTGAGTACGGCCTCCTGTGTGAGCCCTATTGCTGGTGCAGAGTCTCCGTCTGAGTACGGCCTCCTTTGTGAGCTCTATTGCAGGTGCAGTGTCTCCATCTGAGTACGGCCTCCTTTGTTAACCCTATTGCAGGTGCAGAGTCTCCGTCTGAGTACGGCCTCCTTTGTGAGCTCTATTGCAGGTGCAGAGTCTCCGTCTGAGTACAGCCTCTTGTGTGAGCCCTATTGCAGGTGCAGAGTCTCCGTCTGAGTACGGCCTCCTGTGTGAGCCCTATAGCAGGTGCAGAGTCTCCGTCTGAGTACGGCCTCCTGTGTGAGCCCTATTGCAGGTGCAGAGTCTCCGTCTGAGTACTGCCTCCTGTGTGAGCCCTATTGCAGGTGCAGAGTCTCCGTCTGAGTACGGCCTCCTTTGTGAGCTCTATTGCAGGTGCAGAGTCTCCGTCTGAGTACGGCCTCCTGTGTGAGCCCTATTGCAGGTGCAGAGTCTCCGTCTGAGTACGGCCTCCTTTATGAGCTCTATTGCAGGTGCAGAGTCTCCATCTGAATACAGCCTCCTGTGTGAGCCCTATTGCAGGTGCAGAGTCTCCGTCTGAATACGGCCTCCTTTGTGAGCTCTATTGCAGGTGCAGTGTCTCCATCTGAGTACGGCCTCCTTTGTTAACCCTATTGCAGGTGCAGAGTCTCCGTCTGAGTACGGCCTCCTTTGTGAGCTCTATTGCAGGTGCAGTGTCTCCATCTGAGTATGGCCTCCTTTGTTAACCTTATTGCAGGTGCAGAGTCTCCGTCTGAGTACGGCCTCCTTTGTTAACCCTATTGCAGGTGCAGAGTCTCCGTCTGAGTACGGCCTCCTTTGTGAGCCCTATTGCAGGTGCAGAGTCTCCGTCTGAGTACGGCCTCCTGTGTGAGCCCTATTGCAGGTGCAGAGTCTCCGTCTGAGTACGGCCTCCTTTGTGAGCTCTATTGCAGGTGCAGAGTCTCCGTCTGAGTACGGCCTCCTGTGTGAGCCCTATTGCAGGTGCAGAGTCTCCGTCTGAGTACGGCCTCCTTTGTGAGCTCTATTGCAGGTGCAGAGTCTCCGTCTGAGTACGGCCTCCTGTGTGAGCCCTATTGCAGGTGCAGAGTCTCCGTCTGAGTACGGCCTCCTGTGTGAGCCCTATTGCAGGTGCAGAGTCTCCGTCTGAGTACGGCCTCCTTTGTGAGCTCTATTGCAGGTGCAGAGTCTCCATCTGAGTACGGCCTCCTGTGTGAGCCCTATTGCAGGTGCAGAGTCTCCGTCTGAGTACGGCCTCCTGTGTGAGCCCTAAAGCAGGTGCAGAGTCTCCGTCTGAGTACGGCCTCCTGTGTAAGCCCTATTGCAGGTGCAGAGTCTCCGTCTGAGTACGGCCTCCGGTGTGAGCCCTATGACAGATGCAGTGTCTTCGTCTGAGTACGGCCTCCTGTGTGAGTCCTATGGCAGGTGCAGTGTCTCCATCTGAGTACGGCCTCCTGTGTGAGCCCTATTGCAGGTGCAGAGTCTCCGTCTGAGTACGGCCTCCTTTGTTAACCCTATTGCAGGTGCAGAGTCTCCGTCTGAGTACGGCCTCCTTTGTGAGCTCTATTGCAGGTGCAGAGTCTCCGTCTGAGTACGGCCTCCTGTGTGAGCTCTATTGCAGGTGCAGTGTCTCCATCTGAGTACGGCCTCCTTTGTTAACCCTATTGTAGGTGCAGAGTCTCCGTCTGAGTACGGCCTCCTTTGTGAGCTCTATTGCAGGTGCAGAGTCTCCGTCTGAGTACGGCCTCCTGTGTGAGCCCTATTGCGGGTGCAGAGTCTCTGTCTGAGTACGGCCTCCTGTGTGAGCCCTATGGCAAGTGCAGTGTCTTCGACTGAATACGGCCTCCTATGTGAGTCCTATGGCAGGTGCAGAGTCTCCATATGAATACGGCCTCCTGTGTGAGCTCTATTGCAGGTGCAGAGTCTCCGTCTGAGTACAGCCTCCTTTGTGAGCTCTATTGCAGGTGCAGAGTCTCCGTCTGAGTACGGCCTCCTGTGTGAGCCCTATTGCAGGTGCAGAGTCTCCATCTGAGTACGGACTCCTGTATGAGCCCTATTGCGGGTGCAGAGTCTCCGTCTGAATACGGCCTCCTGTGTGAGCCCTATGGCAAGTGCAGTGTCTTCGACTGAATACGGCCTCCTATGTGAGTCCTATGACAGGTGCAGAGTATCCATCTGAATACGGCCTCCTGTGTGAGCCCTATTGCAGGTGCAGAGTCTCCGTCTGAATACGGCCTCCTTTGTGAGCTCTATTGCAGGTGCAGTGTCTCCATCTGAGTACGGCCTCCTTTGTTAACCCTATTGCAGGTGCAGAGTCTCCGTCTGAGTACGGCCTCCTGTGTGAGCCCTATTGCAGGTGCAGAGTCTCCGTCTGAGTACGGCCTCCTTTGTGAGCTCTATTGCAGGTGCAGAGTATCCGTCTGAGTACGGCCTCCTGTGTGAGCCCTATTGCAGGTGCAGAGTCTCCGTCTGAGTACGGCCTCCTTTGTGAGCTCTATTGCAGGTGCAGAGTCTCCGTCTGAGTACGGCCTCCTGTGTGAGCCCTATGACAGGTGCAGAGTCTCCATCTGAGTACGGACTCCTGTATGAGCCCTATTGCGGGTGCAGAGTCTCCGTCTGAGTACGGCCTCCTGTGTGAGCCCTATGGCAAGTGCAGTGTCTTCGACTGATTACGGCCTCCTATGTGAGTCCTATGGCAGGTGCAGAGTCTCCATCTGAGTACGGCCTCCTGTAAGAGCCCTATTGCGGGTGCAGAGTCTCCGTCTGAGTACGGCCTCCTGTGTGAGCCCTATGGCAAGTGCAGTGTCTTCGTCTGAATACGGCCTCCTATGTGAGTCCTATGGCAGGTGCAGAGTCTCCATCTGAATACGGCCTCCTGTGTGAGCCCTATTGCAGGTGCAGAGTCTCCGTCTGAATACGGCCTCCTTTGTGAGCTCTATTGCAGGTGCAGTGTCTCCATCTGAGTACGGCCTCCTTTGTTAACCCTATTGCAGGTGCAGAGTCTCCGTCTGAGTACGGCCTCCTTTGTGAGCCCTATTGCAGGTGCAGAGTCTCCGTCTGAGTACGGCCTCCTGTGTGAGCCCTATTGCAGGTGCAGAGTCTCCGTCTGAGTACGGCCTCCTTTGTGAGCTCTATTGCAGGTGCAGTGTCTTCATCTGAGTACGGCCTCCTTTGTTAACCCTATTGCAGGTGCAGAGTCTCCGTCTGAGTACGGCCTCCTTTGTGAGCTCTATTGCAGGTGCAGAGTCTCCGTCTGAGTACAGCCTCTTGTGTGAGCCCTATTGCAGGTGCAGAGTCTCCGTCTGAGTACGGCCTCCTGTGTGAGCCCTATTGCAGGTGCAGAGTCTCCGTCTGAGTACGGCCTCCTGTGTGAGCCCTATTGCAGGTGCAGAGTCTCCGTCTGAGTACTGCCTCCTGTGTGAGCCCTATTGCAGGTGCAGAGTCTCCGTCTGAGTACGGCCTCCTTTGTGAGCTCTATTGCAGGTGCAGAGTCTCCGTCTGAGTACAGCCTCCTGTGTGAGCCCTATTGCAGGTGCAGAGTCTCCGTCTGAGTACGGCCTCCTGTGTGAGCCCTATTGCAGGTGCAGAGTCTCCGTCTGAGTACGGCCTCCTGTGTGAGCCCTATTGCAGGTGCAGAGTCTCCGTCTGAGTACGGCCTCCTTTGTGAGCTCTACTGCAGGTGCATTGTCTCCATCTGAGTACGGCCTCCTTTGTTAACCCTATTGCAGGTGCAGAGTCTCCGTCTGAGTACGGCCTCCTTTGTGAGCTCTATTGCAGGTGCAGAGTCTCCGTCTGAGTACAGCCTCTTGTGTGAGCCCTATTGCAGGTGCAGAGTCTCCGTCTGAGTACGGCCTCCTGTGTGAGCCCTATTGCAGGTGCAGAGTCTCCGTCTGAGTACGGCCTCCTGTGTGAGCCCTATTGCAGGTGCAGAGTCTCCGTCTGAGTACTGCCTCCTGTGTGAGCCCTATTGCAGGTGCAGAGTCTCCGTCTGAGTACGGCCTCCTTTGTGAGCTCTATTGCAGGTGCAGAGTCTCCGTCTGAGTACGGCCTCCTGTGTGAGCCCTATTGCAGGTGCAGAGTCTCCGTCTGAGTACGGCCTCCTTTATGAGCTCTATTGCAGGTGCAGAGTCTCCATCTGAATACAGCCTCCTGTGTGAGCCCTATTGCAGGTGCAGAGTCTCTGTCTGAATACGGCCTCCTTTGTGAGCTCTATTGCAGGTGCAGTGTCTCCATCTGAGTACGGCCTCCTTTGTTAACCCTATTGCAGGTGCAGAGTCTCCGTCTGAGTACGGCCTCCTTTGTGAGCTCTATTGCAGGTGCAGTGTCTCCATCTGAGTACGGCCTCCTTTGTTAACCTTATTGCAGGTGCAGAGTCTCCGTCTGAGTACGGCCTCCTTTGTTAACCCTATTGTAGGTGCAGAGTCTCCGTCTGAGTACGGCCTCCTTTGTGAGCCCTATTGCAGGTGCAGAGTCTCCGTCTGAATACGGCCTCCTGTGTGAGCCCTATTGCAGGTGCAGAGTCTCCGTCTGAGTACGGCCTCCTTTGTGAGCTCTATTGCAGGTGCAGTGTCTTCATCTGAGTACGGCCTCCTTTGTTAACCCTATTGCAGGTGCAGAGTCTCCGTCTGAGTACGGCCTCCTTTGTGAGCTCTATTGCAGGTGCAGAGTCTCCGTCTGAGTACAGCCTCCTGTGTGAGCCCTATTGCAGGTGCAGAGTCTCCGTCTGAGTACGGCCTCCTGTGTGAGCCCTATTGCAGGTGCAGAGTCTCCGTCTGAGTACGGCCTCCTGTGTGAGCCCTATTGCAGGTGCAGAGTCTCCGTCTGAGTACGGCCTCCTTTGTGAGCTCTATTGCAGGTGCAGTGTCTCCATCTGAGTACGGCCTCCTTTGTTAACCCTATTGCAGGTGCAGAGTCTCCGTCTGAGTACGGCCTCCTTTGTGAGCTCTATTGCAGGTGCAGAGTCTCCGTCTGAGTACAGCCTCTTGTGTGAGCCCTATTGCAGGTGCAGAGTCTCCGTCTGAGTACGGCCTCCTGTGTGAGCCCTATTGCAGGTGCAGAGTCTCCGTCTGAGTACGGCCTCCTGTGTGAGCCCTATTGCAGGTGCAGAGTCTCCGTCTGAGTACTGCCTCCTGTGTGAGCCCTATTGCAGGTGCAGAGTCTCCGTCTGAGTACGGCCTCCTTTGTGAGCTCTATTGCAGGTGCAGAGTCTCCGTCTGAGTACGGCCTCCTGTGTGAGCCCTATTGCAGGTGCAGAGTCTCCGTCTGAGTACGGCCTCCTTTATGAGCTCTATTGCAGGTGCAGAGTCTCCATCTGAATACAGCCTCCTGTGTGAGCCCTATTGCAGGTGCAGAGTCTCCGTCTGAATACGGCCTCCTTTGTGAGCTCTATTGCAGGTGCAGTGTCTCCATCTGAGTACGGCCTCCTTTGTTAACCCTATTGCAGGTGCAGAGTCTCCGTCTGAGTACGGCCTCCTTTGTGAGCTCTATTGCAGGTGCAGTGTCTCCATCTGAGTACGGCCTCCTTTGTTAACCTTATTGCAGGTGCAGAGTCTCCGTCTGAGTACGGCCTCCTTTGTTAACCCTATTGCAGGTGCAGAGTCTCCGTCTGAGTACGGCCTCCTTTGTGAGCCCTATTGCAGGTGCAGAGTCTCCGTCTGAGTACGGCCTCCTGTGTGAGCCCTATTGCAGGTGCAGAGTCTCCGTCTGAGTACGGCCTCCTTTGTGAGCTCTATTGCAGGTGCAGAGTCTCCGTCTGAGTACGGCCTCCTGTGTGAGCCCTATTGCAGGTGCAGAGTCTCCGTCTGAGTACGGCCTCCTTTGTGAGCTCTATTGCAGGTGCAGAGTCTCCGTCTGAGTACGGCCTCCTGTGTGAGCCCTATTGCAGGTGCAGAGTCTCCGTCTGAGTACGGCCTCCTGTGTGAGCCCTATTGCAGGTGCAGAGTCTCCGTCTGAGTACGGCCTCCTTTGTGAGCTCTATTGCAGGTGCAGAGTCTCCATCTGAGTACGGCCTCCTGTGTGAGCCCTATTGCAGGTGCAGAGTCTCCGTCTGAGTACGGCCTCCTGTGTGAGCCCTAAAGCAGGTGCAGAGTCTCCGTCTGAGTACGGCCTCCTGTGTAAGCCCTATTGCAGGTGCAGAGTCTCCGTCTGAGTACGGCCTCCGGTGTGAGCCCTATGGCAGATGCAGTGTCTTCGTCTGAGTACGGCCTCCTGTGTGAGTCCTATGGCAGGTGCAGTGTCTCCATCTGAGTACGGCCTCCTGTGTGAGCCCTATTGCAGGTGCAGAGTCTCCGTCTGAGTACGGCCTCCTTTGTTAACCCTATTGCAGGTGCAGAGTCTCCGTCTGAGTACGGCCTCCTTTGTGAGCTCTATTGCAGGTGCAGAGTCTCCGTCTGAGTACGGCCTCCTGTGTGAGCTCTATTGCAGGTGCAGTGTCTCCATCTGAGTACGGCCTCCTTTGTTAACCCTATTGTAGGTGCAGAGTCTCCGTCTGAGTACGGCCTCCTTTGTGAGCTCTATTGCAGGTGCAGAGTCTCCGTCTGAGTACGGCCTCCTGTGTGAGCCCTATTGCGGGTGCAGAGTCTCTGTCTGAGTACGGCCTCCTGTGTGAGCCCTATGGCAAGTGCAGTGTCTTCGACTGAATACGGCCTCCTATGTGAGTCCTATGGCAGGTGCAGAGTCTCCATATGAATACGGCCTCCTGTGTGAGCTCTATTGCAGGTGCAGAGTCTCCGTCTGAGTACAGCCTCCTTTGTGAGCTCTATTGCAGGTGCAGAGTCTCCGTCTGAGTACGGCCTCCTGTGTGAGCCCTATTGCAGGTGCAGAGTCTCCATCTGAGTACGGACTCCTGTATGAGCCCTATTGCGGGTGCAGAGTCTCCGTCTGAGTACGGCCTCCTGTGTGAGCCCTATGGCAAGTGCAGTGTCTTCGACTGAATACGGCCTCCTATGTGAGTCCTATGACAGGTGCAGAGTATCCATCTGAATACGGCCTCCTGTGTGAGCCCTATTGCAGGTGCAGAGTCTCCGTCTGAATACGGCCTCCTTTGTGAGCTCTATTGCAGGTGCAGTGTCTCCATCTGAGTACGGCCTCCTTTGTTAACCCTATTGCAGGTGCAGAGTCTCCGTCTGAGTACGGCCTCCTGTGTGAGCCCTATTGCAGGTGCAGAGTCTCCGTCTGAGTACGGCCTCCTTTGTGAGCTCTATTGCAGGTGCAGAGTATCCGTCTGAGTACGGCCTCCTGTGTGAGCCCTATTGCAGGTGCAGAGTCTCCGTCTGAGTACGGCCTCCTTTGTGAGCTCTATTGCAGGTGCAGAGTCTCCGTCTGAGTACGGCCTCCTGTGTGAGCCCTATGACAGGTGCAGAGTCTCCATCTGAGTACGGCCTCCTGTATGAGCCCTATTGCGGGTGCAGAGTCTCCGTCTGAGTACGGCCTCCTGTGTGAGCCCTATGGCAAGTGCAGTGTCTTCGTCTGAATACGGCCTCCTATGTGAGTCCTATGGCAGGTGCAGAGTCTCCGTCTGAGTACGGCCTCCTTTGTGAGCTCTATTGCAGGTGCAGAGTATCCGTCTGAGTACTGCCTCCTGTGTGAGCCCTATTGCAGGTGCAGAGTCTCCGTCTGAGTACTGCCTCCTGTGTGAGCCCTATTGCAGGTGCAGAGTCTCCGTCTGAGTACGGCCTCCTTTGTGAGCTCTATTGCAGGTGCAGAGTCTCCATCTGAGTACGGCCTCCTGTGTGAGCCCTATTGCAGGTGCAGAGTCTCCGTCTGAGTACGGCCTCCTGTGTGAGCCCTAAAGCAGGTGCAGAGTCTCCGTCTGAGTACGGCCTCCTGTGTAAGCCCTATTGCAGGTGCAGAGTCTCCGTCTGAGTACGGCCTCCGGTGTGAGCCCTATGACAGATGCAGTGTCTTCGTCTGAATACGGCCTCCTATGTGAGTCCTATGGCAGGTGCAGAGTCTCCATCTGAATACGGCCTCCTGTGTGAGCCCTATTGCAGGTGCAGAGTCTCCGTCTGAATACGGCCTCCTTTGTGAGCTCTATTGCAGGTGCAGTGTCTCCATCTGAGTACGGCCTCCTTTGTTAACCCTATTGCAGGTGCAGAGTCTCCGTCTGAGTACGGCCTCCTTTGTGAGCCCTATTGCAGGTGCAGAGTCTCCGTCTGAGTACGGCCTCCTGTGTGAGCCCTATTGCAGGTGCAGAGTCTCCGTCTGAGTACGGCCTCCTTTGTGAGCTCTATTGCAGGTGCAGTGTCTTCATCTGAGTACGGCCTCCTTTGTTAACCCTATTGCAGGTGCAGAGTCTCCGTCTGAGTACGGCCTCCTTTGTGAGCTCTATTGCAGGTGCAGAGTTTCCGTCTGAGTACAGCCTCTTGTGTGAGCCCTATTGCAGGTGCAGAGTCTCCGTCTGAGTACGGCCTCCTGTGTGAGCCCTATTGCAGGTGCAGAGTCTCCGTCTGAGTACGGCCTCCTGTGTGAGCCCTATTGCAGGTGCAGAGTCTCCGTCTGAGTACTGCCTCCTGTGTGAGCCCTATTGCAGGTGCAGAGTCTCCGTCTGAGTACGGCCTCCTTTGTGAGCTCTATTGCAGGTGCAGAGTCTCCGTCTGAGTACAGCCTCCTGTGTGAGCCCTATTGCAGGTGCAGAGTCTCCGTCTGAGTACGGCCTCCTGTGTGAGCCCTATTGCAGGTGCAGAGTCTCCGTCTGAGTACGGCCTCCTGTGTGAGCCCTATTGCAGGTGCAGAGTCTCCGTCTGAGTACGGCCTCCTTTGTGAGCTCTACTGCAGGTGCATTGTCTCCATCTGAGTACGGCCTCCTTTGTTAACCCTATTGCAGGTGCAGAGTCTCCGTCTGAGTACGGCCTCCTTTGTGAGCTCTATTGCAGGTGCAGAGTCTCCGTCTGAGTACAGCCTCTTGTGTGAGCCCTATTGCAGGTGCAGAGTCTCCGTCTGAGTACGGCCTCCTGTGTGAGCCCTATTGCATGTGCAGAGTCTCCGTCTGAGTACGGCCTCCTGTGTGAGCCCTATTGCAGGTGCAGAGTCTCCGTCTGAGTACTGCCTCCTGTGTGAGCCCTATTGCAGGTGCAGAGTCTCCGTCTGAGTACGGCCTCCTTTGTGAGCTCTATTGCAGGTGCAGAGTCTCCGTCTGAGTACGGCCTCCTGTGTGAGCCCTATTGCAGGTGCAGAGTCTCCGTCTGAGTACGGCCTCCTTTATGAGCTCTATTGCAGGTGCAGAGTCTCCATCTGAATACAGCCTCCTGTGTGAGCCCTATTGCAGGTGCAGAGTCTCTGTCTGAATACGGCCTCCTTTGTGAGCTCTATTGCAGGTGCAGTGTCTCCATCTGAGTACGGCCTCCTTTGTTAACCCTATTGCAGGTGCAGAGTCTCCGTCTGAGTACGGCCTCCTTTGTGAGCTCTATTGCAGGTGCAGTGTCTCCATCTGAGTACGGCCTCCTTTGTTAACCTTATTGCAGGTGCAGAGTCTCCGTCTGAGTACGGCCTCCTTTGTTAACCCTATTGCAGGTGCAGAGTCTCCGTCTGAGTACGGCCTCCTTTGTGAGCCCTATTGCAGGTGCAGAGTCTCCGTCTGAATACGGCCTCCTGTGTGAGCCCTATTGCAGGTGCAGAGTCTCCGTCTGAGTACGGCCTCCTTTGTGAGCTCTATTGCAGGTGCAGTGTCTTCATCTGAGTACGGCCTCCTTTGTTAACCCTATTGCAGGTGCAGAGTCTCCGTCTGAGTACGGCCTCCTTTGTGAGCTCTATTGCAGGTGCAGAGTCTCCGTCTGAGTACAGCCTCCTGTGTGAGCCCTATTGCAGGTGCAGAGTCTCCGTCTGAGTACGGCCTCCTGTGTGAGCCCTATTGCAGGTGCAGAGTCTCCGTCTGAGTACGGCCTCCTGTGTGAGCCCTATTGCAGGTGCAGAGTCTCCGTCTGAGTACGGCCTCCTTTGTGAGCTCTATTGCAGGTGCAGTGTCTCCATCTGAGTACGGCCTCCTTTGTTAACCCTATTGCAGGTGCAGAGTCTCCGTCTGAGTACGGCCTCCTTTGTGAGCTCTATTGCAGGTGCAGAGTCTCCGTCTGAGTACAGCCTCTTGTGTGAGCCCTATTGCAGGTGCAGAGTCTCCGTCTGAGTACGGCCTCCTGTGTGAGCCCTATTGCAGGTGCAGAGTCTCCGTCTGAGTACGGCCTCCTGTGTGAGCCCTATTGCAGGTGCAGAGTCTCCGTCTGAGTACGGCCTCCTGTGTGAGCCCTATTGCAGGTGCAGAGTCTCCGTCTGAGTACGGCCTCCTTTGTGAGCTCTATTGCAGGTGCAGAGTCTCCGTCTGAGTACGGCCTCCTGTGTGAGCCCTATTGCAGGTGCAGAGTCTCCGTCTGAGTACGGCCTCCTTTATGAGCTCTATTGCAGGTGCAGAGTCTCCATCTGAATACAGCCTCCTGTGTGAGCCCTATTGCAGGTGCAGAGTCTCCGTCTGAATACGGCCTCCTTTGTGAGCTCTATTGCAGGTGCAGTGTCTCCATCTGAGTACGGCCTCCTTTGTTAACCCTATTGCAGGTGCAGAGTCTCCGTCTGAGTACGGCCTCCTTTGTGAGCTCTATTGCAGGTGCAGTGTCTCCATCTGAGTACGGCCTCCTTTGTTAACCTTATTGCAGGTGCAGAGTCTCCGTCTGAGTACGGCCTCCTTTGTTAACCCTATTGCAGGTGCAGAGTCTCCGTCTGAGTACGGCCTCCTTTGTGAGCCCTATTGCAGGTGCAGAGTCTCCGTCTGAGTACGGCCTCCTGTGTGAGCCCTATTGCAGGTGCAGAGTCTCCGTCTGAGTACGGCCTCCTTTGTGAGCTCTATTGCAGGTGCAGAGTCTCCGTCTGAGTACGGCCTCCTGTGTGAGCCCTATTGCAGGTGCAGAGTCTCCGTCTGAGTACGGCCTCCTTTGTGAGCTCTATTGCAGGTGCAGAGTCTCCGTCTGAGTACGGCCTCCTGTGTGAGCCCTATTGCAGGTGCAGAGTCTCCGTCTGAGTACGGCCTCCTGTGTGAGCCCTATTGCAGGTGCAGAGTCTCCGTCTGAGTACGGCCTCCTTTGTGAGCTCTATTGCAGGTGCAGAGTCTCCATCTGAGTACGGCCTCCTGTGTGAGCCCTATTGCAGGTGCAGAGTCTCCGTCTGAGTACGGCCTCCTGTGTGAGCCCTAAAGCAGGTGCAGAGTCTCCGTCTGAGTACGGCCTCCTGTGTAAGCCCTATTGCAGGTGCAGAGTCTCCGTCTGAGTACGGCCTCCGGTGTGAGCCCTATGGCAGATGCAGTGTCTTCGTCTGAGTACGGCCTCCTGTGTGAGTCCTATGGCAGGTGCAGTGTCTCCATCTGAGTACGGCCTCCTGTGTGAGCCCTATTGCAGGTGCAGAGTCTCCGTCTGAGTACGGCCTCCTTTGTTAACCCTATTGCAGGTGCAGAGTCTCCGTCTGAGTACGGCCTCCTTTGTGAGCTCTATTGCAGGTGCAGAGTCTCCGTCTGAGTACGGCCTCCTGTGTGAGCTCTATTGCAGGTGCAGTGTCTCCATCTGAGTACGGCCTCCTTTGTTAACCCTATTGTAGGTGCAGAGTCTCCGTCTGAGTACGGCCTCCTTTGTGAGCTCTATTGCAGGTGCAGAGTCTCCGTCTGAGTACGGCCTCCTGTGTGAGCCCTATTGCGGGTGCAGAGTCTCTGTCTGAGTACGGCCTCCTGTGTGAGCCCTATGGCAAGTGCAGTGTCTTCGACTGAATACGGCCTCCTATGTGAGTCCTATGGCAGGTGCAGAGTCTCCATATGAATACGGCCTCCTGTGTGAGCTCTATTGCAGGTGCAGAGTCTCCGTCTGAGTACAGCCTCCTTTGTGAGCTCTATTGCAGGTGCAGAGTCTCCGTCTGAGTACGGCCTCCTGTGTGAGCCCTATTGCAGGTGCAGAGTCTCCATCTGAGTACGGACTCCTGTATGAGCCCTATTGCGGGTGCAGAGTCTCCGTCTGAGTACGGCCTCCTGTGTGAGCCCTATGGCAAGTGCAGTGTCTTCGACTGAATACGGCCTCCTATGTGAGTCCTATGACAGGTGCAGAGTATCCATCTGAATACGGCCTCCTGTGTGAGCCCTATTGCAGGTGCAGAGTCTCCGTCTGAATACGGCCTCCTTTGTGAGCTCTATTGCAGGTGCAGTGTCTCCATCTGAGTACGGCCTCCTTTGTTAACCCTATTGCAGGTGCAGAGTCTCCGTCTGAGTACGGCCTCCTGTGTGAGCCCTATTGCAGGTGCAGAGTCTCCGTCTGAGTACGGCCTCCTTTGTGAGCTCTATTGCAGGTGCAGAGTATCCGTCTGAGTACGGCCTCCTGTGTGAGCCCTATTGCAGGTGCAGAGTCTCCGTCTGAGTACGGCCTCCTTTGTGAGCTCTATTGCAGGTGCAGAGTCTCCGTCTGAGTACGGCCTCCTGTGTGAGCCCTATGACAGGTGCAGAGTCTCCATCTGAGTACGGCCTCCTGTATGAGCCCTATTGCGGGTGCAGAGTCTCCGTCTGAGTACGGCCTCCTGTGTGAGCCCTATGGCAAGTGCAGTGTCTTCGTCTGAATACGGCCTCCTATGTGAGTCCTATGGCAGGTGCAGAGTCTCCATCTGAATACGGCCTCCTGTGTGAGCCCTATTGCAGGTGCAGAGTCTCCGTCTGAATACGGCCTCCTTTGTGAGCTCTATTGCAGGTGCAGTGTCTCCATCTGAGTACGGCCTCCTTTGTTAACCCTATTGCAGGTGCAGAGTCTCCGTCTGAGTACGGCCTCCTTTGTGAGCCCTATTGCAGGTGCAGAGTCTCCGTCTGAGTACGGCCTCCTGTGTGAGCCCTATTGCAGGTGCAGAGTCTCCGTCTGAGTACGGCCTCCTTTGTGAGCTCTATTGCAGGTGCAGTGTCTTCATCTGAGTACGGCCTCCTTTGTTAACCCTATTGCAGGTGCAGAGTCTCCGTCTGAGTACGGCCTCCTTTGTGAGCTCTATTGCAGGTGCAGAGTCTCCGTCTGAGTACAGCCTCTTGTGTGAGCCCTATTGCAGGTGCAGAGTCTCCGTCTGAGTACGGCCTCCTGTGTGAGCCCTATTGCAGGTGCAGAGTCTCCGTCTGAGTACGGCCTCCTGTGTGAGCCCTATTGCAGGTGCAGAGTCTCCGTCTGAGTACTGCCTCCTGTGTGAGCCCTATTGCAGGTGCAGAGTCTCCGTCTGAGTACGGCCTCCTTTGTGAGCTCTATTGCAGGTGCAGAGTCTCCGTCTGAGTACAGCCTCCTGTGTGAGCCCTATTGCAGGTGCAGAGTCTCCGTCTGAGTACGGCCTCCTGTGTGAGCCCTATTGCAGGTGCAGAGTCTCCGTCTGAGTACGGCCTCCTGTGTGAGCCCTATTGCAGGTGCAGAGTCTCCGTCTGAGTACGGCCTCCTTTGTGAGCTCTACTGCAGGTGCAGTGTCTCCATCTGAGTACGGCCTCCTTTGTTAACCCTATTGCAGGTGCAGAGTCTCCGTCTGAGTACGGCCTCCTTTGTGAGCTCTATTGCAGGTGCAGAGTCTCCGTCTGAGTACAGCCTCTTGTGTGAGCCCTATTGCAGGTGCAGAGTCTCCGTCTGAGTACGGCCTCCTGTGTGAGCCCTATTGCAGGTGCAGAGTCTCCGTCTGAGTACGGCCTCCTGTGTGAGCCCTATTGCAGGTGCAGAGTCTCCGTCTGAGTACTGCCTCCTGTGTGAGCCCTATTGCAGGTGCAGAGTCTCCGTCTGAGTACGGCCTCCTTTGTGAGCTCTATTGCAGGTGCAGAGTCTCCGTCTGAGTACGGCCTCCTGTGTGAGCCCTATTGCAGGTGCAGAGTCTCCGTCTGAGTACGGCCTCCTTTATGAGCTCTATTGCAGGTGCAGAGTCTCCATCTGAATACAGCCTCCTGTGTGAGCCCTATTGCAGGTGCAGAGTCTCTGTCTGAATACGGCCTCCTTTGTGAGCTCTATTGCAGGTGCAGTGTCTCCATCTGAGTACGGCCTCCTTTGTTAACCCTATTGCAGGTGCAGAGTCTCCGTCTGAGTACGGCCTCCTTTGTGAGCTCTATTGCAGGTGCAGAGTCTCCGTCTGAGTACGGCCTCCTGTGTGAGCCCTATTGCAGGTGCAGAGTCTCCGTCTGAGTACGGCCTCCTTTATGAGCTCTATTGCAGGTGCAGAGTCTCCATCTGAATACAGCCTCCTGTGTGAGCCCTATTGCAGGTGCAGAGTCTCCGTCTGAATACGGCCTCCTTTGTGAGCTCTATTGCAGGTGCAGTGTCTCCATCTGAGTACGGCCTCCTTTGTTAACCCTATTGCAGGTGCAGAGTCTCCGTCTGAGTACGGCCTCCTTTGTGAGCTCTATTGCAGGTGCAGTGTCTCCATCTGAGTACGGCCTCCTTTGTTAACCTTATTGCAGGTGCAGAGTCTCCGTCTGAGTACGGCCTCCTTTGTTAACCCTATTGCAGGTGCAGAGTCTCCGTCTGAGTACGGCCTCCTTTGTGAGCCCTATTGCAGGTGCAGAGTCTCCGTCTGAGTACGGCCTCCTGTGTGAGCCCTATTGCAGGTGCAGAGTCTCCGTCTGAGTACGGCCTCCTTTGTGAGCTCTATTGCAGGTGCAGAGTCTCCGTCTGAGTACGGCCTCCTGTGTGAGCCCTATTGCAGGTGCAGAGTCTCCGTCTGAGTACGGCCTCCTTTGTGAGCTCTATTGCAGGTGCAGAGTCTCCGTCTGAGTACGGCCTCCTGTGTGAGCCCTATTGCAGGTGCAGAGTCTCCGTCTGAGTACGGCCTCCTGTGTGAGCCCTATTGCAGGTGCAGAGTCTCCGTCTGAGTACGGCCTCCTTTGTGAGCTCTATTGCAGGTGCAGAGTCTCCATCTGAGTACGGCCTCCTGTGTGAGCCCTATTGCAGGTGCAGAGTCTCCGTCTGAGTACGGCCTCCTGTGTGAGCCCTATTGCAGGTGCAGAGTCTCCGTCTGAGTACGGCCTCCTGTGTAAGCCCTATTGCAGGTGCAGAGTCTCCGTCTGAGTACGGCCTCCGGTGTGAGCCCTATGACAGATGCAGTGTCTTCGTCTGAGTACGGCCTCCTGTGTGAGTCCTATGGCAGGTGCAGTGTCTCCATCTGAGTACGGCCTCCTGTGTGAGCCCTATTGCAGGTGCAGAGTCTCCGTCTGAGTACGGCCTCCTTTGTTAACCCTATTGCAGGTGCAGAGTCTCCGTCTGAGTACGGCCTCCTTTGTGAGCTCTATTGCAGGTGCAGAGTCTCCGTCTGAGTACGGCCTCCTGTGTGAGCTCTATTGCAGGTGCAGTGTCTCCATCTGAGTACGGCCTCCTTTGTTAACCCTATTGCAGGTGCAGAGTCTCCGTCTGAGTACGGCCTCCTTTGTGAGCTCTATGGCAAGTGCAGTGTCTTCGACTGAATACGGCCTCCTGTATGAGCCCTATTGCGGGTGCAGAGTCTCCGTCTGAGTACGGCCTCCTGTGTGAGCTTTATTGCAGGTGCAGTGTCTCCATCTGAGTACGGCCTCCTTTGTTAACCCTATTGCAGGTGCAGAGTCTCCGTCTGAGTACGGCCTCCTGTGTGAGCCCTATTGCAGGTGCAGAGTCTCCATCTGAGTACGGACTCCTGTATGAGCCCTATTGCTGGTGCAGAGTCTCCGTCTGAGTACGGCCTCCTGTGTGAGCCCTATGGCAAGTGCAGTGTCTTCGACTGAATACGGCCTCCTATGTGAGTCCTATGACAGGTGCAGAGTATCCATCTGAATACGGCCTCCTGTGTGAGCCCTATTGCAGGTGCAGAGTCTCCGTCTGAATACGGCCTCCTTTGTGAGCTCTATTGCAGGTGCAGTGTCTCCATCTGAGTACGGCCTCCTTTGTTAAACCTATTGCAGGTGCAGAGTCTCCGTCTGAGTACGGCCTCCTGTGTGAGCCCTATTGCAGGTGCAGAGTCTCCGTCTGAGTACGGCCTCCTTTGTGAGCCCTATTGCAGGTGCAGAGTCTCCGTCTGAGTACAGCCTCCTTTGTGAGCTCTATTGCAGGTGCAGAGTCTCCGTCTGAGTACGGCCTCCTGTGTGAGCCCTATGACAGGTGCAGAGTCTCCATCTGAGTACGGACTCCTGTATGAGCCCTATTGCGGGTGCAGAGTCTCCGTCTGAGTACGGCCTCCTGTGTGAGCCCTATGGCAAGTGCAGTGTCTTCGACTGAATACGGCCTCCTATGTGAGTCCTATGGCAGGTGCAGAGTCTCCATCTGAGTACGGCCTCCTTTGTGAGCTCTATTGCAGGTGCAGTGTCTCCATCTGAGTACGGCTCCTTTGTTAACCCTATTGCAGGTGCAGAGTCTCCGTCTGAGTACGGCCTCCTTTGTGAGCTCTATTGCAGGTGCAGTGTCTCCATCTGAGTACGGCCTCCTTTGTTAACCTTATTGCAGGTGCAGAGTCTCCATCTGAGTACGGCCTCCTTTGTTAACCCTATTGCAGGTGCAGAGTCTCCGTCTGAATACGGCCTCCTGTGTGAGCCCTATTGCAGGTGCAGAGTCTCCGTCTGAGTACGGCCTCCTTTGTGAGCCCTATTGCAGGTGCAGAGTCTCCGTCTGAATACGGCCTCCTGTGTGAGCCCTATTGCAGGTGCAGAGTCTCCGTCTGAGTACGGCCTCCTTTGTGAGCTCTATTGCAGGTGCAGTGTCTTCATCTGAGTACTGCCTCCTTTGTTAACCCTATTGCAGGTGCAGAGTCTCCGTCTGAGTACGGCCTCCTTTGTGAGCTCTATTGCAGGTGCAGAGTCTCCGTCTGAGTACAGCCTCCTGTGTGAGCCCTATAGCAGGTGCAGAGTCTCCGACTGAGTACGGCCTCCTGTGTGAGCCCTATTGCAGGTGCAGAGTCTCCGTCTGAGTACGGCCTCCTGTGTGAGCCCTATTGCAGGTGCAGTCTCTCCGTCTGAGTACGGCCTCCTTTGTGAGCTCTATTGCAGGTGCAGTGTCTCCATCTGAGTACGGCCTCCTTTGTTAACCCTATTGCAGGTGCAGAGTCTCCGTCTGAGTACGGCCTCCTTTGTGAGCTCTATTGCAGGTGCAGAGTCTCCGTCTGTGTACAGCCTCTTGTGTGAGCCCTATTGCAGGTGCAGAGTCTCCGTCTGAGTACGGCCTCCTGTGTGAGCCCTATTGCAGGTGCAGAGTCTCAGTCTGAGTACGGCCTCCTGTGTGAGCCCTATTGCAGGTGCAGAGTCTCCGTCTGAGTACTGCCTCCTGTGTGAGCCCTATTGCAGGTGCAGAGTCTCCGTCTGAGTACGGCCTCCTTTGTGAGCTCTATTGCAGGTGCAGAGTCTCCGTCTGAGTACGGCCTCCTGTGTGAGCCCTATTGCAGGTGCAGAGTCTCCGTCTGAGTACGGCCTCCTTTATGAGCTCTATTGCAGGTGCAGAGTCTCCATCTGAATACAGCCTCCTGTGTGAGCCCTATTGCAGGTGCAGAGTCTCCGTCTGAATACGGCCTCCTTTGTGAGCTCTATTGCAGGTGCAGTGTCTCCATCTGAGTACGGCCTCCTTTGTTAACCCTATTGCAGGTGCAGAGTCTCCGTCTGAGTACGGCCTCCTTTGTGAGCTCTATTGCAGGTGCAGTGTCTCCATCTGAGTACGGCCTCCTTTGTTAACCTTATTGCAGGTGCAGAGTCTCCGTCTGAGTACGGCCTCCTTTGTTAACCCTATTGCAGGTGCAGAGTCTCCGTCTGAGTACGGCCTCCTTTGTGAGCCCTATTGCAGGTGCAGAGTCTCCGTCTGAGTACGGCCTCCTGTGTGAGCCCTATTGCAGGTGCAGAGTCTCCGTCTGAGTACGGCCTCCTTTGTGAGCTCTATTGCAGGTGCAGAGTCTCCGTCTGAGTACGGCCTCCTGTGTGAGCCCTATTGCAGGTGCAGAGTCTCCGTCTGAGTACGGCCTCCTTTGTGAGCTCTATTGCAGGTGCAGAGTCTCCGTCTGAGTACGGCCTCCTGTGTGAGCCCTATTGCATGTGCCGAGTCTCCGTCTGAGTACGGCCTCCTGTGTGAGCCCTATTGCAGGTGCAGAGTCTCCGTCTGAGTACGGCCTCCTTTGTGAGCTCTATTGCAGGTGCAGAGTCTCCATCTGAGTACGGCCTCCTGTGTGAGCCCTATTGCAGGTGCAGAGTCTCCGTCTGAGTACGGCCTCCTGTGTGAGCCCTATTGCAGGTGCAGAGTCTCCGTCTGAGTACGGCCTCCTGTGTGAGCCCTATTGCAGGTGCAGAGTCTCCGTCTGAGTACGGCCTCCTGTGTAAGCCCTATTGCAGGTGCAGAGTCTCCGTCTGAGTACGGCCTCCGGTGTGAGCCCTATGACAGATGCAGTGTCTTCGTCTGAGTACGGCCTCCTGTGTGAGTCCTATGGCAGGTGCAGTGTCTCCATCTGAGTACGGCCTCCTGTGTGAGCCCTATTGCAGGTGCAGAGTCTCCGTCTGAGTACGGCCTCCTTTGTTAACCCTATTGCAGGTGCAGAGTCTCCGTCTGAGTACGGCCTCCTTTGTGAGCTCTATTGCAGGTGCAGAGTCTCCGTCTGAGTACGGCCTCCTGTGTGAGCTCTATTGCAGGTGCAGTGTCTCCATCTGAGTACGGCCTCCTTTGTTAACCCTATTGTAGGTGCAGAGTCTCCGTCTGAGTACGGCCTCCTTTGTGAGCTCTATTGCAGGTGCAGAGTCTCCGTCTGAGTACGGCCTCCTGTGTGAGCCCTATTGCAGGTGCAGAGTCTCCGTCTGAGTACGGCCTCCTGTGTGAGCCCTATAGCAGGTGCAGAGTCTCCGTATGAACATGGACTTAGTGGTGGCCATCAAAACAGTAAAACATATACTACAGTATGTGCAATGCAGGAGTGATACCATAGGTGCCCAGTTTGAATTCTCAGACATCATTTGAGTTTTATCTATTTTGATTGATTAAATAATGTCAGGCAGTGTGTAAAAAATTATATATATGAATAACTGATGTATCACTCTTGTGGTTCTAGCAACAGCTGCTAGAGCGACGCAGCAGCGCCCACCTCTAAATCAGGCCCAGAGTGTTACTGAACTCAGCCACATCAATTTGTCTGATGGGTTTAATTCAGAGTTGATCGCAGCACCAAATTTGTTAGCAGTTGGGCAAAACCATGTGCACTGCCTGCAGGGGGAAGAGGGCAGATATAACATTTGCAGAGAGTTAGATTTGGGTGGGTTATATTGTTTCTGTGCAGGGTAAATACTGGCTGCTTTATTTTTACACTGCAATTTAGATTTCAGTTTGAAACCACCCCACCCAAATCTCACTCTCTCTGCACATGTTACATCTGCCCCACCTGCACTGCACATGGTTTTGCCCAACTGCTAACAAATTTGCTGCTGCGATCAACTCTGAATTAGGCCTGATCTCTGATGTGGAATCTCATGTCTGGAAAAACACCCATACACAAACCCCCTCAGGCAGCATGCTGCACTTAGTCATTTCGTTTTCACCTGTCATTGCAGGACACGCCCCTTAGTTGCACTAGATACTCCCATAGGTGGAGCTACATACGCCCTTTGGGAGGAGCATGACACGCCCTCTCATCGGCGCCGCGCATTCTACTACCAGCTAAAATCTCCCTCAAACTAGTTTTAAAAAGTAGGCAAGTATGACTGACAGACTCAGGTACAGCATTCAGCGCTAGTAGTTGCTCCTCGGCATGACTGACAGACTCAGGTACAGCATATAGCGCTAGTAGTTGCTTCTCAGCATGACTGACAGACTCAGGTACAGCATACAGCGCTAGTAGTTGCTCCTCGGCATGACTGACAGACTCAGGCACAGCATACAGCGCTAGTAGTTGCTCCTCGGCATGACTGACAGACTCAGGCACAGTATACAGCGCTAGTAGTTGCTCCTCGGCATGACTGACAGACTCAGGTACAGCATACAGCGCTAGTAGTTGCTTCTCAGCATGACTGACAGACTCTGGTACAGCATACAGCGCTAGTAGTTGCTTCTCAGCATGACTGACAGACTCAGGCACAGCATACAGTGCTAGTAGTTGCTCCTCAGCATGACTGACAGACTCAGGTACAGCACACAGTGCTAGTAGTTGCTCCTCGGCATGACTGACAGACTCAGGTACAGCATACAGCGCTAGTAGTTGCTTCTCAGCATGACTGAGAGACTCAGGTACAGCATACAGTGCTAGTAGTTGCTTCTCAGCATGACTGACAGACTCTGGTACAGCATACAGCGCTAGTAGTTGCTTCTCAGCATGACTGACAGACTCAGGCACAGCATACAGCACTAGTAGTTGCTTCTCAGCATGACTGACAGACTCAGGTACAGCATACAGCGCTAGTAGTTGCTTCTCAGCATGACTGACAGACTCAGGTACAGCATACAGCGCTAGTAGTTGCTTCTCAGCATGACTGACAGACTCAGGTACAGTATACAGCGCTAGTAGTTGCTCCTCGGCATGACTGACAGACTCAGGTACAGCATACAGTGCTAGTAGTTGCTCCTCAGCATGACTGACAGACTCAGGTACAGCATACAGCGCTAGTAGTTGCTTCTCAGCATGACTGACAGACTCAGGTACAGCATACAGCGCTAGTAGTTGCTTCTCAGCATGACTGACAGACTCAGGTACAGTATACAGCGCTAGTAGTTGCTCCTCGGCATGACTGACAGACTCAGGTACAGCATACAGTGCTAGTAGTTGCTCCTCAGCATGACTGACAGACTCAGGTACAGTATACAGCGCTAGTAGTTGCTCCTCGGCATGACTGACAGACTCAGGTACAGCATACAGTGCTAGTAGTTGCTCCTCAGCATGACTGACAGACTCAGGTACAGCATACAGAGCTAGTAGTTGCTCCTCGGCATGACTGACAGACTCAGGTACAGCATACAGAGCTAGTAGTTGCTCCTCGGCATGACTGACAGACTCAGGTACAGCATACAGCGCTAGTAGTGAAAAGGAAACGTAGCAACTAATCAGATGTTTTTATTTCCATTATCCAGACTATTCTTTATAAACTGATCAGATAGCTTCACTAGATTGGCAATGTATGCAAGGCCCAGTTCCCACCAACACCAGAACCCTGGATCTTCCTGCTTTTACATTTAATCAAAAACATTAACTCTGATTTAAAAAAAATGAAATTTCAGAAAAAAACATCTGAATTTATAAAATATATTTAATTGTTACTGAAATAGTGCACCTTTAAATTCTGCCGTCACCATGGCAGCTAATAACAACAAATTATGGGGAGGGGGACATTGTAAGAAAGTAATATGCTGGGGGAAAAAATACATTTTCTATATAGTTTTATTTTTAATGACAACTGGACAACTGTATAACATCAACGAATGAACTCAAGCCCCTGAAGTCCAAAATTACTATATTTGTGTGTATATATATATATATATATATATAAAATTGTGCCCGGATGGTTCTGAAAGCTCTCGCCACCTCGCATCCGCCCAGTCACACAATGGAGTTTAGGTCACACGGGACCTGGCCAATTAGAGGATTGCCACTTACCGTCAGTAACCGCCTCTTACTGACTCCACAAACTGCGCAGTGGGCAGGTACTATGCTGCCACCACTAGACTCCTCCTTGCCGTGGTGTCTGGAACCACGGTTCTGCTCGGTATGCGTCGACGCGCTATATTACCACACCTGTGTGATGTTGACGAAACCCCACTGGATGCTTGACCAAGCCTCTGCACGGTAGCTTGCGGGAGGCAGAGCTTGGAGACGCTGGGTGTTACCCAAGACAGACAAAAAACGGAGCTATGTTTGGCATAGCTCTGCAGGTCACAAGATAAAGCAGTCGTCTTGAGGAAGAAGATGTTTATTTGCCCAAATAGTTCTGAAAAGAACTCAGCAATACAGCAAGATATTTACAGAAGAAAGTAGTTGGTATAATACCCTTTACATCCTTTTATCTTACTCCAATACACATACCACAGGGGGTAAGCCCACCCTGAGTCTTTTCCATCCAATCAGGATATCTTACAAAATCTAAATAAATTAAATTTTAAAAGGATATAAGTGCATCAAGCAATTTTCTCCTTCCTGTCACACACAAAGTTTGGTGTCCTTTAAACTCCATCCTTTACCACCTGGCAGTTTACACTTTGCCTTTGATACATTTATCACATAGCTTCAAAATACGGTTTGTATTTGATTTCTCCAAAAAATGTTCCTCATCCCTATCCTGCATCTACCATTCTGGGTTCGTAAATCAATCAAACCAGCTACATAAATAATGACAGCTTCCAAACCCATACCAATCCATACCACTTTACATATGGAATAAGAAAATCCCCCGTGATTAACACCTTTAGGGAACTCACACTCCCAGCCATTACCTGCCGGGCACTGTCCAACATCAAAAGGTTTCGTCATTCACCAGATCTGTTAAGAGAGGGCAATTAGCATGCCATTTCCTAGTCACAGAAGATAGGGGATCCTTATTCAGTCATATATAGTAAGTGCATTTTTCCCTTTTAAAATACAGGTGAGCACATCTTAAATATAAATACATTTAAACATGGAATCCTACAACTGTGCACAGAGAACTACATATGACACGTTAAAACATATCATTTAAAAATTGGTGTCAAGCGACCATTGTCTCTGCAAAATGGCGCCACGCCGCCATTAACCATGTGGTCGACGGGCACAATAATATATATATATATATATATTGCACACCCCGAAAAATGCTCAGGGCTGCATGCGTAGATAGTAGACCAGCTGATTCTCCCGTGGGCAGGGTTACGTGGCTTGCTCACAAGTTAACAGCCCGAAGCATCTTTTTGTGTTAATTCCTGAAGGAAAAACTCTAAATATTAATTACAAAGAAATTTTGTGATCAGTCTGTACAATATAAAATATACATCACAATATTAGATGGCACTATTGTCTTTGTAAAATGACAGTAGTTCCGCTGAGCAATAACAGACATCAACGCGATTGAAGCCGGAGGCAAACGTTAGTAGCTAATGTTCTGAGCAAAATGTTTTTGCATTTTTTTATCTACAAGCAGAGTTTCCCGTATACAAAATGCTTGGGATCAGAAGTATTTTGGATATTGGATTTTTCCATATTTTGGAATATCTGCATACCATAATGTGATATCTTGAGGACTGGTCCCAAATATTAACACAAAATGCATTTATGTTTCATATACACCTTACAGACATTTGTGAACACACGTGATATTCCTTTTTATTTCATATAAACCTTATGCTCATAGCCTTGAGGTAGAGGTACAACACCGATTATCCTGCACCTGGTGGTCCGGTACCTCGTTGAATCCGCACACATCAGGTGCCGGGGTAAATTAAGCTGCAGGTGGAAGACAGGCAGCGGGAAGGCTTAGCTAGGCTGGGGGAGGGGATTCGGGCTGCGGGAGCTTTAAGTGCTGCGAGGGGGGGGGGGGGGGGACACACACTTGCTGGAGGACTGCAGGGTAGAATTAAGCTGCGGTGTTTCTGATGTTCCGATGGTCACAAAGTTCCCGATCGATGTTTCATAAAAAAACATGTTATTTTTATTTTTTTTGTAATTAAAATAATTTTGTTTAGGGTAAATTCATGTTCTTCACCTAATTCAGTCATAAAAAATCCCGACAATTTCGGTGCGGTTTTTTGGGGAAAAAATTGTCAGTTAAGTGGTTGAACAAAGATTGTATACATTAAACCATCACAAAGCAGATGTGTCACTCTCAGTCACGCTCAAAAAAATCCGTATTTCAGAATATTCCGTATTCCGGAAATTTGGCTCAAGCTGCACCTTAATCCTGGTCTGAGAAAATTAGTTTTTTGTATTGTCACAATTGCAATAACTTGTGGATTTTTTATAATACTCAAACCATTATAACGTAAAAACGACATGTTCAACATGTGGCCCCTCCGCTGTTGTGGAACTACATATACCAGCAAAAAACTGAGGCGGGGCATGCTTGTATGTGTAGTTTCACAACAGCTGGAGGGCCACATGTTGAACACCCCTCGGATAAATAGTAGTAAAATTCACGTTTTGCTGTCCGTTTTGATTTAGTAAACAGACTGCAATGAAAATTGAGGAGCGTAAGGTAAAAATAATAATAATGAATAATTGCATCAGGTGATGAGGAATAATCCACGTTGCTCGATCTTTAACAACAATAAAACGGTTTCTGCAACTCTTATGCCTCTTTGTGGCAATTACATGTTTGGGAAATCTCATCTTACCATACCGAGTCGGAATGTTTTACTATATTTGATGATTATCATTAAATGTCATTAATTATTAAGCATGGACAGTTTATGGTTATTTTTTGCATTGTTAATGTTATTTCCACTGAATAGACAAAGTAAATGTAATTCCTCCCACAGAACACTGTTACGGAGAATGCTTGGGATTCTGCCACCGCACTCTCCCGTCTGTAAAGTCATCGCAGCGGCAGCTGAAGGACGGTCACTCCGCAGCAGCTAGAAAACACATGAATAGGGGCATCAGATGGTTTACGGCACCGTGACACAGTGGACAGTGTAGAAACACCCAATGAGATTCAATTTCATGAAAATCACTAATTAAATTACTCCACTGAAAAAGGAGATATTTGATTATCCACCATCACTCTAATATATATATTATATTCAATGCAACGTCCCTTTAGGCATGACTGCAATGATTATATCACACCCTAGATGTCTTGCACTATAGTATTTATTGCTTACTGTATTATAGATTTTTTACAAATGACTGTTTTCTTAATTTCAATAGTTTGAGGTTCCCATGGTAACTAAATTGATTGCACTCGTCTCTCAAACACTTAATATTTCACCAGTCCAAAAGGACGAACTGTAACAAGGTCAAGCACGGAAAATCCTGTATATAGCATTAATAAATAATGCGCCTGTACATGTGGGGTTGTGCACGGTCACACAAACAAGGCGCAGGGGGTGGGGTGATCATCATATCGCAGGTACGTATTGTAGACTCTCCCGCCCTTCCTCCGAGCAAGGTTTGTATAAATATCCGCCATGTCTTAGGTGCCAAGAACATCTTTCGCTCGCAAGCGGTGCCAGATGAGAGACGGCTTACAAGATTATTACATACGACGCGGTTTAGTGGAGAATATAATGCAGGGTGTCAGCAGCCGGAGGAAAGTTGGGCATTGTATTTAGTAAAAATGCAATAAATTAGACGGTTTCATTTATACGCTTGTCATTCCATGTCTCAAGGCTAATTAAATTATGAAAACATTAAAAATTGTCCGGAGACCAATTTTGTCAATAGTCTAATAAGATTGTTCCTTGTCAATGAATCACGGTAGCACTACTGCGTGATTGGGCTGCGTACGGACGGATGGGCCGCCATCTCAGAGGTACGTTGTTGCAGGCAGTAAATATTCGCTTGTGTTATTATTTCCTAGCATCACTAAACATCTCTAGATCTGTCACTTAATGATTGCAGAAGTCACACTCAATCTGCAGATATAAATGTTTTGGAAATGTTACATATACAGACTATAAACGCAAGAGGGAGGCAACCTTTAGTTCTTTACCTATTGTGGAACTATAAGTCTCAGCATACTCACAGGTGCAGAATATCTAAAGAGCCATCGGCTGAAACTCATTCAACCATAAATAAACAGTTGTATAAAATGAGTAAGAAATGAGTAAGAAATGCACATTACAATTCCTATCTTCAGTAATGTGTAGAGTTTGGTCTAGACAATCCTCATCCTTTGTTTTGCTACCTGTGGAGAGAAGTCAGAACTTATTAATCCTCTATATGGGCAGCAATAGTAACAGCGCCACCTGCAGCTTGTAAAGAAACAGACTGGCAGGCCACAGAGGAGGGACGTCATTATTACGGTACAAGGGGCAAAACTTACTAGTTAGCGGGTTCGGACACTCTCTGAAACAGATTTATCAGATCTTTATCAGTTCTAACCCCAATGCTGCAGCAAAAAATAGGATTTTAATACCTACCGGTAAATCCTTTTCTCCTAGTCCGTAGAGGATGCTGGGGACTCCAAAAGGACCATGGGGTATAGACGGGATCCGCAGGAGACATGGACACACTATAAGACTTTGAATGGGTGTGAACTGGCTCCTCCCTCTATGCCCCTCCTCCAGACCTCAGTTATAGGAACTGTGCCCAGGGAGACGGACATTTCTTCGAGGAAAAGGATTTTTGTTACACTAAGGGTGAGATACATACCAGCTCACACCACACACACACCGTACAACTGGATTAGCAGGAATACCAGATACAGTATGAACGAAAAACAACAACAAGCTGAACATAACCGATACACAACCTTCGTGTAACCGAAAACAACAACTAACAACTGCAAGTAACAGTCTGCACTGGGATGGGCGCCCAGCATCCTCTACGGACTAGGAGAAAAGGATTTACCGGTAGGTATTAAAATCCTATTTTCTCTTACGTCCTAGAGGATGCTGGGGACTCCAAAAGGACCATGGGGTCTATACCAAAGCTCCAGACCGGGCGGGAGAGTGCGGACGACTCTGCAGCACCAGATATCTCGGGCTCTGTATAACGTAGAGTTTTTCTGAGGATACATTTCAAAATCTGGGACTCTTCACTTTTCGGTGGACACTGGCAGCGTGTCGCTACTATGCCCAGAAGTAGAGATATCAGTATTAGCAGAAATTACTGCTCCAGGTCCTACTTGCTGAGCGGAAGATAAAACACCCCCTACCGCCCGCGGGACATCAAAGCTGCTGCTGATAGCACCCCCCCTAGAGGATGGGTAGGGGCCCCAGTGCATTGCTATGCCCAGGGGCCCACACTGCTGTTAAGACGGCCCTGTGTATACTCACCCGGCTTCTTTCCTCTGGCTTTGGTGAGGGGGGTGACGGCGCGGCTCCGGGAACAAGCAGCTAGGCGCACCAAGTGATCAGACCCTCTGGAGCTAATGGTGTCCAGTAGCCTAAGAGGCAGAGCCTTTAACTCAGAAGAAGTAGGCCTGACTTCTCTCCCCTCATTCCCACGATGCAGGGAGCCTGTAGCCAGCAGGTCTCCCTGAAAATAAAAAACCTAACATAGAGTCTTTTCAGAGAAACTCAGGAGAGCTCCTCAGTGTGTGTCCAGTCTCACTGGGCACAGAATCTAACTGAGGTCTGGAGGAGGGGCATAGAGGGAGGAGCCAGTCCACACCCATTCAGAGTCTTATAGTGTGCCCATGTCTCCTGCGGATCCCGTCTATACCCCAAGGTCCTTTTGGAGTCCCCAGCATCCTCTAGGACGTAAGAGAAATACCAAAGTCGGATCCGTGCAGACTTCTCTATATGACCGTGATTTAAAAGAAAAAAAGTTAATTGAGTGGAAAGAACCCCAAGGTGAGGTACAGGGCAGACAGTGACTTCAGCAGATTGGAGATAATGGAGGGGATACAATTAGTTTTTTTTTAGTTTTTTTCATCATGGATTTTTTTTCCCAGCCTATCCAGTTAGGCCCACGTTTTTTGCGTGTTATCTTGTAAAAATACATAAGATTCATGAAAAGTCATGGATTTATGTATTTTCGCAGCCAAGACTGCGGGAAAAAATCTAGTTTTCGGAGATTTGATTTTGACTGCCTGAGGCAGAAGAAACATCGGGCAGAAGTATTAAGCCAGGAGAAGTGATAAAGCAGTGATAAGTGGAAGGTGATAACACACCAGCCAATAAACTCCTGTCATATTTCAAATCCGTAATGATTGGCTGGTATGTTATCACCTTGCACTTATCACTTCTTTATCACTTCTCCAGGTTAATACATCTGCCCCATAATCCCCAATTTGCAGATTATTTGGAGATTATAATTTATATTAGCCTCCAGATTGGAGATTACAGTATGTTCTATACTAGCAACCAAATTGTAGATTCTGACCTATACTAGCCTCCAGATTGGAGATTCTGACCTATACTAGCCACCAGATTGGAGATTGTGATTTATACTAGCCTCCAGATTGGAGATTCTGAAGTATACTAACCACTAGATTGGAGGTCAAGTCATAGACCAGCCTCCAGATTGGAGAATATGACCTATACTAGCCACCTGAGTAGAGATTATGACATATACTAGCATCCAGATTGGATATTATGACCTATACTAGCCACTATATTGGATATTATGACCTATACTAGCCACTAGATTGGTGGACTCGTCAGAGACTAGCCTCCAGATTGGAGATTATGACCTATACTAGCCACTAGATTGGAGGTCCCGTCATAGACCATGCCTCCAGATTGGAGAATATGACCTATACTGTCAGGTCTCTGGTTTTGTCTGTCCCCGCAGGGGGCACTAGTGGGTCAGTGCTGGTGTGGTGTATAAAACGAGGAGGCTGAATAAAAGTCCTGTGCATATGCGCTGATGTTTATTATGTCACAGAGGTCACAGAGTAATTGAATAACGGATGGGATGAAATGCAATGAATGATAACTTGGAAGCCAATACTAACAGAAACGCAAAAGTCACTGATAACAGAAATAGGTAATAATGATAACTTGAAAAACTGGATGCAAAACGATTGTCACGATCCGGGTATCTGGACGCCATTTCTTACCTATCAGATGCCTCCTAAGGCTGGCTCAGCGCTCCAGGACCGGATCCCATCTGTTATCCTGATGTGCACATTCCCGCATCCTCTCCTGTCTCTCTGGACGCAGTCACAGTAACGCCTTATACATCTGGCATGGCGTCTCCCGCGGCCTCCGCCGCCGTCCCTGAGCTTCTGCATTCAGAGTGGCAATTACGTCAGCCGCGGCCTCCGCTGTGTCCGCGTGGTCGGATGTGCATCTGTCAGCCTGGCGTCTCCTGTCTCCGGTGGCCGGCGCCGCCATTACTGTTTTCCAGACCACATGGATTACAATCCAAACTTCCCTCCAAGTGTCTGCATGGGCGCAGCCATCTTGGATTCTGTCAGCTGATCTTTCCTACCAATCCGTTGTCAGTATTATTAATTTGCATAATTGCCTAGCCAATGCCTTCCTTGCTGCAGGTATAAATATGCTGTGCCTGAGCAAGGAAGGCGTCAGTGCTTTGGTTGTCAAACCTAGTTCCAGTTTGTCTCTCTTCTGTGAATGTCTTCCAGGTTCCAGCTCCTGTCTCCAGACTTCTGCTATAGAGACCCGCACCAGCATTCCATCTGCGGTGTAGCCTGACTCTCCGATCCATTCTGGACTCACCTGTTTCCAGCTACAACGTCACCTGCTTCCAGCTCAGCTTCCAGCAGTGTACAGCTTCTCTTAAAGGGCCGGTGTCCTTTCTGCAGTTTACCACTCTCCACCGGTATTATTATTTCTCCGCTCTCAAATTCTACATTTCATCTATATTGCATCGCTCTCAAGCTTTATTTATTATTTAACTGGTTCCAGCCAGTATCCACTCCGTGCCAACACCTGTCTGGTTCTAACCAGTACCCACAGCAGCATTTTATCTACCGCAGTCCAGCTTTCCCTGGAACACCAGCTGGTACGACCCTGGGCTTTCCTCATTGCTACAGTTGAGCCTGGTAAGGACTTTCCAACTTGCAGATAATAAGAACTGTCTCATACCACCAGAGCTCTGTGGCCCCTGCCACCCTGTGGTACCCAGGAACTGTATTATTATTTCTCTGCTGATTTTTATGTTTCTTTTTACTGCTACTGTGATGCATGGAGTTTGTCATAAATAAATATCATTGACTTTTACTCAAGTTGTCGTGGTCACGTCTTCGGGCGGTTTCTCTTCATGTTACTTACATGTCCAGGGGTCTGATACAACCTCCCAGGTTCCGGTACATCTCAGCCCCTACAACTGAGGCTGCCTTCCGTCAGCTCAGGCCCTCAGTTGTGACAACGATACTGTAATTATGGCTGAAGAAAAGCAGAACTCCGGTATTTTGTAAAAGCACACAGTCTCTATAACATAGAAATACTTTGGCCTAGCATGGCCCAGGCAGGAGACAGTCCTACTCAGCAAGAGTGTTAAATGCTGGATACAATGCACAGGATGGAATGCTGGTAATTAGGTGCACAGGTTTAGCAAAGAGTAACACCTGAGGAAAGTCTCTTACTGCAGATGGAAGTAGTGATCTGTGGCTGGAGTCTGAAGCAGGCTGGAAGAATGAGAGCTGTAGACTGGAACCATGAAAGGTACAACAGGGGATCCAATTGGAGACAGGAATACGGGACCCAGGAGCACTAGTACACCGAGTGTGACTCGTTGTCCGAGGCGATGAGAATGAGCCAGGAACTGGAGTTTATACCCCTTGCTCTGTGATGATTGGATGTTGAATCTCTGTGGGAACACACCCCGCTGGATTGGGTGTCCGGATCAGCTGAGCGCAGGTGTCATGGCGGCGCCCATACCGGACAGACACTAGCACACAGCGGGGCACACACTGGACGCAATTCAGGGGTACTCAGCGACATCAGTTATGGCGCTTGCGGGCAGTGCACTCATGCAGCTGCGACTGGGGCCATGACCTCCGGAGGCCTGCACACCAGCGCGCTGGTAAGTGAGATGCTGCAGAACGCTGATTCCTGACATATACTAGCCACCAGAGTGGAGATTATGACCTATCCTAGCCACTAGATTGGAGGTCTCATCAGAGACTAGCCTCCAGATTGGAGATTATGACCTACATTAGCCACTAGATTGAAGGTCCCATCATAGACCAGCCTCCAGAATGGAGAATATGACCTATACTAGCCACCAGAGTGGAGATTATGACCTATACTAGCCACTAGATTTGAGGTCTCGTCAGAGACTAGCCTCCATATTGGAGAATATGACCTATACTAGCCACCTGAGTAGAGATTATGACATATACTAGCCTCCAGATTGGATATTATGACCTATACTAGCCACTATATTGGATATTATGACCTATACTAGCCACTAGATTGGTGGACTCGTCAGAGACTAGCCTCCAGATTGGAGATTATGACCTATACTAGCCACTAGATTGGAGGTCCCGTCATAGACCATGCCTCCAGATTGGAGAATATGACCTATACTGTCAGGTCTCTGGTTTTGTCTGTCCCCGGAGGGGGCACTAGTGGGTCAGTGCTGGTGTGGTGTATAAAACGAGGAGGCTGAATAAAAGTCCTGTGCATATGCGCTGATGTTTATTATGTCACAGAGGTCACAGAGTAATTGAATAACGGATGGGATGAAATGCAATGAATGATAACTTGGAAGCCAATAATAACAGAAACGCAAAAGTCACTGATAACAGAAATAGGTAATAATGATAATTTGAAAAACTGGATGCAAAACGATACTGTAATTATGGCTGAAGAAAAGCAGAACTCCGGTATTTTGTAAAAGCACACAGTCTCTATAACATAGAAATACTTTGGCCTAGCATGGCCCAGGCAGGAGACAGTCCTACTCAGCAAGAGTGTTAAATGCTGGATACAATGCACAGGATGGAATGCTGATAATTAGGTGCACAGGTTCAGCAGAGAGTAACACCTGAGGAAAGTCTCTTACTGCGGATGGAAGTAGTGATCTGTGGCTGGAGTCTGAAGCAGGCTGGAAGAATGAGAGCTGAAGACTTGAACCATGAAAGGTACAACAGGGGATCCACTTGGAGACAGGAATACGGGACCCAGTAGCACTAGTACACCGAGTGTGACTCGTTGTCCGAGGCAATGAGAATGAGCCAGGAACTGGAGTTTATACCCCTTGCTCTGTGATGATTGGATGTTGAATCTCTGTGGGAACACACCCCGCTGGATTGGGTGTCCGGATCAGCTGAGCGCAGGTGTCATGGCGGCGCCCATACCGGACAGACACTAGCACACAGCGGGGCACACACTGGACGCAATTCAGGGGTACTCAGCGACATCAGTTATGGCGCTTGCGGGCAGTGCACTCATGCAGCTGCGACTGGGGCCATGACCTCCGGAGGCCTGCACACCAGCGCGCTGGTAAGTGAGATGCTGCAGAACGCTGATTCCTGACATATACTAGCCACCAGAGTGGAGATTATGACCTATCCTAGCCACTAGATTGGAGGTCTCGTCAGAGACTAGCCTCCATATTGGAGAATATGACCTATACTAGCCACCTGAGTGGAGATTATGACATATACTAGCCTCCAGATTGGATATTATAACATATACTAGCCACTATATTGGATATTATGACCTATACTAGCCACTATATTGGAAATTATGACCTATACTAGCCACTAGATTGGTGGACTCGTCAGAGACTAGCCTCCAGATTGGAGATTATGACCTATACTAGCCACTAGATTGGAGGTCCCGTCATAGACCAGCCTCCAGAATGGAGAATATGACCTATACTAGCCACCAGAGTGGAGATTATGACCTATACTAGCCACTAGATTTGAGGTCTCGTCAGAGACTAGCCTCCATATTGGAGAATATGACCTATACTAGCCACCTGAGTGGAGATTATGACATATACTAGCCTCCAGATTGGATATTATGACCTATACTAGCCACTAAATCTGAGTTTATGACCTATATTAGCCACTAGATTGGAGGTCTCGTCAGAGACTAGTCTCCAGATTGGAGATTATGACCTATACTAGCCACTAGATTGGAGGTCCCGTCATAGACCATGCCTCCAGATTGGAGAATATGACCTGAACTAGCCACTTGAGTGGAGATTATGACATATACTAGCCTCCAGATTGGATATTATGACCTATACTAGCCACTAAATCTGAGTTTATGACCTATACTAGCCACTAGGTTGGAGGTCTCGTCAGAGACTAGCCTCCAGATTAGAGATTATGACCTATACTAGCTACTAGATTGGAGGTCCTGTCATAGACCAGCCTCCAAATTAGAGAATATGACCTGAACTAGCCACCTGAGTGGAGATTATGACCTATACTAGCCACTAGATTGGAGGTCTCATCAGAGACTAGCCTCCCATACACCTTCCAATGGATTTGAGGTCCCGTCATACACCTGCCACCGGATGTGAGGTCCTGTCATACAACTGCCACCAAATGTGCGGTCCTGTCCTACACTGGCCACTGGATGTGAGCTCCTGTTCCTACACCTGCCACTGGATGTGAGGTCCCATCCTACACCTGCCACTTCATGTGAGGTCCCATCCTACACCTGCCACTGGATGTGAGGTCCCATCCTACACCTGCCACTTCATGTGAGGTCCCATCTTACGTCCTGTCCTACACTTGCCACTGGATGTCAGGTCCTGTCCTACACCTCCTATTGAATGTCAGGTCCTTTCCTACACCTGCCACCAGTCATTAGGTCGACAGTAAAATGTCAACAGTCAAAAGGTCGACAGGGTCAAAAGGTCGACATGGTCAAAAGGTTGACACAAAAAAAACGTGGCCGATGTTTTGTGTTTTTAAACATTTTTTACCCCAATTTGTTGAAATGCGTTAGCTCGCCACGCTTTGAGCAAGGTGGTTCGCTCTGCTCACCACTAGGTTACTAATGGTGATAGTTTGTGACATGGATAGTCAATTTAATTAAATGCGTGCCCTCGCGGGCTTGCTTCGCAGGCCACGCTTTGTTCGCCACGCTTTGGGCTACTAAAGGTAATAGTTTGTGACATGTACAGTAAATGCAGCAAAAATTGTAAAAATTATAAAAAAAACTAAAAGAACACGTGTCGACCTTTTGACGCCATCAACATTTTGACTGTCGACCTTTTGGCCTTGTTGACATTTCGACCCTGTAGACCTAATGCATGTCAGTGTTTGACCTTTTAACTGTAGACCTTTTTAGTGCAGATTTATAGACCGGATACCCTGTCCTATACCTGCCACCAGAAGAGAGGCCCTGTCATGCACAGGATGTGAGTTCCTGTTCTATGCCTGCCACCAGATGTGAGGTCCTGCCCTACACCTGCCACCAGAAGAGAGGCCCTGTCATGCACAGGATGTGAGTTCCTGTTCTATGCCTGCCACCAGATGTGAGGTCCTGCCCTACACCTGCCACCAGAAGAGAGGCCCTGTCATGCACAGGATGCGAGTTCCTGTTCTATGCCTGCCACCGGATGTGAGGTCCTGTCCTATACCTGCCACCAGAAGAGAGGCCCTGTCATGCACAGGATGCGAGTTCCTGTTCTATGCCTGCCACCAGATGTGAGGTCCTGCCCTACACCTGTCACCAGAAGAGAGGCCCTGTCATGCACAGGATGTGAGTTCCTGTTCTATGCCTGCCACCAGATGTGAGGTCCTGCCCTACACCTGTCACCAGAAGAGAGGCCCTGTCATGCACAGGATGTGAGTTCCTGTTCTATGCCTGCCACCAGATGTGAGGTCCTGCCCTACACCTGTCACCAGAAGAGAGGCCCTGTCATGCACAGGATGTGAGTTCCTGTTCTATGCCTGCCACCAGATGTGAGGTCCTGCCCTATACCTGCCACCAGAAGAGAGGCCCTGTCATGCACAGGATGTGAGTTCCTGTTCTATGCCTGCCACCGGATGTGAGGTCCTGTCCTATACCTGCCACCAGAAGAGAGGCCCTGTCATGCACAGGATGTGAGTTCCTGTTCTATGCCTGCCACCGGATGTGAGGTCCTGTCCTATACCTGCCACCAGAAGAGAGGCCCTGTCATGCACAGGATGTGAGTTCCTGTTCTATGCCTGCCACCAGATGTGAGGTCCTGCCCTACACCTGTCACCAGAAGAGAGGCCCTGTCATGCACAGGATGTGAGTTCCTGTTCTATGCCTGCCACCAGATGTGAGGTCCTGCCCTACACCTGTCACCAGAAGAGAGGCCCTGTCATGCACAGGATGTGAGTTCCTGTTCTATGCCTGCCACCAGATGTGAGGTCCTGCCCTACACCTGTCACCAGAAGAGAGGCCCTGTCATGCACAGGATGTGAGTTCCTGTTCTATGCCTGCCACCAGATGTGAGGTCCTGCCCTACACCTGCCACCAGAAGAGAGGCCCTGTCATGCACAGGATGTGAGTTCCTGTTCTATGCCTGCCACCAGATGTGAGGTCCTGCCCTACACCTGCCACCAGAAGAGAGGCCCTGTCATGCACAGGATGTGAGTTCCTGTTCTATGCCTGCCACCGGATGTGAGGTCCTGTCCTATACCTGCCACCAGAAGAGAGGCCCTGTCATGCACAGGATGTGAGTTCCTGTTCTATGCCTGCCACCAGATGTGAGGTCCTGCCCTACACCTGCCACCAGAAGAGAGGCCCTGTCATGCACAGGATGTGAGTTCCTGTTCTATGCCTGCCACCAGATGTGAGGTCCTGCCCTACACCTGCCACCAGAAGAGAGGCCCTGTCATGCACAGGATGTGAGTTCCTGTTCTATGCCTGCCACCAGATGTGAGGTCCTGCCCTATACCTGCCACCAGAAGAGAGGCCCTGTCATGCACAGGATGTGAGTTCCTGTTCTATGCCTGCCACCGGATGTGAGGTCCTGTCCTATACCTGCCACCAGAAGAGAGGCCCTGTCATGCACAGGATGTGAGTTCCTGTTCTATGCCTGCCACCAGATGTGAGGTCCTGCCCTACACCTGTCACCAGAAGAGAGGTCCTGTCCTACACCTGTCACTGGATGTGAGGTCCAGTCATACACCTGCCAGATCAGAGGCTTTGGTACCTGTGAACGGGTCCAGGGTCTGCGTTGTTTGATGTAGACTTCCTGCACCCCGGTGTCCAGACACTAGGGCCAGCCTGAGTAAGCTTCAACTCTGACCCTTAGAATGGTGGTCACACAGGGGTCTTAGGGGGAAATGTAATGAGCTCCAATTTTCTTAAATAATTTATGGAAAGGTGAAACTGGACTCAATGCTTTAAATTCCACAGTCAAAGTCGTCATCAAGGTGGAGAAATGGCGAATCATTACATCTGGCTGCAGGAGTTGCGCACACACACGAATACATCGGCACTCAGTGAGTAATATACAGGTTGAGTATCCCATATCCAAATATTCCGAAATACGGAATATTCCGAAATACGGACTTTTTTGAGTGAGAGTGAGATAGTGAAACCTTTGTTTTTTGATGGCTCAATGTACACAAACTTTGTTTAATACACAAAGTTATTAAAAATATTGTATTAAATGACCTTTAGGCTGTGTGTATATGAAACATAAATGAATTGTGTGAATGTAGACACACTTTGTTTAATGCACAAAGTTATAAAAAATATTGTCTAAAATGACCTTCAGGCTGTGTGTATAAGGTGCATATGAAACATAAATGAATTCTGTGCTTAGATTTAGGTCCCATCACCATTATATCTCACTATGGTATGCAATTATTCCAAAATACGGAAAAATCCGATATCCAAAATTCCTCTGGTCCCAAGCATTTTGGATAAGGGATACTCAACCTGTATATTATTTCTGCACTTTCAGGGGAATATGAGACAAGTACCTGTAAGAGCATTACAGAGACTCCTGCAGGATACGACAGGGTCAGTGACGTCACCACTACTGCCCGACCTCTTACCTTATGTTCTGACACATGTTGTCTCCTCTCACAAATAAGATATGCGGCTATGCTATTATGTTATGCTAATATATGCAAATATTCTGTTAAATTCAATATCTGTGCTGCAAACAAACCATTATAGCCATTTTAAGACCTATTTTCATTACATATTATTTCAGTGAATAAATAAGCACCCGTCTATTGCCGTAAGATTCTGTCTCTGGTAAGTAAGATTTGTTTTCACTGTAGTTTTCCACAAATGTTCAGTAAAACAAACGCGTAGAAGCCGTTCGGCACAACGTTTGGCATTCCTGTGCTCGCAGGTTTTACTAAAATGTATGAATAAGGGCGTCTGCAGGGAGGTTTGAGGAACAGCGCTCACCTGGACTCTGCCCGGCCCTCACTGGGACTCTGCCTCCTATAACAGGACAAGAACCCAACTGTAGCATTGCTGTGCCCATGCATCTATCCAGGTCCGTATTACACCACTGTGCCTGGGTGACTCAGAACATATACTATCTTCAATAAGCGGAAGGTAGAGATAATTCATCTTAAAAGTTGATGTCCTCCTGAGAAAAAGGACTACGAGGTTACTGTTCTGCAGTAAATGGCTCAGACATGTGAAGATAAGCTCTGGCTGGTCTGAGGTGCAGAGTATCACAAACTCTCAGTGTGCACCACAGTCGCACAAAAGGTGGAATGGACTTTTCTGTGTAACGTCCACAGATGGCAGCCATATGACCTGCCCATTGCCTCATTGGTACCAAGATTGGGGAGCTTCAGTCAGGCTGGAGACCAAAGTCAAAGGAGTCATCAGGACGAGGTGCGAGCCACAAGTCCGGGAGCTAATTACCAAATCAGGTACAAAATTATTTAGTCAGGAACAAACCAAGAAATGGAACCCTGGGGCCTCTGCTTTTCTCGATCTATAACTTAGAAATCTAAAAACTCCTCTTTACTTTACGTCTTACATGTCATGTCACTGCCTCAAACTTCAGTCTTTCCAAACGTAAGCTACTAATACTCCCACCGGCCAATAGAAGTTACAGACCTGACATTTATCTCTTTATTTAACTAACTAAAGACCCCACACATCAAGATCACGGCCTTTCCTATATCCATACTGTATCCACATCCAGAGATATACATTTAATGGACAACCCTGGAACATGCCCCTATCTCACACAAGACACTGCAAAAACCATAATTCATGCTCCCACTATCTCCTGTATTAACTAGTACAATAGTCTCCTTACTGGTCTTCCCCTAAATAGGTTTCACCATACAATCTAGTATCTTATCAACCTCGCAAAGCGTTCTTCTGCTGCTCAAAGAAGAATACTTACGTACCGAGACATAAACAACCCTAAACCAACATACACTATATGGACAAATGTATTTGGACGCCTGACTATCACACCAACATGGACTGTAATGACCCTGTATTCAGATACATATACTGTAATATGGAGTTGTCCCCCTTTTGCAGCTAGAACAGCTTCCACTCCTCTTGGAAGGTTTTCCGCAAGATTTTGGCGTGTTTCTGTAGGAATTTGTGCCCATTCATTCTGTAGAGCATTTATGAGGTCAGTCACTGGTGCTGGACGAGAAGGCGTGGCTCGCAATATCCGCTCCAGATCATCGATGGGGTTGAGTTCAGGGTTTTGTGGAGGCCAGTAATGTTCTTCCTCACCAAACTCATCACACCGTGTCTTTATAATCCTTGCTTTGTGCACTAAGTCATGTTGAAATGCCCCAAAACTGCTGCCACAAAGTTGGAAGCATAGCATTGTCCAGAATGTCCTGGTATGCTGAAGCAGTAAGATTGCCCTTCACTGGAGATAAGGGGCCTAGCCCAAACCCTAAAAAAGGGCCCCATAGCATTATCCCTGCTCCACCAAACTTCAGAGCTGGCATAATGCAATCAGGCCGGTAACGCTCTCCCAGCATCCGCCAAACCCAGACTCGCCCATCTGACTGCCAGACAGAGAAGCGTGATTCATCTCTCCACAGACCACGTTTCCACTATTCCACAGTCCAGTATCAGTGTGCTTTACACCACTCCACAGACCACGTTTCCATTGCTCCACAGTCCAGTGTCTGTGTGCTTTACACCACTCCACAGAACACGTGTCCACTGCTCCTCAGTCCAGTGTCGGCGTACTTTACACCTCTCCATCCGACGCTTGGCATTGGTGATGTGAGGCTTGCATGCACCTGCTCAGCCATGTAAACCCATTACATTAAGCTCCCGCCGCACAGTGTTTGTGATTACATTAATGCCAGTGGAAGTTCAGAACTCTTCATCTATGGAATCAGCAGAGCGTTGGTGACTTTTACGCACCTGGGCCCTCATTCCGAGTTGTTCGCTCGTTAGTGTTTTTCGCAACGGAGCGATTAGTCGCAAACTTCGCATGCACAATGTTCGCAGTGCGTCTGCGCCAAGTAAATTTGCAAAAAAGTTTGCTATTTTACTCACGGCTTAACGAAGATATTTCTTCGTTCTGGTGATCGGAGTGTGATTGACAGGAAGTGGGTGTTTCTGGGCGGAAACTGGCCGTTTTATGGGTGTGTGAGAAAAAACGCTGCCGTTTCTGGGAAAAACGTGGGAGTGGCTGGAGAAACGGGGGAGTGTCTGGCCGAACGCTGGGTGTGTTTGTGATGTCAAACCAGGAACGACACTGACTGAACTGATCGCAGTGGCAGAGTAAGTATCGAGCTACTCAGAAACTGCTAAGAAATTTATTTTCGCAATTCTGCGAATCTTTCGTTCGCAATTCTGCAAAGCTAAAATTCACTCCCAGTAGGCGGCGGCTTAGCGTGTGCAAAGCTGCTAAAAGCAGCTAGCGAGCGAACAACTCGGAATGAGGGCCCATGTGCCTTAGCAGTCGCTGACCCTTCTCTGTGATGCTACGTGGTCTTCCGCTTCGTGGCTGAGTTGCTGTAATTCCTAAACTTCTACTTTCTAATAATATCACAGGTGACCGTGAAATATCCACCATGGATGAAATTTCACAAACCGTCTTATTGCAAAGGTAGCACAGTACCACGCCAAAGGTGGCATCCTATCACAGTACCACGCCAAAGGGGAATCCTATCACAGTACCACGCCAAAGGTGTCATCCTATCACAGTACTACGCCAAAGGTGGCATCCTATCACAGTACCACGCCAAAGGTGGCATCCTATCACAGTACCACGCCAAAGGTGGCATTCTATCACAGTACCACGCCAAAGGTGGCATCCTATCTTAGTACCACGCCAAAGGTGTCGTCCTATCACAGTACCACGCCAAAGGTGGCATCCTATCACAGTACCACGCCAAAGGTGTCGTCCTTTCACAGTACCACGCCAAAGGTGGCATCCTATCACAGTACCACGCCAAAGATGGCATCCTATCACAGTACCACGCCAAAGGTGTCGGCCTGTCACAGTACCACGCCAAAGGTGGCATCCTATCACAGTACCACGCCAAAGGTGGCATCCTATCACAGTACCACGCCAAAGTTGGCATCCTATCACAGTACCACGCCAAAGGTGGAATCCTATCACAGTACCACGCCAAAGGTGGTATCCTATCACAGTACCACGCCAAAGGTGGTATCCTATCACAGTACCACGCCAAAGGTGGTATCCTATCACAGTACCACGCTGGAAGTCACTGAGCTCTACATTTTGTATCACAAATGTTTGCAATGTAGACTGTGTGGCTAGGCGCTTGATTTCATACACCTGTGGCAACGGGTCTGATTGATGCACCTGAATTCAATAATTACAGGTGTGGCCAAATACAGTACTTTTGTCCCTATAGTGTAGATCCGTTTCCTTGTCCCAAAATCTCTAACAGTACATCTTGATGTCTCCGCTCTACGGCCCTCATTCCGAGTTGATCGCTCGCTAGCTACTTTTACCAGCCATGCAAATGCATAGTCACCGCCCACGGGGGAGTGTGTTTTCGCTTTGCAAGTGTGCGAACGCCTGTGCAGCAGAGCGGCTGCAAACACATTTTGTGCAAAACAAGACCAGCCCTGTAGTTACTTATCCTGTGCGATGATTGCTGCGACGAATGACACGGTAATGACGTCAGATACCCACCCAGCAAACACCCAGCCACGCCTGCGTTCTTCCAAACACTCCCAGAAAACGGTCAGTTGCCACCCAGAAGCTCCCACTTCCTGTCAATCTCCTTGCGTCCGCCAGTGCGACTGAAAGCGTCGCTAGAGCGTGTGCAAAACCACGATGCTCTTTGTACCCGTACGCGGCGTGTGCGCACTGCGATGCATACGTATGCGCAGTTTTTCCGTTCTTTTAACTGATCGCTACACAGCGACCAACAGCAGCTAGCGATCAACTTGGAATGAGGGCCTACGTCTCTCATACATACCTGTTCCCATTCCCAGTTACACCACTGTTGTAGGCTGCATCAACTCCACGGAACTCACAAGACTTTCCTCAGCATGCGGCCCTCCAGCTGTTGTGGAACTACACATATCAGCATGCCTTGCAGATTTTCCCCTACTCTAAACCTTCATTTGTACCCGAAAGACTCAACTCTTCAGAAAGCTCCTCAAATTCCACCTCCTGAGGTTATTCTGCCAGACTATCTTACTGTACCCTATTATTACACATCCACACAGTTCACACAAAACTTACATATATTCTCTTCCTGTAGTCCTAAAACTGTCCCTTGGATAAATGATTTATTTTATTACCTATACCATTTGCCACCGAACAACGGAAATGTGCATAATACATATTAGTAAATAATACAGACTGACGAGAAGCTACGAAACCAAAGCTACAAAGGTGCTGACACCAGTAAGCAATTCTCTGTGTATTGCTGACGGAAAGAGGCGCGTATTTCGTTTACCAAGTTATTCTGTCTGTATGTCCTCAATCAACAGACTCCTCTCAAATATGAGATATCACTCATTTTCCGGGAGTGTTCTGTGATGGAATGTGTAGAAGAGAACGTGTGCAGGGAGAATATGCCTAGATAGGAGATCTGCCTCCCAGCCATTGTCTACAGAGTGTCCGTCGCTGTCTCACAGGGGGGGCTTAGCCACTATTCACATGGACACTCTCAGTCCATAGTAAGGACACATGAAATGCATCAGATCACTATTACAGTGCTTATATATTACTGCTGGGAGCAGACCGAAGCTCCCTATGACAGCGTGATGCTGGTGAGATAAGGTGCAAATCCCCCTCCTGTGGCATGCATGTAACTAATGGGAGAACCACGTCAGGGACGTCTGGCACCGTTACAATGTATCCAGCAGTCACTCAGATACAGCTGGTTGGTGATTATTAGCTGGTGGGAAAAGACGCTAGATTCATACTCATTGGCTACTTGTTAGTTGCTGGATATAAATGTCATGTCGTCACAATGTACCAATAGCATCTATATGACTGTTTGCTGCGGGATGTACTGTATACACAAGCTCACGGAGCGTCATCCTAGAACACAACCCCCAACACGGCCACTAAGGCTGCAATTCAACCCCCGACACGGCCACTAAGGCTGCAATTCAACCCCCGACACGGCCACTAAGGCTGCAATTCAACCCCGACACGGCCACTAAGGCTGCAATTCAACCCCCGACACGGCCACTAAGGCTGCAAGTCAACCCCCAACACGGCCACTAAGGAGGCAATTCAATCCCCAACGCGGCCACTAAGGAGGCAATTCAACCCCCAACGCAGCCACTAAGGCTGCAATTCAACCCCCGACACGGCCACTAAGGCTGCAATTCAACCCCCGACACGGCCACTAAGGCTGCAATTCAACCCCCACCACGGCCACTAAGGCTGCAATTCAACCCCCACCACGGCCACTAAGGCTGCAATTCAACCCCCAACACTGCCACTAAGGCTGCAATTCAACCCCCAACACTGCCACTAAGGCTTAAATTCAACCCCCAACACGGCCACTAAGGCTGCAATTCAACCCCCAACACGGCCACTAAGGCTGCAATTCAACCCCCAACACGGCCACTAAGGCTGCAATTCAACCCCCAACACGGCCACTAAGGCTGCAATTCAACCCCCAACACGGCCACTAAGGCTGCAATTCAACCCCCAACACGGCCACTAAGGCTGCAATTCAACCCCAAACACGGCCACTAAGACTGCAATTCAACCCCCAACACGGCCACTAAGACTGCAATTCAACCCCCGACACGGCCACTAAGGCTGCAATTCAACCCCTGACACGGCCACTAAGGCTGCAATTCAACCCCGACACGGCCACTAAGGCTGCAATTCAACCCCCGACATGGCCACTAAGGTTGCAATTCAACCCCCGACACGGCCACTAAGGCTGTAATTCAACCCCCAACACGGCCACTAAGGCTGCAATTCAACCCCCAACACTGCCACTAAGGCTGCAATTCAACCCCCGACACGGCCACTAAGGCTGCAATTCAACCCCTGACACGGCCACTAAGGCTGCAATTCAACCCCCGACACAGCCACTAAGGCTGCAATTCAACCCCCGACACGGCCACTAAGGCTGCAATTCAACCCCCAACACGGCCACTAAGGCTGCAATTCAACCCCCAACACGGCCACTAAGGCTGCAATTCAACCCCCAACACGGCCACTAAGGCTGCAATTCAACCCCCAACACGACCACTAAGACTGCAATTCCGCTGTACTTTACATATTATGCAGCAGGCGCTGTCCCCCATCTGCATACACAGGGGGTGAGACAGAGGCGGGTGTGCCTGGTTACCCGTCTACAAATCTCTTCCCAGGACTGAGATGCCCAATGCCAGCATCTGTACACTCTGAAATAGCCATCAGCGGACCCTTCTATAGCCCCGTGACAGGGGCAGTGTCTCTGGGCATGGCTGCCTATGTGAGTGGCCGAGCGTCTGTGTACAAACAATTGTTACCAACACATACCTCCAAACTGGGCCGATTTCCGCGGGGACAGTCCTGTTTTTTTGGGGCTGTCCTGCTGTCCCACCTGAGGGCCACAGTGTCCCGCGGTGGGGGGAAGGGGGCAGTTGGAGGCTCCTGCACTCGCTGACATGCTTAGCAGAGCAGCGGAGAATAGACACTGTGTGCATGCGCACAGCGTCTATTCAGTGGATACAGAGGGAGAGGAGAATTGCCAGCAGCTCACAGAGCGCTGGGCATGCCCCCTCCAGTGATGGCAAACAGGGCGTGTCTCACGACCGCGGCACTCCCACGAAGCCATGCTCCTTTCCCTATAGGCCACACCCCTTCCCAAAATCCGGCGCGGCAAGGCCGCGTAATTGCTCCTCTTTACGTGTCTCAAATGTTGGGAGGTATGCTAACAAGCCAGCGCCACGCCCATAATGCGGGCACCCTCTGTGCATGCGCTAAGCCACCTCAATGCCCAGTAATGCCCCGCACTTAGGGGGTCATTCCAAGTTGATCGTAGCTGTGCTAAATTTAGAACAGCTACGATCATCTTCCCTGACATGCGGGGGGACGCTCAGCACAGGGCTAGTCCGCCCCGCATGGCAGTGCCGGCCAAACCCCGCACAAGTACAAAAGCATCGCACAGTGGCGATGCTTTTGTACTTTTAGAGTAAATCCCGGCCAGCGCACTCCTGCGGCTTGCCGGGAGTTACTCGTCGGTGCCCTGGGGGCGGGCCGCTGCGGCTGCGTGACGTCACACGCAGCTGCTGCGGCCCGCCCCCTTGCACTGTGTGTAACGCATGGGTGACCACTGGCACTGCATGTGGCGGGGAATCGGGGGCTTTAGGCCTTCCCACCAGCGGAGAGTGTACGTTCTGCGCTGTCACATGACCACGTATGCAGAAACAAAGCATATACCGGCCACCCGTAAACGTATCAGCGGAGACCCGGATATTCATAAGTGCTACAGAGACACTCAGCGCACTATGACCCTAGTAGGGTGAGCAGACCACCAGGGTCACTAGGGTCTTACCCACATAACGTCAGCTGACCTATGAAGAGTCCTAGTACCCCAATCTCTCTCCAGGGCACCCCAGGAACTGCGGTCAACGTTATTGGATTTTGTGGAATAAACTCGTTTTGTGATGTTTTCTAATTGAACACAGAACAAGATAAACCAATGATTGTAATTCCTGTGTTTACATGGAGAGAAGATGTTATCTGTGGTTTATGCATCGCGGTGAGAAGCTAATTAGGGCTGCCCACAATTACTTACACAATTACACGTGTGCAGCGCTCAGTGTCTTATCACCAGGGAGCTTTCAGCTGATTTCATGTTACTGGCTACGTCTCCTGGTCCTCAGGGAAGAGGCTAATGTGCCATATCAGACGTAATAGTGTAGGAAGCCACTAACCTTATCGGATCACTAACAAGCAGTCACCAGCCGGCCTGGCTGCACCTATATATACACCTGATATAGACACCGCTAGGGACTGCAGATAAACGTGCACTCACCAGGTGAGTTATTGCAGGTATGACATTGTGAGAGGTGCGGCTGCGGTGTGGTGGTGCCTGCTGTCGTGCAGGTGTAGATTCGGTACTCACCAGGCGCCGCTCTCTCTCACCTTCAGGTACCGGAACCTTAAACGGACCTGGCAATCTTCAATCGGATCCGGACACAGCGATTCCGTCTCGGAGCTGACCGACGACCGAGCTGAGGAGAGAATAGTTTACCTTAAAGGGGGTATCGACCCTTCTTCCTCTGGAACAGGGGATACCCCAGGGGTGACTGCGACCTTCACCGGTTGGGTGAAAGGTCATCACCGGCACAAAGCCTCAGCCACCCAGATTTCACACACTCGCGCTCTCGCACGTAGTGTGATGAAAAGGATTCTCACGTCCGTGAGCAATCCCGACTCCGGCGCTCGGGGACAGACAAGGGACAAACGTACACGGATGCTACTCACCGTCACAAGTCTTGCACTCCGATCTTCTCCACTTACAGGTCCCTGTAAGGAGGCAAAGAGAAACAGCCGTGCAGGCCCAAGAACTACCCTAGTGTGCGTCCGCTACACTAGCTACATAAACAGAGCCCTCAAACTAGCTCGTGTGAGTGGTGCAACACAACTATGCACAACTTAAACAACGCATACACTTTGCCCTGCACGGTAACAACATACATCACAATATCGGAATACAAGATCACACGGTGCTGTCCCTTTAAATCCCTCCCGCTGGAAAGGGGGTGAGCGCCGCACGGCCTACCCACCTCCTGTACCTTCCCTTATGTGGGCCCCAGGCCTGTCTACCTAAATACCTCAGGGTGGCCTGGGCCTAGCGCCCAGTGCCACCTTTATTCACCTCGGGGGTCTTATTCACTGGGCCTAGCGCCCCCTAGCTGCACACAGGCCGGAGGCCTGATTTCGCCCACGGGCCTAGCGCCCGCCTAACTTGTTGCCCGTTGGGTGACCTGGGCCTTGTGCCCAAGGTCACCTTATCATATCCCTAATCGGCCAAAATCCACTAGGGCCTAATGCCCTCTAATGTCCCCACAGGCCTATTGCCTGAACTGCCCCCGGGCCTAGTGCCCGCCTACTGCGCCGCTTTCAGGTGGCTTGGGCCTAATGCCCAAACCCCCTAATCAATGTGGTCGGGTCTGGGTGCTTGGGCCACGGGCCGGGTGGAACCCCGGCTGCACGTGGCCTTGGACCCAGAGAGCCGACCACACTTGTGCCCACGGGCCGGGAGGGCCCGACTGAATGCCCACAGGCCGGCAGGGCCTGACTGTGCCCACGGGCCTAATGCCCGAACACCCGGCGGTCTAGGGAGGAGCGGGTACAGGGGCACCTGAAAAGGGCCTACCTGACCCGCTGGGAGAGGCACCAGGGGGAAGCTTCGCCAGCCCTTTGCTTCCCACCCCTGGTGACCTCTCTGGCTCTCTTCTTTAATCTTCGGCCGCTGGCCAGCGGCGCCGCCGTCGCCTCGCCGCGTCCAGCCGCCGTTGGACATCTTCTTCCTGCCGCCGGACGTCTTCGGGCCTCTTCCGCGGCCACCCGAGCTCCCACCGCGACGTCTTCTTCCTCCAAGTCCCGGCCGCTTCTCTTGCGCTCCGGCGCGCCGACGACCTTCTCCGCTGCTCCCGCCCATCTTCTTCTCTCTTCGCGCCCCCGCGCGCGGTCTTTTCTTCTGGCTCCCTCTGACGTCAGACGCTGGGGGCGGGGCCTATGACGCGGCGAGCGCCGATTGGCTCGCCGCGTCCCTCTCTGATGGGCTGCCGCTCCGGGAGCCGCGATTGGCTCCCGGCGGGCGCCAACGTTTGAAACTACCCGCAGCCTCCGGTCCGGGGCAGGGAAAAGGGTAATCCCTGCACCGGACACCCGCCGCCACGCACCCAGCGCTGGGGACAGACAAGCTTCCCCAGCGCTGTCCCCAGCTAGGGACAGCAACAATGATGTGCCCACAGGGCACATCTCTACAACATCACTGCGGCATAACATAATGCAACACATCACTTCTGGCCTCAACTTCCTCTTTGTCAAGATCCATTTATCGGCCTCCTAATCACCAGACCAGTGACAGCACCATCACAGGCGTGACACACAGTGACCCACAGAGAGAAGGAGCAAGCCTGCACTGATTGCAGAACAGTCCGGCTCTGTACTGTAGACAGGTACATGAGTAACACCCTCACTACTGTCACCATTAGACCAGGACACCCGGGAAACGTACCCTGCTGGTGGGCGCACAATGCACCGGTGTGCAAAGGCTAGACAGCTGACCAAAGCAGTCTCTAGTATACAGCCTAGGGAGAGGGAGGCTGGGGGCACCTGTACAGTGGCAGTCTCTGGTATACAGACTAGGGAGAGGGAGGCTGGGGGCACCTGTACAGCGGCAGTCTCTGGTATACAGACTAGGGAGAGGGAGGCTGGGGGCACCTGTACAGTGGCAGTCTCTGGTATACAGACTAGGGAGAGGGAGGCTGGGGGCACCTGTACAGCGGCAGTCTCTGGTATACAGACTAGGGAGAGGGAGGCTGGGGGCACCTGTACAGTGGCAGTCTCTGGTATACAGACTAGGGAGAGGGAGGCTGGGGTCACCTGTACAGCGGCAGTCTCTGGTATACAGACTAGGGAGAGGGAGGCTGGGGGCACCTGTACAGCGGCAGTCTCTGGTATACAGACTAGGGAGAGGGAGGCTGGGGGCACCTGTACAGCGGCAGTCTCTGGTATACAGACTAGGGAGAGGGAGTCTGGGGGCACCTGTACAGCGGCAGTCTCTGGTATACAGACTAGGGAGAGGGAGGCTGGGGGCACCTGTACAGTGGCAGTCTCTGGTATACAGACTAGGGAGAGGGAGGCTGGGGTCACCTGTACAGTGGCAGTCTCTGGTATACAGACTAGGGAGAGGGAGTCTGGGGGCACCTGTACAGCGGCAGTCTCTGGTATACAGCCTAGGGAGAAGGAGGCTGGGGGCACCTGTACAGCGGCAGTCTCTGGTATACAGACTAGGGAGAGGGAGGCTGGGGCACCTGTACAGCGGCAGTCTCTGGTATACAGACTAGGGAGAGGGAGGCTGGGGGCACCTGTACAGCGGCAGTCTCCGGTATACAGACTAGGGAGAGGGAGGCTGGGGGCACCTGTACAGCGGCAGTCTCTGGTATACAGACTAGGGAGAGGGAGGCTGGGGGGACCTGTACAGTGGCAGTCTCTGGTTTATAGCCTAGGGAGAGGGAGGCTGGGGGCACCTGTACAGCGGCAGTCTCTGGTATACAGACTAGGGAGAGGGAGGCTGGGGCACCAGTACAGTGGCAGTCTCTGGTATACAGACTAGGGAGAGGGAGGCTGGGGGCACCTGTACAGCGGCAGTCTCTGGTATACAGACTAGGGAGAGGGAGGCTGGGGGCACCTGTACAGTGGCAGTCTCTGGTTTATAGCCTAGGGAGAGGGAGGCTGGGGGCACCTGTACAGCGGCAGTCTCTGGTATATAGACTAGGGAGAGGGAGGCTGGGGCACCTGTACAGTGGCAGTCTCTGGTTTATAGCCTAGGGAGAGGGAGGCTGGGGGCACCTGTACAGCGGCAGTCTCTGGTATACAGACTAGGGAGAGGGAGGCTGGGGCACCAGTACAGTGGCAGTCTCTGGTATACAGACTAGGGAGAGGGAGGCTGGGGGCACCTGTACAGCGGCAGTCTCTGGTATAGCCTAGGGAGAGGGAGGCTGGGGGCACCTGTACAGCGGCAGTCTCTGGTATACAGACTAGGGAGAGGGAGGCTGGGGGCACCTGTACAGCAGCAGTCTCTGGTATACAGACTAGGGAGAGGGAGGCTGGGGTCACCTGTAACACCCCTTTACCTGGGCTTTCTGGGTAATGGTGTGTATTTAAACTCTTCCCGCTTTGCAATGCTTCTCACCTTATACTTCTTTTGGTATTAGTGCCTCCACCCGAATCTTGACGTGACGTGCTCTTCTGGGAAGTGCTCAATTTTGGAAACACCAGAGGGAGACTCGGGAAACCCTCTGCCCACCACGTGCTTAGACCGACCCCACTACAGGAATATATCACACGGATATGTTGCAGAAGCCACCCTGGCACATTTATTAAATGGTCTGGAATAGCAATTGCTTTTATGCATTTATATACAAGGGACTATAGTAGATCAATAAAAGAGGACATATACTAAAGGCATAGGAACATGTTGGTCAGTAATGCACACACATATCTAAAGGGTGTATAATGCAGTAATGAGAAAAATGAACATAACACATGGATCTGCTTTCTCCTGTCTGTCTGTCCCTTCCTGCACTTCCCTTTTGTATGCAGATAACACCCTGGCCTTTGCAATCACTAACTGGGTAATGGCAACTTAAAACATCACTATCACAAGGATTTTCACACATACCACACACAGCATTAGACAATACATCCCCCACTATAGTGCACTGTTATTTCAGAGTTCCATATCTTCTGCATGCTATAGCTTGACTGAAAAGGTACTTTAACAGGTTCCAATTGGCACTTTCAGCAACGCTGGTACTTGTAGTTCCACAAACTGATTCTTGGTGAAATCACACACTTTGTTAGCTCCTACTTATCAGTCTTTACCAAGAAACATAACACTGTAAACTGTTACTTATCTCACATTCCTCCAAAGTGTGTCCCTCTGCAAACTGTCCTCTCCAGGGATCAAAAAGGAAGGTTTGAAATGCATTATCCTCTGTAGGCCACTTAACTTCATCAGACTGGGGTTCTCCCTCTCCGTAGGGCTCTTTCTGTACAGTCACGTGGACTTCTTCCCCAGTATTCTCCAGTCATTGTCAGCTGCATCTTAGCAATATCCCAGACATGGTTCCTTCTTCCTCCTCGGCCATCTCCTCCTCCACTCCTCTGGACAAAAGCATTCCATTCTCCACTCCCCCCTCCCCATGCCCTGTTTCTCCACCCCCTGACAGCCTCTGCGTGTCTCTCTGTATATCCTCTGAAACCCAAGGCTGTCTGGGAGATGTAGTCTTTAAACACAAAATGGCCGGTGTCCAATTTCACATTTGCTGCCTGTCATAAGCGCTGGGTGCTACATACTCCCCCTGTGGGACTGGCGATCCGCTGACAAAGTGATGAGCCTGTTCCACACCCTGAAAAGGAATATGTGTTAAACCATTCTGTCTGTTTACACATCCACACATACCCTGACAAGCTCCTACGATGACAGGGGTGGGCCCCAAATAAGGCCAAGGGTAGACCCAGTGAGGGTGAACCACCCTGGGTACTTCAGTGGCCCTTCCTAACTCATCATAAGTAAATAACATAGGGGCCCTAGTGGTGCGTCTGGGTCGGCTAATAGCTGGAAGGGCTCCCTCATCTCCCTCTGACACCCTTTCTGGTTGCTCAGCCTCTCCCCCAACATCTCTCTCTTCTGGTTGGTCCTGAGCCTGTCCCTCAGGTTCTCTAACTTCCACCGTTACTTCAGGTACGACCTCTTCCAACCTGCACACCTGTTCTTCTCTTGGCTCTCCTGTAGCTCTCTCAGTAGACCTGTGGGGTCTAGTGACTTCATGACTTTGAATGACAGTCTCATTTTCCATAGTGGGAGGATCATACCCCCATTCATCCTCACTGCAGTCTGTCTCTTTATAATCTCGAGTTTCCTCTCTCCTTGTAGACCTCAGTCTTCCTGGCTTCCTCCAGGGCACCCTCTCGGTGGTCTCAACAGCTTGCTTGGTCTTGAACCTCACATCTCTGCCAATCGGTAATAGGTGTTGACGGTGATAAGTCTTTATGGGCCCTGTTTGTCCTTCAGGCCTTACACGGTAAACAGGTGCCCCAGACATTTTGTCCACCACTTCATAGGGTTCTTCTCTCCATCGATTTGCCAATTTATGCTTTCCAGGTATTCCCAGGTAACGGAGCAGTACTTTGTCTCCTATCCCCAGTACATTCTCTTTCACTCGACTGTCATATCGAGTCTTGTTTCTCAAACCAGACTTAGTAGAAGCTTCTTGAGCCAACTTGTGAGCATGTCTCAGTTCTTCTCGCAGTCTCTGCACATACTGTAAATGTGTCTCCCCCGAGTGGGAAACCTCCATTATTCCAAAACAAATGTCTACAGGCAGTCGGGCTTCTCTTCCAAACATAAGCAGGTATGGTGAGTATCCAGTTGACTCATTTTTTGTGCAGTTATATGCATGTACTAACTGACTGATGTGCCTACTCCAGTGTGCCTTCCTGGCAGTGCCCAAAGTGCCCATCATGTTGAGAAGGGTTCGATTGAATCTCTCTGGCTGTGGGTCCCCTTGTGGATGGAATGGTGTCGTCCTCGACTTCTGTATCCCGCACAATTCACAGATCTCTTTTATCAGCCGACTCTCAAAATCTCTTCCTTGATCAGAATGGATCCGGGCAGGAAGTCCATAGTGCACAAAGAATTTCTCCCATAGAATCTTGGCAACAGTTGTGGCTCTTTGATCTTTGGCTGGGTAGGCCTGGGCATACCGAGTGAAATGATCTGTCACGACCAGAATATGTGCTGTGTTGCTTTCATCTGGCTCTACAGAAAGGAAATCAATACACACCAGCTCTAGTGGCCCATCACTCGAAATGTTTTTCAATGGTGCAGCTCTTTCGGGCAGTGTTTTACGCAGAATGCAAGTCCCACAATTTCTGCAATATTTTTCAATATCAGCCTCCATCCTTGGCCAATAGAACCGATCAGCAATCAACCCGCTTGTTTTCTCAACACCTAAGTGCCCATGTTGGTCATGTAGGGCATTCAGTACAGAATCACGATGTTTCTTTGGCAGAACCAACTGTCTTCTTACTCTACCATCTCTGCGGGTAGATTCCCTATAAAGGAGGCCTCCTCTGACCATCAGAAATTCTCTTTGCCTGTGCAGTAAAATGGCTTCTTCTGTTTTAAGGGCCTTTGACCCCAACCTCTCATTGTTCTTTATCATCCAATAGACCGCTCCTAGGGACAGATCTTCTAGCTGATCACCTTTCAGCTGTTTCCTACTGATCCTCTGCAGATCACCCAGTTCAAACTGACTCAGCCAGCAATAATGTTTGGGCAGTGCCGCTTCTGAAACTCCCAATGCAGTGACACATTCTCTCACAGGCGGCACCACCACTCTTCCTTCATGGCACATACCTCTTACTTCTGGAGCAGGCACTTCAACCCACTCTTCTTCAGGTGATTCAGCATGTCTTCCAGCCAACCTGGACAAAGCATCAGCATCAATGTTTCCTTTGCCAGGTCGGTACTTCAGGGTGAAGTCATACACAGCCAAAGCTGCCAGCCATCGATGTCCTGTGGCATCCAACTTTGCTGTAGTCTGGATGTATGTCAATGGATTGTTGTCAGTATGGACTTCAAATGTAGCACCATACAAATAATCATGCAGACGGTCGACAATGGCCCATTTTAATGCCAAGAATTCCAGCTTGTGCACAGGGTAATTCTTTTCACTGGGTGATAGGCCTCGGCTTACATAGTGCACAGGCCTCATCTGGCCTTCTTGTTCTTGGTAAAGTACTCCTCCGAGTCCATCAAAAGATGCATCTACATGAAGAATGTATGGAAGGTCAGGGTTTGCATAGGCGAGCACTGGAGACTGGGTAAGGCCCTCCTTCAACTTCTTGAATGCAGTTTCACACTCTTCTGTCCATCTTTCCCCAAATAGGTCATTAACACGGAGAAAGTGTTTATTTTCTTGCTGGGTCATCCGCCCCTTCACTGGTGGGTACCCTTTGGTTAATTCTGTCAAAGGCTTGGCTAATTTAGAATATCCTGGAACAAATCTTCTGTAATACCCACAGAACCCCAGAAAAGACCTCAGTTCCTTTAATTGTGTGGGCTGTGGCCACTCTGCCACAGCTTCTACTTTGGCTGGGTCAGTGGAGATCCCTTCCCTGCTGACAATGTGCCCAACATACTTGACTTGCTTCTGGCATAGTCGACACTTTTCTAAAGATAGCTTTAGCCCTTTACTCTTCAGTCGGTCAAGTACTTTGAGCAATCTCTCGTTATGTTCTTGTAGACTCCTCCCAAAAACGATCAAGTCATCCAGATACACGATTACTTCACGAAAATTCATGTCTCCCACTGTCTCATCCATGCACCTCTGAAAGGTGGCTGGGGCACCTTTTACCCCCTGTGGCATTCTCTTGAACTGAAAGAACCCTTCAGGGCAGATGAAGGCTGTCTTCTCAGCATCTTCCGGACTCATCAGAATCTGGTAGTACCCACTCCTGAGATCTAACACAGAGAACCATTTGCTTCCTTGCAGACAGTCAAGTGCCTCATCAACTTTAGGCACTGTGTACTGGTCAGGCACTGTTCGCTTATTAAGAGTTCTATAGTCCACACACATCCGGATATCACCATTCTTCTTACGAGCCACCACTATTGGAGAGGCATAGGGACTTTCTGATTTTTCAATGACATCATTCTCCAGTAGACCTTTCAGATGACTTCTTACATCATACAAATCCGCAGGGGCCAATCTTCGTGACCTTTCTCGAAAGGGTTTTTCATCAGTAAGACGAATCTTATGTTGGACCCCTTTAGCCAGACCTAGGTCCCAATCTCCTAGGGAGAAAACATCTCTCCTCTCTAACATTTCTTTGATTAATCTGTCTAGATCGGCTTTCATGGCATCTGTACCTTCAAAGCATGGTTGGAAACTGTCTGCAACCAACACACTCTTTTTCTGAGCTTCTTCTGCCTCCTTTTTTCGATAGGCAGCCAGGCATACAGGATGGATGGTGAGCGTCTGGTAGTATTCCTTTCCACCCTCCTCTCTGCACCATTGGGCTAGTGTATTGAACAAATGGGCATTGGTTCCTATGATAACTTGCACATCTCTATCCTCTTCTTCTGGATCGGGACACACAAGGGCGACTACTTGCACTTCTTTTTCAATCCCAGCTACTTCTTTTGGGAACTTGAGGTCCACTGTGATGTATCCGAGATATGGATAGCTCTGTTCACTGAGGCCCCAGATGGTCAGCCCAGACAATGGATGTACCTTGACATCCGACAGATTCTCACGAAACCACTTCTCAAACACAATGGACACCTGGGAACCACTATCCAGTAGAGCCGTACACTTCTGTCCATTCAATAAGGCAGTCACATGAGGCGCTGGACCGACTAGGCCAGGTGGCAATATATTCCAGGTAGCAGGTGAGTTCCCCACAGCATTGGTACTAACTTTCTTTAGGGGGCCAGGGTGGGGTCTTCTGGTCCCCCTTTCTCGTTTCCCGAAGGCTGTTCAGGTTGTGGGGATTGCTTATATGATGACCTCTGATTCCATCTGGCTGGACACTGTCTAGCTATATGTCCAGGCCGACCGCACTCAAAACATCTTCTGGGGTCACCTCGACTCTCTAGTTGTATTGGAGATGATGGATGCGAAGGCCTTGGGGCCTCCCTAGCTGTCTGAAGGGCTAACAGACGGTCTATCTGTTCCTTCTGCACTTGAAGGATCTTTAGCAACTCCACCTCTTTTGCACTGGTTTCCTGCTTTAGGCTAACAGTCTTTATCTTTTTTGCCACACCATCTCTAGCTTCGATTATAGCTTCCTCTTGTTTGACTTCATCGATTAGCTGGTTGAAAGAAGGAGCTGGGTTTCTAGTAGAGTCTCCCCGGAGCTTCAATGCAACTGGGTCTAAAGACAGTGCTCCTCTTAGTAACTGTTGCATGCGACTCCCATCTACTTCACTGAGGGTCATTCCCCCTTTTTCCACAATGCGGTAAATTAGCTTGTCCAGGCGGTATAGATATTTGGACAATCTCTCCCCCGGCTCTTGACAGGTGTTTCTTAACTTGTAAAGGAGGTCAGTGGCATCTTCTGATGTTCCAAACTCTCTTTCCAGAGCCGCTAGATAGTTCCATGCAGTAGCATCAGGGTCACTCCGACGAGTGGCCTGCACAATCTCCATCGCTGGACCACGTAAACTCTCCACTATCCGTTGTCTCTTTGCAGCCTCAGGACAGTGCCACTCTTCCATGTACTGGATTGCAGTGTCTTTCCACACCTCATAGGCATCTTCTCCAGTTGGAACAGGTTGGACACCTGAGAAAGGTCTCAATCTCCTATATCCACCATCATACTGGTTTCTTCCCAGTTGCTCCACGAGTTTATTCATAGCGACCAAAAATAATTGACTCTGTGTGTTAGAGGCTCCATCTAGGCCCAGAGGTGAATCATCTTGTCTTCGAATGTCAGGGGACTGTACAATAGGGCTCCTTGCCCTCTCTTCAGTAGGACTGGATTCTTGGCCAACTCTCATCCCCTCACTTGGCTTAAGAGGCAACACTACGCTCCAACGTTTGCTTCCCTCATAGGAAAAGACAGCAGGGATCAATCCTCTCTCCAACACAGCATTGCTCTCTAGCAGCACAGCATCATCCCGCCTGCCCAGTACATTTGGCCTCTGCATCCCTGTCCGATCTGCAATCATCTTGGTAACCTCCTCATCTGGAACTTCCTGCAGTTCACCGCACAAAACAAAACAGCATTCTGAATCTTTGGATAGTTGTTCACACCAACCATATACTTCTTCTGGCTTCAAACTAGCCATGGCGCCCACCTGGTAAGCAAATTCTGAGTTAGCTGTACGAATCTCAGCAGTGCACTCCACTGTAACACCCCTTTACCTGGGCTTTCTGGGTAATGGTGTGTATTTAAACTCTTCCCGCTTTGCAATGCTTCTCACCTTATACTTCTTTTGGTATTAGTGCCTCCACCCGAATCTTGACGTGACGTGCTCTTCTGGGAAGTGCTCAATTTTGGAAACACCAGAGGGAGACTCGGGAAACCCTCTGCCCACCACGTGCTTAGACCGACCCCACTACAGGAATATATCACACGGATATGTTGCAGAAGCCACCCTGGCACATTTATTAAATGGTCTGGAATAGCAATTGCTTTTATGCATTTATATACAAGGGACTATAGTAGATCAATAAAAGAGGACATATACTAAAGGCATAGGAACATGTTGGTCAGTAATGCACACACATATCTAAAGGGTGTATAATGCAGTAATGAGAAAAATGAACATAACACATGGATCTGCTTTCTCCTGTCTGTCTGTCCCTTCCTGCACTTCCCTTTTGTATGCAGATAACACCCTGGCCTTTGCAATCACTAACTGGGTAATGGCAACTTAAAACATCACTATCACAAGGATTTTCACACATACCACACACAGCATTAGACAATACATCCCCCACTATAGTGCACTGTTATTTCAGAGTTCCATATCTTCTGCATGCTATAGCTTGACTGAAAAGGTACTTTAACAGGTTCCAATTGGCACTTTCAGCAACGCTGGTACTTGTAGTTCCACAAACTGATTCTTGGTGAAATCACACACTTTGTTAGCTCCTACTTATCAGTCTTTACCAAGAAACATAACACTGTAAACTGTTACTTATCTCACATTCCTCCAAAGTGTGTCCCTCTGCAAACTGTCCTCTCCAGGGATCAAAAAGGAAGGTTTGAAATGCATTATCCTCTGTAGGCCACTTAACTTCATCAGACTGGGGTTCTCCCTCTCCGTAGGGCTCTTTCTGTACAGTCACGTGGACTTCTTCCCCAGTATTCTCCAGTCATTGTCAGCTGCATCTTAGCAATATCCCAGACATGGTTCCTTCTTCCTCCTCGGCCATCTCCTCCTCCACTCCTCTGGACAAAAGCATTCCATTCTCCACTCCCCCCTCCCCATGCCCTGTTTCTCCACCCCCTGACAGCCTCTGCGTGTCTCTCTGTATATCCTCTGAAACCCAAGGCTGTCTGGGAGATGTAGTCTTTAAACACAAAATGGCCGGTGTCCAATTTCACATTTGCTGCCTGTCATAAGCGCTGGGTGCTACATGTACAGTGGCAGTCTCTGGTATATAGACTAGGGAGAGGGAGGCTGGGGGCACCTGTACAGTGGCAGTCTCTGGTATACAGACTAGGGAGAGGGAGGCTGGGGGCACCTGTACAGTGGCAGTCTCTGGTATACAGACTAGGGAGAGGGAGGCTGGGGGAACCTGTACAGTGGCAGTCTCTGGTATACAGACTAGGGAGAGGGAGGCTGGGGCACCTGTACAGCGGCAGTCTCTGGTATACAGACTAGGGAGAGGGAGGCTGGGGGCACCTGTACAGCGGCAGTCTCTGGTATACAGCCTAGGGAGAGGGAGGCTGGGGGCACCTGTACAGCGGCAGTCTCTGGTATACAGCCTAGGGAGAGGGAGGCTGGGGGCACCTGTACAGCGGCAGTCTCTGGTATACAGACTAGGGAGAGGGAGGCTGGGGGAACCTGTATAGTGGCAGTCTCTGGTATACAGACTAGGGAGAGGGAGGCTGGGGGCACCTGTACAGTGGCAGTCTCTGGTATACAGACTAGGGAGAGGGAGGCTGGGGGGACCTGTACAGCGGCAGTCTCTGGTATACAGACTAGGGAGAGGGAGGCTGGGGGCACCTGTACAGCGGCAGTCTCTGGTATACAGACTAGGGAGAGGGAGGCTGGGGGAACCTGTATAGTGGCAGTCTCTGGTATACAGACTAGGGAGAGGGAGGCTGGGGGCACCTGTACAGTGGCAGTCTCTGGTATACAGACTAGGGAGAGGGAGGCTGGGGGGACCTGTACAGCGGCAGTCTCTGGTATACAGACTAGGGAGAGGGAGGCTGGGGGCACCTGTACAGCGGCAGTCTCTGGTATACAGCCTAGGGACAGGGAGGCTGGGGACACCTGTACAGCGGCAGTCTCTGGTATACAGACTAGGGAGAGGGAGGCTGGGGGCACCTGTACAGTGGCAGTCTCTGGTATACAGACTAGGGAGAGGGAGGCTGGGGGCACCTGTACAGTGGCAGTCTCTGGTATACAGACTAGGGAGAGGGAGGCTGGGGGCACCTGTACAGCGGCAGTCTCTGGTATACAGACTAGGGAGAGGGAGGCTGGGGGCACCTGTACAGCGGCAGTCTCTGGTATACAGACTAGGGAGAGGGAGGCTGGGGGCACCTGTACAGTGGCAGTCTCTGGTATACAGCCTAGGTAGAGGGAGGCTGGGGGCACCTGTACAGTGGCAGTCTCTGGTATACAGACTAGGGAGAGGGAGGCTGGGGCACCTGTACAGCGGCAGTCTCTGGTATACAGCCTAGGGATAGGGAGGCTGGGGTCACCTGTACAGCGCCAGTCTCTGGTATACAGACTAGGGAGAGGGAGGCTGGGGGCACCTGTACAGTGGCAGTCTCTGGTATACAGACTAGGGAGAGGGAGGCTGGGGGCACCTGTACAGCGGCAGTCTCTGGTATACAGACTAGGGAGAGGGAGGCTGGGGCACCTGTACAGCGGCAGTCTCTGGTATACAGACTAGGGAGAGGGAGGCTGGGGGCACCTGTACAGCGGCAGTCTCTGGTATACAGACTAGGGAGAGGGAGGCTGGGGGCACCTGTACAGCGGCAGTCTCTAGTATACAGACTAGGGAGAGGGAGGCTGGGGCACCTGTACAGTGGCAGTCTCTGGTATACAGCCTAGGGAGAGGGAGGCTGGGGGCACCTGTACAGTGGCAGTCTCTGGTATACAGACTAGGGAGAGGGAGGCTGGGGCACCTGTACAGTGGCAGTCTCTGGTATACAGATTAGGGAGAGGGAGGCTGGGGGCACCTGTACAGTGGCAGTCTCTGGTATACAGACTAGGGAGAGGGAGGCTGGGGGCACCTGTACAGTGGCAGTCTCTGGTATACAGACTAGGGAGAGGGAGGCTGGGGTCACCTGTACAGCGGCAGTCTCTGGTATACAGACTAGGGAGAGGGAGGCTGGGGGCACCTGTACAGCGGCAGTCTCTAGTATACAGACTAGGGAGAGGGAGGCTGGGGCACCTGTACAGTGGCAGTCTCTGGTATACAGACTAGGGAGAGGGAGGCTGGGGTCACCTGTACAGCGGCAGTCTCTGGTATACAGACTAGGGAGAGGGAGGCTGGGGGCACCTGTACAGCGGCAGTCTCTAGTATACAGACTAGGGAGAGGGAGGCTGGGGGCACCTGTACAGCGGCAGTCTCTGGTATACAGACTAGGGAGAGGGAGGCTGGGGCACCTGTACAGCGGCAGTCTCTGGTATACAGACTAGGTAGAGGGGGGCTGGGGCACCTGTACAGCAGCAGTCTCTGGTATACAGATTAGGGAGAGGGAGGCTGGGGGCACCTGTACAGCGGCAGTCTCTGGTATACAGACTAGGGAGAGGGAGGCTGGGGGGACCTGTACAGCGGCAGTCTCTGGTATACAGACTAGGGAGAGGGAGGCTGGGGGCACCTGTACAGCGGCAGTCTCTGGTATACAGCCTAGGGACAGGGAGGCTGGGGACACCTGTACAGCGGCAGTCTCTGGTATACAGACTAGGGAGAGGGAGGCTGGGGGCACCTGTACAGCGGCAGTCTCTGGTATACAGACTAGGGAGAGGGAGGCTGGGGGCACCTGTACAGTGGCAGTCTCTGGTATACAGCCTAGGTAGAGGGAGGCTGGGGGCACCTGTACAGTGGCAGTCTCTGGTATACAGACTAGGGAGAGGGAGGCTGGGGCACCTGTACAGCGGCAGTCTCTGGTATACAGACTAGGGAGAGGGAGGCTGGGGGCACCTGTACAGCGGCAGTCTCTGGTATACAGCCTAGGTAGAGGGAGGCTGGGGGCACCTGTACAGTGGCAGTCTCTGGTATACAGACTAGGGAGAGGGAGGCTGGGGCACCTGTACAGCGGCAGTCTCTGGTATACAGACTAGGGAGAGGGAGGCTGGGGGCACCTGTACAGCGGCAGTCTCTGGTATACAGACTAGGGAGAGGGAGGCTGGGGGCACCTGTACAGTGGCAGTCTCTGGTATACAGACTAGGGAGAGGGAGGCTGGGGGCACCTGTACAGCGGCAGTCTCTGGTATACAGACTAGGGAGAGGGAGGCTGGGGTCACCTGTACAGCGGCAGTCTCTGGAATACAGACTAGGGAGAAGGAGGCTGGGGGCTCCTGTACAGCGGCAGTCTCTGGTATACAGACTAGGGAGAGGGAGGCTGGGGCACCTGTACAGTGGCAGTCTCTGGTATACAGACTAGGGAGAGGGAGGCTGGGGGCACCTGTACAGTGGCAGTCTCTGGTATACAGACTAGGGAGAGGGAGGCTGGGGGCACCTGTACAGTGGCAGTCTCTGGTATACAGCCTAGGTAGAGGGAGGCTGGGGGCACCTGTACAGTGGCAGTCTCTGGTATACAGACTAGGGAGAGGGAGGCTGGGGCACCTGTACAGCGGCAGTCTCTGGTATACAGACTAGGGAGAGGGAGGCTGGGGGCACCTGTACAGCGGCAGTCTCTGGTATACAGACTAGGGAGAGGGAGGCTGGGGGCACCTGTACAGTGGCAGTCTCTGGTATACAGACTAGGGAGAGGGAGGCTGGGGGCACCTGTACAGTGGCAGTCTCTGGTATACAGACTAGGGAGAGGGAGGCTGGGGGCACCTGTACAGCGGCAGTCTCTGGTATACAGCCTAGGGAGAGGGAGGCTGGGGGCACCTGTACAGTGGCAGTCTCTGGTATACAGACTAGGGAGAGGGAGGCTGGGGGCACCTGTACAGTGGCAGTCTCTGGTATACAGACTAGGGAGAGGGAGGCTGGGGGCACCTGTACAGCGGCAGTCTCTGGTATACAGACTAGGGAGAGGGAGGCTGGGGGCACCTGTACAGCGGCAGTCTCTGGTATACAGACTAGGGAGAGGGAGGCTGGGGGGCACCTGTACAGTGGCAGTCTCTGGTATACAGATTAGGGAGAGGGAGGCTGGGGGCACCTGTACAGCGGCAGTCTCTGGTATACAGACTAGGGAGAGGGAGGCTGGGGGGACCTGTACAGCGGCAGTCTCTGGTATACAGACTAGGGAGAGGGAGGCTGGGGGCACCTGTACAGCGGCAGTCTCTGGTATACAGCCTAGGGACAGGGAGGCTGGGGACACCTGTACAGCGGCAGTCTCTGGTATACAGACTAGGGAGAGGGAGGCTGGGGGCACCTGTACAGCGGCAGTCTCTGGTATACAGACTAGGGAGAGGGAGGCTGGGGGCACCTGTACAGTGGCAGTCTCTGGTATACAGCCTAGGTAGAGGGAGGCTGGGGGCACCTGTACAGTGGCAGTCTCTGGTATACAGACTAGGGAGAGGGAGGCTGGGGGCACCTGTACAGTGGCAGTCTCTGGTATACAGACTAGGGAGAGGGAGGCTGGGGCACCTGTACAGTGGCAGTCTCTGGTATACAGACTAGGGAGAGGGAGGCTGGGGGCACCTGTACAGCGGCAGTCTCTGGTATACAGACTAGGGAGAGGGAGGCTGGGGGCACCTGTACAGTGGCAGTCTCTGGTATACAGACTAGGGAGAGGGAGGCTGGGGGCACCTGTACAGCGGCAGTCTCTGGTATACAGACTAGGGAGAGGGAGGCTGGGGTCACCTGTACAGCGGCAGTCTCTGGAATACAGACTAGGGAGAGGGAGGCTGGGGGCACCTGTACAGCGGCAGTCTCTGGTATACAGCCTAGGGAGAGGGAGGCTGGGGGCACCTGTACAGCGGCAGTCTCTGGTATACAGACTAGGGAGAGGGAGGCTGGGGGCTCCTGTACAGCGGCAGTCTCTGGTATATAGCCTAGGGAGAGGGAGGCTGGGGGCACCTGTACAGCGGCAGTCTCTGGTATACAGACTAGGGAGAGGGAGGCTGGGGCACCTGTACAGTGGCAGTCTCTGGTATACAGCCTAGGTAGAGGGAGGCTGGGGGCACCTGTACAGCGGCAGTTTCTGGTATACAGATTAGGGAGAGGGAGGCTGGGGGTCACCTGTACAGCGGCAGTCTCTGGTATACAGACTAGGGAGAGGGAGGCTGGGGTCACCTGTACAGCGGCAGTCTCTGGTATACAGACTAGGGAGAGGGAGGCTGGGGGCACCTGTACAGTGGCAGTCTCTGGTATACAGACTAGGGAGAGGGAGGCTGGGGGCACCTGTACAGTGGCAGTCTCTGGTATACAGACTAGGGAGAGGGAGGCTGGGGGCACCTGTACAGTGGCAGTCTCTGGTATACAGACTAGGGAGAGGGAGGCTGGGGGCACCTGTACAGTGGCAGTCTCTGGTATACAGACTAGGGAGAGGGAGGCTGGGGGCACCTGTACAGTGGCAGTCTCTGGTATACAGACTAGGGAGAGGGAGGCTGGGGGTCACCTGTACAGCGGCAGTCTCTGGTATACAGCCTAGGGAGAGGGAGGCTGGGGGGCACCTGTACAGTGGCAGTCTCTGGTATACAGACTAGGGAGAGGGAGGCTGGGGGCACCTGTACAGCGGCAGTCTTTGGTATATAGCCTCGGGAGAGGGAGGCTGGGGGCACCTGTACAGCGGCAGTCTCTGGTATACAGACTAGGGAGAGGGAGGCTGGGGTCACCTGTACAGCGGCAGTCTCTGGTATACAGACTAGGTAGAGGGAGGCTGGGGGCACCTGTACAGTGGCAGTCTCTGGTATACAGACTAGGGAGAGGGAGGCTGGGGGCACCTGTACAGCGGCAGTCTCTGGTATACAGACTAGGGAGAGGGAGGCTGGGGGCACCTGTACAGTGGCAGTCTCTGGTATACAGACTAGGGAGAGGGAGGCTGGGGGCACCTGTACAGCGGCAGTCTCTGGTATACAGATTAGGGAGAGGGAGGCTGGGGGCACCTGTACAGCGGCAGTCTCTGGTATACAGACTAGGGAGAGGGAGGCTGGGGCACCTGTACAGTGGCAGTCTCTGGTATACAGACTAGGGAGAGGGAGGCTGGGGGTCACCTGTACAGCGGCAGTCTCTGGTATACAGACTAGGGAGAGGGAGGCTGGGGGCACCTGTACAGCGGCAGTCTTTGGTATATAGCCTCGGGAGAGGGAGGCTGGGGGCACCTGTACAGCGGCAGTCTCTGGTATACAGACTAGGGAGAGGGAGGCTGGGGGCACCTGTACAGTGGCAGTCTCTGGTATACAGACTAGGGAGAGGGAGGCTGGGGGCACCTGTACAGTGGCAGTCTCTGGTATACAGACTAGGTAGAGGGAGGCTGGGGTCACCTGTACAGCGGCAGTCTCTGGTATACAGCCTAGGGAGAGGGAGGCTGGGGGCTCCTGTACAGCGGCAGTCTCTGGTATACAGACTAGGGAGAGGGAGGCTGGGGCACCTGTACAGCGGCAGTCTCTGGTATACAGACTAGGGAGAGGGAGGCTGGGGGCACCTGTACAGTGGCAGTCTCTGGTATACAGACTAGGGAGAGGGAGGCTGGGGGCACCTGTACAGTGGCAGTCTCTAGTATACAGACTAGGGAGAGGGAGGCTGGGGGCACCTGTACAGTGGCAGTCTCTGGTATACAGATTAGGGAGAGGGAGGCTGGGGGCACCTGTACAGTGGCAGTCTCTGGTATACAGACTAGGGAGAGGGAGGCTGGGGTCACCTGTACAGTGGCAGTCTCTGGTATACAGATTAGGGAGAGGGAGGCTGGGGGCACCTGTACAGTGGCAGTCTCTGGTATACAGACTAGGGAGAGGGAGGCTGGGGGCACCTGTACAGTGGCAGTCTCTGGTATACAGACTAGGGAGAGGGAGGCTGGGGGCACCTGTACAGTGGCAGTCTCTGGTATACAGACTAGGGAGAGGGAGGCTGGGGGTCACCTGTACAGCGGCAGTCTCTGGTATACAGACTAGGGAGAGGGAGGCTGGGGGCACCTGTACAGCGGCAGTCTTTGGTATATAGCCTCGGGAGAGGGAGGCTGGGGGCACCTGTACAGTGGCAGTCTCTGGTATACAGACTAGGGAGAGGGAGGCTGGGGCACCTGTACAGCGGCAGTCTCTGGTATACAGACTAGGGAGAGGGAGGCTGGGGGCACCTGTACAGTGGCAGTCTCTGGTATACAGACTAGGGAGAGGGAGGCTGGGGGCACCTGTACAGCGGCAGTCTCTGGTATACAGACTAGGGAGAGGGAGGCTGGGGGCACCTGTACAGCGGCAGTCTCTGGTATACAGACTAGGGAGAGGGAGGCTGGAGGCACCTGTACAGTGGCAGTCTCTACGACTAGGGAGAGGGAGGCTGGAGGCACCTGTACAGTGGCAGTCTCTGGTATACAGACTAGGGAGAGGGAGGCTGGGGGCACCTGTACAGTGGCAGTCTCTGGTATACAGATTCGGGAGAGGGAGGCTGGGGCACCTGTACAGCGGCAGTCTCTGGTATACAGACTAGGGAGAGGGAGGCTGGGGGCACCTGTACAGCGGCAGTCTCTGGTATACAGACTAGGGAGAGGGAGGCTGGGGCACCTGTACAGCGGCAGTCTCTGGTATACAGATTAGGGAGAGGGAGGCTGGGGGCACCTGTACAGCGGCAGTCTCTGGTATACAGACTAGGGAGAGGGAGGCTGGGGGCACCTGTACAGCAGCAGTCTCTGGTATACAGACTAGGGAGAGGGAGGCTGGGGGCACCTGTACAGCGGCAGTCTCTGGTATACAGCCTAGGGAGAGGGAGGCTGGGGGGCACCTGTACAGCGGCAGTCTCTGGTATACAGACTAGGGAGAGGGAGGCTGGGGGCACCTGTACAGCGGCAGTCTCTGGTATACAGACTAGGGAGAGGGAGGCTGGGGGCACCTGTACAGTGGCAGTCTCTGGTATACAGCCCAGGGAGAGGGAGGCTGGGGGCACCTGTACAGTGGCAGTCTCTGGTATACAGACTAGGGAGAGGGAGGCTGGGGGCACCTGTACAGTGGCAGTCTCTGGTATACAGACTAGGGAGAGGGAGGCTGGGGGCACCTGTACAGCGGCAGTCTCTGGTATACAGACTAGGGAGAGGGAGGCTGGGGGGCACCTGTACAGCGGCAGTCTCTGGTATACAGACTAGGGAGAGGGAGGCCGGGGCACCTGTACAGTGGCAGTCTCTGGTATACAGACTAGGGAGAGGGAGGCTGGGGGCACCTGTACAGTGGCAGTCTCTGGTATACAGACTAGGGAGAGGGAGGCTGGGGGGCACCTGTACAGCGGCAGTCTCTGGTATACAGACTAGGGAGAGGGAGGCCGGGGCTCCTGTACAGCGGCAGTCTCTGGTATACAGATTAGGGAGAGGGAGGCTTGGGGCACCTGTACAGTGGCAGTCTCTGGTATACAGACTAGGGAGAGGGAGGCTGGGGGCACCTGTACAGCGGCAGTCTCTGGTATACAGACTAGGGAGAGGGAGGCTGGGGGCACCTGTACAGCGGCAGTCTCTGGTATACAGACTAGGGAGAGGGAGGCTGGGTCACCTGTACAGTGGCAGTCTCTGGTATACAGACTAGGGAGAGGGAGGCTGGGTCACCTGTACAGTGGCAGTCTCTTATATACAGCGCTCGGAGGCTGGGGCACCTGTACAGTGGCAGTCTCTGGTATACAGCCTAGGTAGAGGGAGGCTGGGGGCACCTGTACAGTGGCAGTTTCTGGTATACAGACTAGGGAGAGGGAGGCTGGGGGCACCTGTACAGTGGCAGTCTCTGGTATACAGATTAGGGAGAGGGAGGCTGGGGTACCTGTACAGCGGCAGTCTCTAGTATACAGACTAGGGAGAGGGAGGCTGGGCCTCCTGTACAGTGGCAGTCTCTGGTATACAGACTAGGGAGAGGGAGGCTGGGGGCACTTGTACAGCGGCAGTCTCTGGTATACAGACTAGGGAGAGGGAGGCCGGGGCACCTGTACAGCGGCAGTCTCTGGTATACAGCATAGAGAGAGGGAGGCTGGGTACTCCTGTACAGCGGCAGTCTCTGGTATACAGCGCTCTGGGGCAGGGGCACCTGTACAGTGGCAGTCTCTGGTATACAGCGCTCTGGGGCAGGGGCACCTGTACAGCGGCAATCTCTGATATATAGCCTAGAGGTAAATGCACAGCTGTGATACGTAAGGTGAGTGTACATAGTGAAACATTAGTACATTTACAAAGCTTTGCGTCACACTGGATATGTCCTACTGAATGCCACCCGGAATTTATAGCTTGATGAATATTTACAGTACATTTGTGGATATTTGATGGAGAAAATATGAAACATTTCTTCTGTAAAGCAAAATGTGTCAGGTAAAATAATATATTCCGCTCACTTCATTCCTATATGTTGTGCTTAGCTGTGATATGTCACACGAGAGACGTTGCGGAGTGTTTGTGTTTTTCCCCTTACCTCTTCAAAATAACATTTACATACATACATAGTAATTTGGGAGGGGAAACCGTGTTTTTCTTTTCCATCCATCAAATGCGTCCCTCTTCTGATTGCATCTGAAGCAATTTATCTGTGTATTTAGGGAAATAGACATAAAACACTTCCTCGTGCCGTCTCCTGCCAGGTGAACACACACAACACATTTAAAGAGGAAGTGACACAAATTAGCTTTATGTTTCTGCTGTGTAAAATGAAATATGATTCATCGTTCAATATGTTTAATGACTATCGTTTCCTAATTATATCAGTTCTTCTGAAAGCAACATAAAACTGCTCCAACTTCCTACAAAGTCAGATTCTAGGTCATCGGAGAAGCACCAAAGCGCAAAAGTTCTCAAACTTTACTTAGAAACCAAATCCAATTCATTATGGCAGGAAGGGGTTAATTGCGCATAGTGTTTGTGTGGATGCAATCACATGGATATGTTGTAGATGATTTTACAGTGACCAACGTATTATTGATAAAGCCTTATATTCAAGGTCAGTAAACTAGGTTGGTGTTGCTTCCAAGAGTCCAAACTACAGCATCAGGATCGCAAAGACAAAGGACTCTTACAAATGACTTAAATTAAAACAGTCATATTTTATTGGTATGCGTTAAAAGTACAATAATATATATAGACCAAGGCCCAGTTGTTCGCTCGGTAATTTTCTTCGCATCGCAGCGATTTTCTGCTAATTGCGCATGTGCAATGTTCGCACTGCGACTGCGCCAAGTAAGTTTGCTATGCAGTTAGGTATTTTACTCACGGCATTACGAGGTTTTTTCTTCGTTCTGGTGATCATAGTGTGATTGACAGGAAGTGGGTGTTTCTGGGCGGAAACTGGCCGTTTTATGGGCGTGTGCGAAAAAACGCTGCCGTTTCTGGGAAAAACGCGGGAGTGGCTGGAGAAACGGAGGAGTGTCTGGGTGAACGCTGGGTGTGTTTGTGACGTCAAACCAGGAACGACAAGCACTGAACTGATCGCAGATGCCGAGTAAGTAAGTCTGGAGCTACTCAGAAACTGCTAAGAAGTGTCTATTCGCAATTCAGCTAATCTTTCGGTCGCAATTTTGACAAGCTAAGATTCACTCCCAGTAGGCGGCGGCTTAGTGTGTGCAAAGCTGCTAAAAACAGCTAGCGAGCGAACAACTCGGAATGACCACCCAAGTGTGAGACAGTATGTTAAGAAATGTTTATGTGAAATTTGCACAGCCAAGGTTTTAGTGGTTGCAATAATTCTGGATACCAAATATCCCGCAAATCACTGTGGTAGTTTTAATAAAACAAAGATTGTGAACAAGAGAAGAAGAATTATGTATATATATATATATATATATATATATATATATTACAATAAAAGAAGACCTTTATCACTCGCTTTTTGTTACAGCAGCACCTCACGGCAGAACCCCTGTTAGCGGCAACGATTAATTTGTAGAGTAAAGATGGATCCGGAGGGCGCTATGTACATGAGATTGTCCAAACAGAGTCCATAAATAATTTGTATGGTAAATGTCCCAATGGTGTATTCTTTATCGGACTTAGGCCCTCATTCCGAGTTGTTCGCTCGCAAGGCGAATGTAGCAGAGTTACACACGCTAAGCCGCCGCCTACTGGGAGTGAATCTTAGCTTCTTAAAATTGCGACCGACGTACGCGCAATATTGCGATTACAAACGAGTTAGCAGTTTCAGAGTAGCTCCAGACTTACTCTGCCTGTGCGATCATTTCAGTGCTTGTCGTTCCTGGTTGACGTCACAAACACACCCAGCGTTCGCCCAGGCACTCCCACCGTTTCCCCGGCCACTCCTGCGTTTTTTCCGGAAACGGTAGCGTTTTCAGCCACACGCCCCTGAAACGCCGTGTATCCGCCCAGTAACACCCATTTCCTGTCAATCACATTACGATCGCCGGAGCGAAGAAAAAGCCGTGAGTAAAAATACTTTCTTCATAGTAAAGTTACTTGGCGCAGTCGCAGTGCGAACATTGCGCATGCGTACTAAGCGGATTTTCACTGCGATGCGATGAAAAATACCGAGCGAACAACTCGGAATGAGGGCCTTAATTCAATATTCAGCTTGGGATGAAGACACAATTCTGGTTCAGATTCAGCCAAAAGACACTCCTCCTGTAACGATACCCTCTCACCAAGGATATGAACACCCAAAACAGTTGGCCAAAGGCCTTAGATTAATAAAGATGTATTGATGTTAAAACATCCAATTTCAAATACAATACAATGCCAGATCAATTTTGCATTATCACCCAGGTGTTTCCAGGAACCAGATATACATCAGGACAGATGTAATAAGTGCCACCAACCACCCTAGAAGGTGAGCTCAGTGGTAGGGGCTCCAAAATGTAGTTAAGGTATCCTAGTTACCTTAAACCCTATGCGTTTCGTCCCTCAATCGGACTTCCTCAGGGGTAAAACCACCCAATAAATATTATAGTGGCTGTATGTACTTCTCTTTAAAGGAGATTCAAAGATAGATCTAGTCCCAGGATTTGGTCACTTTCATTGATCTGGAGAATGTAAAAAACTCCTGTGATCCCAGTATTGTGATTTTCTAAAAATAAAAAAAAACAGGAAAAATTATTATTTTTTTGAAACCTCTGATCAAACACTTCACAAGCGATAAGGAAGCACATATATTCCAAGTGCCTGCAGTGATCCTATCTCTACAGTGCCAAACAGTGGAAATATATATATTGATGTGATTATAGGGGGTAATTTAGACTGGATGTAGCTGTGTTACATTACTACACTCCGTTATGTGGTATAGATACAGCCAGCTGTGTTACATTACTGCACTCCGTTATGTGGTATAGATACAGCCGCTGTGTTACATTACTACACTCCGTTATGTGGTATAGATACAGCCGCTGTGTTACATTACTACACTCCGTTATGTGGTATAGATACAGCCGCTGTGTTACATTACTACACTCCGTTATGTTGTATAGATACAGACAGCTGTGTTACATTACTACACTCCGTTATGTGGTATAGATACGGCCACTATGTTACATTACTACACTCTGTTATGTTGTATAGATACAGCCGCTGTGTTACATTACTACACTCCGTTATGTTGTATAGATACGGCCACTATGTTACATTACTACACTCCGTTATGTTGTATAGATACGGCCACTATGTTACATTACTACACTCTGTTATGTTGTATAGATACGGCCAGCTGTGTTACATTACTACACTCTGTTATGTTGTATAGATACGGCCGCTGTGTTACATTACTACACTCCATTATGTTGTATAGATACGGCCAGCTGTGTTACATTACTACACTCCGTTATGTTGTATAGATACGGCCGCTGTGTTACATTACTGCACTCTGTTATGTTGTATAGATACGGCCAGCTGTGTTACATTACTACCCTCTGTTATGTTGTATAGATACGGCCAGTTGTGTTACATTACTGCACTCTGTTATGTTGTATAGATACGGCCGCTGTGTTACATTACTACCCTCTGTTATGTTGTATAGATACAACCAGCTGTGTTACATTACTACCCTCTGTTATGTTGTATAGATACGGCCAGCTGTGTTACATTACTACACTCCGTTATGTGGTATAGATACGGCCGCTGTGTTACATTACTACACTCTGTTATGTTGTATAGATACGGCCAGCTGTGTTACATTACTACACTCCGTTATGTTGTATAGATACGGCCGCTGTGTTACATTACTGCACTCTGTTATGTTGTATAGATACTGCCAGCTGTGTTACATTACTACACTCCGTTATGTTGTATAGACACGGCCAGCTGTGTTACATTACTACACTCCGTTATGTTGTATAGATACGGCCAGCTGTGTTACATTACTACACTCTGTTATGTTGTATAGATACGGCCGCTGTGTTACATTACTACACTCCGTTATGTGGTATAGATACGGCCGCTGTGTTACATTACTACACTCTGTTATGTTGTATAGACACGGCCAGCTGTGTTACATTACTACACTCCGTTATGTTGTATAGATACGGCCAGCTGTGTTACATTACTACACTCCGTTATGTTGTATAGATACGGCCAGCTGTGTTACATTACTACACTCCGTTATGTTGTATAGATACGGCCAGCTGTGTTACATTACTGCACTCTGTTATGTTGTATAGATACGGCCAGCTGTGTTATATTACTACCCTCTGTTATGTTGTATAGATACGGCCAGCTGTGTTACATTACTACACTCCGTTATGTTGTATAGATACAGCCAGCTGTGTTACATTACTACACTCCATTATGTTGTATAGATACGGCCAGCTGTGTTACACTACTACACTCCGTTATGTTGTATAGATAAGGCCAGCTGTGTTACACTACTACACTCCGTTATGTTGTATAGATACAGACAGCTGTGTTACATTACTACACTCTGTTAGTTGTATAGATACGTCCAGTTGTGTTACATTACTGCATTCTGTTATGTTGTATAGATACGGCCAGCTGTGTTACATTACTACACTCTGTTATGTTGTATAGATACGGCCAGCTGTGTTACATTACTATACTCCGTTATGTTGTATAGATACAGACAGCTGTGTTACATTACTACACTCTGTTAGTTGTATAGATACGTCCAGTTGTGTTACATTACTGCACTCTGTTATGTTGTATAGATACGGCCAGCTGTGTTACATTACTACACTCTGTTAGTTGTATAGATACGGCCAGTTGTGTTACATTACTGCACTCTGTTATGTTGTATAGATACGGCCAGCTGTGTTACATTACTACACTCTGTTAGTTGTATAGATACGGCCAGCTGTGTTACATTACTACACTCTGTTATGTTGTATAGATACGGCCGGCTGTGTTACATTACTGCACTCTGTTATGTTGTATAGATACGGCCAGCTGTGTTACATTACTACACTCTGTTATGTTGTATAGATACGGCCAGCTGTGTTACATTACTACACTCTGTTATGTTGTATATATATGGCCTGCTGTGTTACATTACTACACTCTGTTATGTTGTATAGATACGGCCGGCTGTGTTACATTACTGCACTCTGTTATGTTGTATAGATACGGCCAGCTGTGTTACATTACTACACTCTGTTATGTTAAATAGATACGGCCGGCTGTGTTACATTACTACACTCTGTTATGTTGTATATATATGGCCTGCTGTGTTACATTACTGCACTCCGTTATGTTGTGTATATATAAGGAGAGCTGTGTTACATTACTGCACTCCATTATGTTGTATAGATACGGCCGGCTGTGTTACTTTATCCTCTCATTTAGGAGTTTATTGTGAGTCTGCTAGGTCATATTATGTAAGGACAAGGCAGCGTTGTTCTACTGAGATATGACAAAGCTTGCAAATGAAAATGAGTCTTACACCAGTGTCCCCCCCTTTGCATGTCATTTGTTTACGGAATATATTATTAGTAAGCCATGAAAGTAACAATTTGTGAAGATAAGAAGAACGCCGGGCTATTACACACATACTTCCTCGGTATCAGCGCCTGATGACAACAGATTATTATTAGCAGGAGATAAGCCTTCAGAGGTTAAAGGGAACAAAAAACCAAACTAATCACCCAAAATCTTTTCTGTTTAGCTTTAGTAGAACTATTTCTCCAGAGTGAAATAATGACACGGGTCCCATTTCCCGGATCTCTAAGCCATACCCAGCTGTGCACAGAATCGCTCATGATAATATGGCAACGGGAGGCAAGGTTCCATGGATTCAGGGATAACAATTTAGGCTACTCCGGTACATGGGCATCAGACTAAGGCTTGCTGCACAGGACCATCTGAATGTCAGGAAAACACACATGGGATATATCCAGAGCTTAGCGTGGCACTCAGGGGTACGCACTATTGGCTCATTTATTTGCCAAGAAGCAGTGAGGTAGTGTGAAAGGGGTGAGAGAAGTGGCCGGGTGACTGGCTCCAGTAATATCGGACACCTCACTGATATACTCTGTGCGTCTCTGAAAATACAACGACCTGATTGGTTACAGATTGTTTTGTCTTCACCCTTTGAAACTGTGAACATCCCAGATGTGCAGGAGGCGTGTGGTATAACAGATAGACAGTGTCTAGTTAGACAGTCAATAGATAGACACCATATGTTAGACAGACATTAGGTCGACAGGGTCAAATGGTCGACACAAAAAAGGTAGACACCATGTTTTTTCATTTTTGTGTTTGTGTGGATAGTTTTGTCATCTGGGATCCTGAATTGTAGAAAGGCATACCCTCGCGGGGGTCGCTTCCCTCGCCACGCTACGGGCTCGGTAGCTCGCCACAAGGTTTATAACCAACTCTATGCCGGCATGGATAGAGGAAGTATGAAATAGTCCAAAAACATTGTTACATTTTAAAAAACATTTGTCTATCTTTTTCATGTCGACCATTTTCATGAAGACTTTTTGACCCTGTCGACCTTTTGTACTGTCTACTTTTTTCATGTCTTTTGACCCTGTCGACCTAATGTCTGTCTAACATATGGTGTCTATCTATTGACTGTCTAACTAGACACTGTCTATCTATCATCCGGATACCGTGCGGGAGACAGTGACTGATATAAGGCGCTCGGGCCTAGTCTAGTGCAGTGATGGGCACAGCTGGAGCGCCAAGGTTCCCCGTCACTAGTCTAGTGCAGTGATGGGGCACAGCTGGAGCGCCAAGGTTCCCCGTCACTAGTCTAGTGCAGTGATGGGGCACAGCTGGAGCGCCAAGGTTCCCCGTCACTAGTCTAGTGCAGTGATGGGGCACAGCTGGAGCGCCAAGGTTCCCCGTCACCAGTCTAGTGCAGTGATGGGGCACAGCTGGAGCGCCAAGGTTCCCCGTCACCAGTCTAGTGCAGTGATGGGGCACAGCTGGAGCGCCAAGGTTCCCCGTCACCAGTCTAGTGCAGTGATGGGGCACAGCTGGAGCGCCAAGGTTCCCCGTCACCAGTCTAGTGCAGTGATGGGGTACAGCTGGAGCGCCAAAGTTCCCCGTCACCAGTCTAGTGCAGTGATGGGGTACAGCTGGAGCGCCAAGGTTCCCCGTCACCAGTCTAGTGCAGTGATGGGGCACAGCTGGAGCGCCAAGGTTCCCCGTCACCAGTCTAGTGCAGTGATGGGGCACAGCTGGAGCGCCAAGGTTCCCCGTCACCAGTCTAGTGCAGTGATGGGCCACAGCTGGAGCGCCAAGGTTGCCCGTCACCAGTCTAGTGCAGTGATGGGGCACAGCTGGAGCGCCAAGGTTCCCCGTCACCAGTCTAGTGCAGTGATGGGGCACAGCTGGAGCGCCAAGGTTCCCCGTCACTAGTCTAGTGCAGTGATGGGGCACAGCTGGAGCGCCAAGGTTCCCCGTCACCAGTCTAGTGCAGTGATGGGGCACAGCTGGAGCGCCAAGGTTCCCCGTCACCAGTCTAGTGCAGTGATGGGACACAGCCGGAGCGCCAAGGTTCCCCGTCAGTAGACTAGTGCAGTGATGGGGCACAGCCGGAGCGCCAAGGTTCCCCGTCACCAGTCTAGTGCAGTAATGGGGCACAGCTGGAGCGCCAAGGTTCCCCGTCACCAGTCTAGTGCAGTGATGGGGCACAGCTGGAGCGCCAAGGTTCCCCGTCACCAGTCTAGTGCAGTGATGGGGCACAGCTGGAGCGCCAAGGTTCCCCGTCACCAGTCTAGTGCAGTGATGGAGCACAGCTGGTGCGCCAAGGTTCCCCGTCACCAGTCTAGTGCAGTGATGGGGCACAGCTGGAGCGCCAAGGTTCCCCGTCACAGTCTAGTGCAGTGATGGGGCACAGCTGGAGCGCCAAGGTTCCCCGTCACCAGTCTAGTGCAGTGATGGGACACAGCCGGAGCGCCAAGGTTCCCAGTCAGTAGACTAGTGCAGTGATGGGGCACAGCCGGAGCGCCAAGGTTCCCCGTCACCAGTCTAGTGCAGTAATGGGGCACAGCTGGAGCGGCAAGGTTCCCCGTCACCAGTCTAGTGCAGTGATGGGGCACAGCTGGAGCGCCAAGGTTCCCCGTCACCAGTCGAGTGCAGTGATGGGGCATAGCCGGAGCGCCAAGGTTCCCCGTCAGTAGACTAGTGCAGTGATGGGGCACAGCTGGAGCGCCAAGGTTCCCCGTCACCAGTCTAGTGCAGTGATGGGGCACAGCTGGAGCGCCAAGGTTCCCCGTCACCAGTCTAGTGCAGTGATGGGACACAGCCGGAGCGCCAAGGTTCCCAGTCAGTAGACTAGTGCAGTGATGGGGCACAGCCGGAGCGCCAAGGTTCCCCGTCACCAGTCTAGTGCAGTGATGGAGCACAGCCGGAGCGCCAAGGTTCCCCGTCACCAGTCTAGTGCAGTGATGGGGCACAGCTGGAGCACCAAGGTTCCCCGTCACCAGTCTAGTGCAGTGATGGGGCACAGCTGGAGCGCCAAGGTTCCCCGTCACCAGTCTAGTGCAGTGATGGGGCACAGCTGGAGCGCCAAGGTTCCCCGTCACCAGTCTAGTGCAGTGATGGGGCACAGCTGGAGCGCCAAGGTTCCCCGTCACCAGTCTAGTGCAGTGATGGGGCACAGCTGGAGCGCCAAGGTTCCCCGTCACCAGTCTAGTGCAGTGATGGGGCACAGCTGGAGCGCCAAGGTTCCCCGTCACCAGTCTAATGCAGTGCTGGGGCACAGCTGGAGCGCCAAGGTTCCCCGTCACCAGTTTAGTGCAGTGATGGGGCACAGCTGGAGCGCCAAGGTTGCCCGTCACCAGTCTAGTGCAGTGATGGGGCACAGCTGGAGCGCCAAGGTTCCCCGTCACCAGTCTAGTGCAGTGATGGGGCACAGCTGGAGCGCCAAGGTTCCCCGTCACCAGTCTAGTGCAGTGATGGGGCACAGCTGGAGCGCCAAGGTTCCCCGTCACCAGTCTAGTGCAGTGATGGGGCACAGCCAGAGCGCCAAGGTTCCCCGTCAGTAGACTAGTGCAGTGATGGGGCACAGCCGGAGCGCCAAGGTTCCCCGTCAGTAGACTAGAGCAGTGATGGGGCACAGCCGGAGCGCCAAGGTTCCCCGTCACTAGTCTAGTGCAGTGATGGGGCACAGCCGGAGAGCCAAGGTTCCCCGTCACTAGTCTAGTGCAGTGATGGGGCACAGCTGGAGCGCCAAGGTTCCCCATCACTAGTCTAGTGCAGTGATGGGGCACAGCTGGAGCGCCAAGGTTCCCCGTCACTAGTCTAGTGCAGTGATGGGGCACAGCTGGAGCGCCAAGGTTCCCCGTCAGTAGACTAGGGCATCTTACAGATTCTCATTGTGATGGAGACTTAGCTTTTAAGCTACTCATAGAAAAAAAGTGATGGAAGTTTCAGGGGGAAATTGCAGTTCTTTGCAATTCCGCTCTGGGACAACTGGGAAGCAGGAACTTCCACGCCACCAATAACGCCAATTATTAATCGCAGGGAAATTAGCAGGGCTGTGCTGCCATAATACTCTGGCATGTGCTCAGCCAGATACCATAGTAACACATCGCAGAGAACCCTAATAAGCCGCTTTAGGACAGGGGTATAATGAAACAAATTCAGCGACAAAAGTAACCAAACACCTACGGCCCGATTCCCCGTTCTGGCGATCGGTAGACATCGCCAATCCTGAACATTCTGAGTCAGAATCGGCACATCGAGGATTTCCAACATGTTGGATTTCCCTGATCCCCTGACCCAGGCATCGGCAGAAAGGGGAATTGGCCCAATAACTTTCCGTTTCTTTTACACAAAATGTTGTCTCTCATCCAGAGGGCACGTGCGTACCACAAGGGCTTCCCTGCGGCTGACGCTGTAAGAGTAAGTAAAGGGTTAAACGCACTTTGCGTGTGTGCATGTTTACAGCGTCAGGGTCCCAGCCTGTTTGTTTGTTTCTTTTCTGGATGAAAAAAGTTGGAACTCAGGAGAAAATGGTAATGGAGCGATTATAGAATTGTATAGTACCTAAAGCTACATTCAGAGCAGACAAAGGGGATTGATTAGTGATTAAACCGCGCTCCCTTCACTTGTTGTCTTTTGTTTCTTTATTATGAAAGTGCTGTTGGTGAGAATACTAATACCGCTGCTTTTATTCTCTTCCAGTTTCTTATGTTCATGACAAATATATTATTTCCCACAGCACCGTGTATTTTAATTCACCACAAATTGAGTTTAAACGTTACAATTCTCTTATAGACTTGCTCACCCGAAGGCTTCCGCGGCAACAGGATCTACAAGGAAGAGTTCATCCGTCTTGTAGAGCTGAAGGCTGCGGGGAGACGCACGCTACTGCCACATAATGCCTGAACGAGGAGGGGGGCTGGGGGGGCACATATTGTCCCAATTTATTATTGAGAAAGAAAAAATGTATAGGCAATTTCAGTACTCGACATCAACGGGTCCCTATGGTACAATTTCTGGGAACATGTTCCAGCCCACCGTCCCGGAATCTCAGACCCTGGCGCCCTCTCACCTCAGTCTATATTGTGACCCTGCAGTCATAGCCAGGGGGTGCAGAACATACTGTACCCTGAGCCCCTCCCTGTCAGTCCACCCCCCCTTCCCGACCAGAGTACACTAACATCACTAGCTCTCCCACTTGTGCAGCAGCAGAACTAGGCAGCCAGAATGTGAGGAGGACAGTATGCAGTATATGCACAGACTCAGGAGTATCAGGTTTCATAAGATATCAACAAAGCTTCCCGATCAGAGAAGAGAAAGGAGGCGTGAAAGAGCTTTCAGTGACCCAGGGGTCCAAGCTTCTCCTCTTTCCTTTCCTTTCTTGGGGTATCCTGTTATCTAATGAGAGCAATCGGGTTCAGAGAGAGAGAGAGACAACACAGAGAGTTCTCCTGAGTCCAGTCCCAGTGTGTAAGTACCACATAGGCTGCTATTACATTCTTGCAAAATAAAGTATAGCGTTTTTTTTCCTATTTGTATTTTAAGGTTATTTAACTTGTCTTTAGTCCACTAAAGGAAAATGTTATAAAATAGTTGTCTCGCAATTAGGTGGACCGATAAACAGTACCCAGGTGCTGTTAAACGATTGGTTTAAATCTAATATAAACCATAGGTTTACATTTAATATACACAATCCATACCTCCCAGCATGATCCATTCCAGGTGGGACAAAATACTCTCTACCAGGACTTCCCTCTTAATTTATGCGTGCAATCACCTCTTGTTTATACATCTTTCTTTAGTTTCTTATCAATTATAGTTCAACACAAGTGACGCCAATCATATATTAAGAGTGACGTACAGGTAGAGTGCATTTAGTCCCTCCTGGAATGGGTCATGGCCCTTATTCCGAGTTGATCGCTAGCTGCCGTTGTTTGCTGCATAGCGATCATTTAAAAAAACAACAAAACTACACATGCGTATGGGCCGCAATGCGCACGCGCAGTGTTACGGGTACAAAGTGCACCGTTGTTTTTCATTGCTTCTAACGACGATTCCATTCGCACAGCCAATCGCAAGGAGATTGACAGGAAGAAGGCGTTTATGGGTGTCAACTGACTGTTTTCTGGGAGTGTTTGGAACGCAGGCGTGTCCAGGCGTTTGCAGTGTGGGTATCTGACGTCAATTCCGGAACCTTCGTCGCTGCAATCATCGCACAGAATAAATAACTACAGGGCTGGTCTTGTTTGGCACAAAATGTTTTTGTACCGCTCGGCTGCACAGGCGTTCGCACTCCTGCAAAGCGAAGATACACTCCCCCGTGGGCGGCGACTATGCGTTTGCACGGCTGCTAAAAGTAGCTAGCGACCGATCAACTCGGAATGAGGGCCCATGTTGGGAGGTATGCATCTAATATACACCCCCTTCCCCCGTGCCCCCCTGTCTTAAATGCCCCAGGCCCCGACAAGTTGTAATCCAGCCCTGCCTGCTGTCCCACGTGAGTTAGGAGTCACTGGATTTGAGGCCCTTTGTTTCCTAATAACATTAGTGGACACTTCCATAGTGCATGCTCTGCAGGTAGCGACATGTGCACTAACTTCCAAGCGGCCTGTTTTAGGTGACTTTTATGCTACGCGGCCTCATGCTCAGTACAGAATACCTGCTTGTACAGATGATCGAACGGGACACGCGTTTCCAGACAGTTTCATCTTATCAGCACAAAAATATTCTAATTCACCAGCATTTAAAAAAAATATCAATTGATTGAGCAGGAAACGCAAAGCGCTATGATCAGCAATAGAACGTCTTTTCATTTCATAGGGGTCCAGATAAATAGACCCCTTAGCGCAGGGGTGAGGAACCTTTGGCCCTCCAGCTGTTGTTGGAACTACACATCCCAGCATGGCCTGCTACAGTTTTGCTATTTGCCCATGCTAAAACTGTTGCAGGGCATGCTGGGATATGTAGTTCAACAACAGCTGGAGATCCATCCACGTGGCAGAACCGCCACACAGCATCTGCCACGTGATGGTACACAATGTTCAGCAATGTTGCAAATGACATCCTGATTCATGAAAGACTGATTGCCGCTGTTTACCAATGAAATATCACCGGGCGCTACTAGCCGGGAGCGGCAGGGGATAATGTACAGCTTTGCCAGGACAATTTCTGCGGGGACTGGCCTGGCAGGTGACAGCTGCTTTCCCTAGATTTGGCCTTTGAGTTTAGAAACCAGATCACATATATTGAAAACAACACGGCAAAAACTTCATTAAAAAGATGTTTTACTCAAAGAATGAAACTTGTTTTTAATTTAACGATTTTAATCTATGGTCGCCATCGTGAGATGATTCATTCTACGCTGCTCGGCATTCGTGAGGACAAATCAGGAACTGTAATCTGCGCAGATTGCGTCTTCTGATTGCTCCGCCCACCTACACACGCAGCCACTTCTGCATAGTTCCGGGGGGGCACACACAGAGGAGCCCCCGGGAGACATAGCTGAAGGTGACGGGCAGCAGCAGGGTAGTTACTCCCGGTTGAGGTTGGAAGAGGACTTTTCCCCGAGCTCACAAAGACTTGCCGTGAACTTCTAAACAGGACGGAATAGCTACTTAACATTACAGAAAACTCAGGACTTAGCCATTAAATGTCGAACGCTATAAAAGCCATAACCAGTCACATAATATTCTGCTCGCAATGAAGAGCGACCAAAGGTCAGCTCAAGGCACAAATAAATCTCAATTTCTCTGGAACGTCACAATAATTATGATCCGTCGCTCACATATAAAAATTCTGTTAACACCAAAGAATCATAAACACCTGATAATGACCAAGCAGCGGGAAAATGGAAAAACACAGAATATCACGTAGAGAAAGGATGTGAAAAGTCACAGAAATCTATATCAGGGTGTGGAAGTAATCTCCCCTAATAGTACAGCAGACGTTGATTTTATTATTGTTGAATAATGTTATCAACACTGATAAGGAATTATTTTCTGCAAAAAAGCAAAGTACAACGCCAAGAAAGCACTCAAAACACAAAGTTACACAATAAAATAGATGTTTACAGAGAAAGTCACACTATTAACGCCTTCTGTTCTGCAGTCACCGGGAAACATTTCTATGCAGAATCTCTGCACAATCTCAGAATATTATATATATTATATCTTTATTATTGGGAACTGTCTGAATGCAATCCCTGTTTATCAGCAAGTGCATCATCTGAGAGCCGCATAATGCTGTCACCAGCAGTGGCTGCTTCACAGGACGACATACTGTACCGCAATAAGAGCCTGACTGCAATGTACACTTACTGTACACTGACACAATGCAGAATGAAATCTCAGATGCACAATGGTGCCTTGCCCTCTGTGCACTGCTGTACTTCTTGCTGTAAGGCCTATGGCAATGACTTATATAAGCTGTTGGTGTGGGGTGTCCTGTGGTTTGGAGCTCACGTGACAAGGATCTCATGTGATCATTCAGAGCCAATGGGCTTAAAGCTGGCAATCTTACTGTAATTTAGTGATGCTCCAGAAAAACGTTCATAACGAGCATTCTGCAGCCAGTACGTGGGGTCATCTACATACCCCTGAACAACCGCCAACATAATAAATCCGTCTAGAGGATGGGGAACTTGCAGATTTGAAGTGATATAATAAAAAGTACTTATGAGAAAATATTAAATCATTGCTAAAAAGCCAACTTTACCAAAGCATCAACACATCCAATCTTCTGGCAACGTTTCAGCTAGACATTACATAGAACGTGACGGCAGATGAGAACCACTCGGCCCATCTAGTCTGCCCCCCTTTCTTACCATATTGTTACCTCAAACCCTATTTGTTCTGTGTAAAGATATCCTTATGTCTATCCCATGCATGTTTACATTACTCTACTGTCTTAGCTTCTACCACCTCTGCTGGGAGGCTATTCCACTTGTCCACTACCCTTTCTGGGAAGTCATTGTTCCTCAAGTTTCTCCTGAACCTCCCCCCTCCAGTCTCAGTGCATGTCCTCGTGTCCTATTGCTTCTCTTCATTTGGAGAATGTTTCCCTCCTGGACTTTGGTAATACCCCTGATATATGTGACAGTCTCACACTATAGTACATAGTAAGATATTTTAGTCTTTCTGGGTAAGTTGTGTGATGTCGGCCATGCAGCATTTTAGTTGCCCTTCTTTGTACTGTCTCTAATGTATTCAGTATAGGTCAGGACGCCAGTCCCTTAGGACGCTGCAGTGCCTAGTATATGAAGTGTCTAGTTATAAAGTGGCAGCTAAAATCAATGGCAGTGTTATACCTGTGTTACACCAAAGGAAAACAAAGCAACAATATAACAGAAGGACGGCGTTACACCCACAATACTCAGGATCATTATGTGGCATCTCCGCACCTCTAACATGAGCTCTCCAGGACCAGGCTTACCACCTCTCTGGCTGAGAACATCAAGTCTGCCCCCGGCTGTGGGGGGAGACCAGGACCAGTCTCAGCAGGGACATCTGCATTGCTCCTGAGTGTGGGCAGAGCCGGCCGTAACCAATATGATGCCCTAGGCAAGATTTTGGCTGGTGCCCCCTAGCACCACCGCTGGTTCCGCCTCTGACCTTGCACCTCTTTCCCAGCACCATCACCCCTCACCCATAGCAGTCCTTATTTTGGTGTTTGTACCCCCTATATTTTAAATAGGAACAGTTCGCACATTTGGTGCTCAGCCCAAAAAGGGGTGTGTTTTTGCTGGCAAGGGGCATGGCCACACAATAGTAACCCCAATTCCAATTACGCCACACAGTACTGCAACTTTATCCACATTTGATCGTGTCCATAATTCATATTACATCCCACAGTAGTATCACTTTACCTTATATACGTTACTCCTCACAGTAGAGCCCCTTATTCACGTTATATCACGCTGAATTGCTCCTTATTCACATTACACCACACCCTATTGCTCTTTATTCACATTAGACAACACAGTAGTGCCCTTTCTATATGTAACACCACATAGTAGAGCACCTTATACACATAATGCCACAGAGTAATGCCCCTTACACATATGAGACACATTAATAATGTCCTTATAAACATAATGCGCCTTACACATTATGACAACCTTTATTAATGCCCTTTTACACATAATGTCTCTTACACATATGCCACACATTATTAATGCCCTTATACACATAATGACACACATAGTGCCCCCTACACATTTGCTGCACATTATTAGTGCCCCTATACACATAATGACACACATACAGTAGTACCCTGTTACACATATGCCGCACATTATTAATGCCCTTATACACATAATGACACACATAGTGCCCCCTACACATTTGCTGCACATTATTAGTGCCCCTATACACATAATGACACACATACAGTAGTGCCCTGTTACACATATGTTGCACATTATTAATGCCCTTATACACATAATGACACACATAGTGCCCCCTACACATTTGCTGCACATTATTAATGCCCCTATACACATAATGACACACATACAATAGTACCCTGTTACACATATGCTGCACATTATTAATGCCCTTATACACATAATGACACACATAGTGCCCCTTATACATATGTTGTACATTATTAATGCATTTTTACATGACACACATAATGCTCCTTACACATATTCTGAACACTACTGCACAACCAACCCACTCACATGCACACAACACTCACACTGCCACTAACACTGTGATCTCTGCCTCTGCTTGGATACAGATGTGTCCTCATAAATCTTGCATCAATGCTAACGTCGGGCACCAATTTTTTATTTGCATTGCTATGTGGCTAGGATGCACAAGCAGCTTCTACTGATTAAAATGATATGCAGCATGCCTATATACTGTGTGAGACTGTGGCTGTATATGAAATGCTACACACAGTATATAGGCATGTTGCATATCATTTTAATCAGTAGAAGCTGCTGATGCCCCTAGGCATATCAAATGCCCTAGGCAATTGCCTAGTTTGCCTATGCCTATGACCGGCTCTGAGTGTGCCCGCCACATTCTCATACCCACCCGTACAATGGCCCTCATTCCGAGTTGATCGCTCGCTAGCTGCTTTTAGCAGCATTGCACACGCTAGGCCGCCACCCTCTGGGAGTGTATCTTAGCTTAGCAGAATTGCTCGTAAATCTTTTTATGCAGTTTCTGAGTAGTTAAAGACCTACTCCTACCTTGCGATCACTTCAGACAGTTTGGTTCCTGCTTTGACGTCACATACACGCCCAGCGTTCGGCCAGCCACTCCCCCGTTTCCCCAGGCACGCCTTCGTTTTAATCTGACACGCCTGCGTTTTTTAGCACACTTCCGGAAAACGCTCAGTTTCCGCAGAGAAACACCCACTTCCTGTCAATCACTCACCGATCAGCAGTGCGACTGAAAAGCGCTGCTAGATCTTGTGGAAAACTGCATAGTTTTGTGTGAAAGTACTTCGCGCGTGCGCACTGCGGCCCATACGCATGCGCAAAAATGCCGAATTTTAGCATGATCGCCGCGCTGCGACCGAAAGCAGCTAGCGATCAACTCGGAATGAGGGCCTATGATCTCACCAAAATAATGTTATCGCAATTTTCCCCCTGTTGTTGTGTTTTTTTTGTTATTTGTTTTTTCCTCTCTTCCACTCCACTGGGTGCTTTTCCTGTAATGTGTACCTCCACTGATTGCACACCCTGCCATTGTGCCCTACATACAGGGTACATCATACTACTACACAAGTGTCAGTTTTCCCATATTTTACAGCATTTACAACAACAACAAGCCCTGGTTCAACGCCCAGCTCAGGCAATTTCGTCGGGCCAAAGAGGAGGCCTATAGCAGTGGTGACAGAGCACTATACAACCGTACTAGGAACTCTTTGACTAAAGGAATCCGGCTAGCAAAAAAGCGGTTCTCGGACAAGCTGACAAACGATCTCTCCACCAATGACCCCGTACTTGTATGAAAAGGAATGCAATCCATAACCAACTATAGGAAAACATCAAAGTCCACCACCATGCACCAAGACCTAGCAGACAAACTGAACCACTTTTATTGCAGGTTCGCAAAAGAAGTCCCCTGTAACCCAAACAATCACCTCTACGATGCCCCGAACACCGACGGCCAACCCCAGGCACTGCAAGTTGCCCAAGAAGAGGTGGAGGCATTGTTCAAAAGGGCCAAACCCAGGAAAGCTCCGGGTCCTGACGGAGTGTCACCATCTGCCCTAAGAGCATGTGCGGGTCAGCTCGCCCCTATTCAACAAGATCTTCAACAAATCGCTGGAGTTACAGAAAGTCCCTTCCTGCCTCAAAAGGTCTACTATAGTCCCGGTGCCCAAGAAACCCTCTATCACGAACCATAAATGACTACAGGCCGATAGCACTGACGTCTGTGGTCATGAAAACATTCGAGCGTCTGGTTTTGAATCACCTGAAAATTGTGACTGGCCCCCAACTGGACCCCCTGCAGTTCGCCTATCGCTCGAATCGGTTTGTCGAGGATGCAGTCAACCTGGGCCTGCACTACATTCTACAGCACCTAGACATTCCCGGTACCTACGCGAGGGTCCTATTTGTCGATTTCAGCTCGGCCTTCAATACAATCGTCCCCAGCATCCTCCACCCCAAATTACTTGCCTAGGGGTCCCAGAAGCTACCTGTTCCTGGATAATAGACTTCCTGACAGATAGGACACAGGTGCTGAAAGCGGGGGAATTCACCTCTCAAGCGCGGTCCATTAATACAGGGGCCCCTCAGGGCTGTGTCCTCTCACCCCTGCTCTTCTCCCTGTACACAAATGACTGCACCTCAGAGGCGCAATCAGTAAAGATCATCAAATTCGCAGATGACACCACCGTCCAGACCTAAAAAGCGGGCAACGAAGATAGTAAAGGACCAGCTACACCCCGGCCACAGCATGTTTTACTTGCCTCCTTCAGGCAGACATTACAGGGGTGTCCCCGCCAAGTCCACCAGAAGCCTCAAAAGTTTCTCTCCCCAAGCGGTCCGCCTGCTGAACTCCTGAACATTGACTGACTAGACGTACATGTAACTCACTTGTATCCCTACGGTATACCTATCTGTGTGACTTTACTTGTGCTCCACCCCCCCACCCCCCACCCCACCTGCTTATCTGTTACCTACTTGGCTGTTGTATAGCAAACTGAAGACAAATTCCTAGTATACGCAAGTATACCTGGCCAATAAAGCTGATTCTGGTGGTTTTGTTGGAACCCTACTCTGAACTGCAGGACTCTGAAATCACCCCCATTTTGTGTCATCTCTTCTAGGGGTGGAATATTCCACCCTGGGTAATCCTACGCTGAGCGCCCAAGATGGCTGCCGCACCTGGTACCTTGTGAGGGTGGAATACACAACCCCTGGAAGTTATTACCCAAAATGCCTACACCAATCCTGCATTATGCTTTCTGTGCGCTCCAGGTTTTCTTTTATGTCTGTGCGGCTGATCTATTGCTGTATTACTCAGATCTTCTGTATTATGTGCATTGTGTTTGATGTCTGTAAAGCGCCTTGAGTCCTGTTGGAGAAAGAGCGCTATATAAATACAATTATTATTATTATTATTAAGATATGGCCTCTAGAGTTGAATCTCAATTTACAAGTGTATTGTGTTTGTGAACATATATACAGGGAGTACAATTAGCTTACACCACTTCTATCTAACATGGGCAGCACGGATGGTGTAGTGGTTAGCATTACTGCCTCACAGTACGGAGGTCATGGGTTCCATTCCAAATATAGCCCTGTGTGGAGTTTGTATATTCTCCCCCGTACTTGGGTGGGTTTCCTCCGGGTACTGCGGTTTCCTCCCATAATCCAAAAATATACTGGTAGGTTAATTGGCTCCCAACAACAATTAACCCTAGTGTGAATGTGTGTGTGTGTACATGTGGTAGGGAATATAGAGTGTCAGCTCCACTGGGGCAGGGACTGATGTGAATGGCCAAATATTCTCTGTACAGCGCTGCGGAATATGTGTGCGCTATATAAATAACTGGTAATAATAATGGGTCCTCGCTATGGGATGCAGTTAATTTGAGCACAGTCGGGATCTGGCGGTAAGGATACCAATGCCTGGATCCTGACCGCTGACAACGCCGGCAGCCGGAATCCCGGCTAACAGGGGCTATACCCACTCGTTGGTGTCCCCACCGTCGGTATATGATACTGACACTAACAGCTAAAATACTGGAGAGAGTCTGACATTTATCCTAATGCACAAGGTCATACACACATAATTTACGTCCGTGATGAGTGGGAGACAGGACAGATATGGCTGGGTGTAGTAGTTATTCCTCCACAGAACTACAGCAGCGCCTAGGTCTGGAGAATGGGGACACCAGGACAGAGACGTCCGTCGCTGCAGATAGACCACGCTGGTAGAACGCTGGAAAGTTTCTGCGGAGGTTCTGTTTAATACCTGCCTTCACCAAGACAGGACCTACAGATAAAAACCACATTACTGACTGTACAAGGACTCCAAAAACAGACATTATTTGTCATCTGCAGGGTCTATAAAAAGAAACACTTCTCCGGCGGGGAGTGTGAATACTCCAGTTTACCGAATCAGGGAAAAAGAGCAGATAACCTTGAGAAATGCGACCTTCAGGCTGCTGGCTTCAGAATCATACATATTAGTGATTATGCTGAGAGGCTCTGATGTAAGAGAGCCTGACTGTGGCTGAGCGCAGCTATTGATATGGCGGTGGAGAGATGTAGTCACAACGCTGATAACTATGATGTCGTCATTCTCAGGCGTCGACATTAGGGTCAGGCTGTGGGCGGGAGGATCAGGGCGCGGGGAAGGTTAGGGATTTGGGTAATAATATTTACCAGACTGTGGACATATCATACCACACCCGCGGCGGACGGAAGGCGGCTACCGTACAAACTGCTCATGCACCGGGCGCATCCTGGGCCTCATTCACATGCGGGTGCAAATCGGCTATTGTACACAAATCGGACGATGATTGATTAGTGCACATGCATCTGCGCACAGGTAGTAATTGAATTGCGATGGCGATCGCAATGAGAGATTGGTTACAAACTGAGTGCCAGGTAGGCAGCACTTGGGAGTGGTAACAAGGCGTGGTCGGGTCATGCATAAATTAGCACTTGCTACTGGGAGCCCTCTATGTCCCAGGAGAGCAGCTCAGCCTGTGCGTCTCCAGAGGCACTCATACTCGATTTGCAATGATGGTACCGATGTTTCCGCAGCTGTACGCTGTCGGACGGACATGAGGAGGTAGCAGTGGGCTCAGGTTAGCTTTGGGCATAACAGCATATAGGGGGTAATTCCAAGTTGATCGCAGTAGGAATTTTGTTAGCAGTTGGGCAAAACCATGGCCCTCATTCCGAGTTGATCGGTCGCAAGGCGAATTTAGCAGAGTTACACACGCTAAGCCGCCGCCTACTGGGAGTGAATCTTAGCTTCTTAAAATTGCGACCGATGTATTCGCAATATTGCGATTACTAACTACTTAGCAGTTTCAGAGTAGCTTCAGACTTACTCTGCCTGTGCGATCAGTTCAGTGCTTGTCGTTCCTGGTTGACGTCACAAACACACCCAGCGTTCGCCCAGGCACTCCCACCGTTTCTCCGGCCACTCCTGCGTTTTTTCCGGAAACGGTAGCGTTTTCAGCCACACGCCCCTGAAACGCCGTGTTTCCGCCCAGTAACACCCATTTCCTGTCAATCACATTACGATCGCCGGAGCGAAGAAAAAGCCGTGAGTAAAAATACTTTCTTCATAGTAAAGTTACTTGGCGCAGTCGCAGTGCGAACTTTGCGCATGCGTACTAAGCGGATTTTCACTGCGATGCGATGAAAAATACAGAGCGAACAACTCGGAATGAGGGCCCATGTGCACTGCAGGGGAGGCAGATGTAACATGTGCAGAGAGAGTTAGATTTGGGTGGGGTGTGTTCAATCTGCAATCTAAATTGCAGTGTAAAAATAAAGCAGCCAGTATTTACCCTGCACAGAAACAATATAACCCACCCAAATCTAACTCTCTCTGCACATGATGTTACATCTGCCGCACCTGCAGTGCACATGGGGGGTCATTCCGAGTTGTTCGCTCGCAAGCGGATTTTAGCAGATTTGCTCATGCTAAGCCGCCGCCTACTGGGAGTGAATCTTAGCATCTTAAAATTGCGAACGATGTATTCGCAATATTGCAATTACACACCTCGTAGCAGTTTCTGAGTAGCTTCAGACTTACTCGGCATCTGCGATCATTTCAGTGCTTGTCGTTCCTGGTTTGACGTCACAAACACACCCAGCGTTCGCCCAGACACTCCTCCGTTTCTCCGGCCACTCCTGCGTTTTTTCCGGAAACTGTAGCGTTTTTTCCCACACGCCCATAAAACGGCCTGTTTCCGCCCAGTAACACCCATTTCCTGTCAATCACATTACGATCGCCAGAACGATGAAAAAGCCCTGAGTAAAAATCCTAACTGCATAGCAAATTTACTTGGCGCAGTCGCAGTGCGGACATTGCGCATGCGCATTAAGCGGAAAATCGTTGCGATGCGAAGATTTTTACCGAGCGAACAACTCGGAATGACCCCCATGGTTTTGCCCAACTGCTAACAAAATTCCTGCTGCGATCAACTTGGAATTACCCCCATAGTCACAATTGCGGAGGGCAGAAGATCGCAGCAACAACCACTGAATGAGGCCCTGAGAGGCGCTCGCTGCATTCCGCGTTCATGCACAATACCGTGCGAGCGGCTCGTGCAGAACCTGCATTTGGTGTTACTCTTGTTCTTATATTTATTACTGCTCTTCTTTATCCTATACTTTATATTTCCTTTCTTCTTTTTATAAAATGTAAAAAATAAAATCATGGTTGTATTAAACAAGGCAAACACCTGCAGTCATACAAACACCCTCATAATATCCCAGGTCTGTTCCCAACAACATCCTCAGAGAGAAGAGTTATCGGGACTGCAAACCTATCCGTTGTTTTTTTTGTTTGTTATTTTTAAACAATAGTTTTTATTGATGTTTTCTGTAATAGGTGCACAATAAGATGGGCTTGAGCACCACCATCCTAACAAAATCGCTGCCGTGCTACAGGACAGAGACGCACCACTAACCTAACAATGGGGGTCATTCCGAGTTGATCGCTCGCTGCTGATTTTCGCAGCGCAGCGATCAGGTGAAAAAGCGGCATTTCTGCGCATGCGTATGCCCCGCAATGCGCACGTGCGACGTACGGGTACAAAACTCTTTGTGGTTGTGCTCAGGTTCTAGTGAAGTTTTCCTTCGCACTGGCGGCCGCAAGAAGATTGACAGGAAGGGGGCGTTTCTGGGTGTCAACTGACCGTTTTCAGGGAGTGTTTGCAAAAACGCAGGCGTGCCTGAAAAAACGCAGGCGTGGCTGGGCGTTCGCTGGGCAGGTGTATGACGTCAAATCCGGACAGGAATAGGCTGAAGTGATCGCAAGCGCGGAGTAGGATCAGAGCTACTCTGAAACTGCACAAACTGTTTTTGCAGAGCTCGGCTGCACAGGTGTTCGCACTTCTGCTAAGCTAAAATACAGTCCCCAGTGGGCGGCGGCATAGCGTTTGCATGGCTACTAAAACTAGCCAGCGAGCGATCAACTCGGAATGACCCCCAATAGCTCTTGAGTGCTGCAAGACGGAGAAGCACCACGTTCCTAATACCAGCTCCGCAGAGATGTGAATCCCCCCTAAGCTATGGATGCTGCTGTCTCTGTTGATAAGACCAGACAGCAAGCTAGACGGTGTACGTATATAGGCCCTCATTCCGAGTTGTTCGCTCTGTAAAAATCCTCGCATCGCAGCGATTTTCCGCTTAATGCGCATGCGCAATGTCCGCACTGCGACTGCGCCAAGTAAATTTGCTATGCACTTAGTAATTTTACTCACGGCATTTTCATCGTTCTGGCGATCGTAATGTGATTGACAGGAAATGGGTGTTACTGGGCGGAAACAGGCCGTTTTATGGGCGTGTGGGAAAAAACGCTACCGTTTCCGGAAAAAACGCAGGAGTGGCCGGAGAAACGGAGGAGTGTCTGGGCGAACGCTGGGTGTGTTTGTGACGTCAAACCAGGAACGACAAGCACTGAACTGATCCGAGATGCCGAGTAAGTCTGGAGCTACTCAGAAACTGCTACGAGGTGTGTAATCGCAATATTGCGATTACTTCGTTCGCAATTTTAAGATGCTAAGATTCACTCCCAGTAGGCGGCGGCTTAGCGTGAGCAACTCTGCTAAAATCGCCTTGCGAGCGAACAACTCGGAATGACCTCCATAAAGTGTAACTACTGTATATAGCTCAGTAATATCCAAACACTCAAAATCCTTCTAAGATTCCCTTTAAAATAGACAAACCCACAGACATAAAGAAGCATCAAACATTCTACGCTCTGCATGGCGGCCATTCGGGTCACTATCCCTGCCACAATGTATAACCAGGTAATGCTAATACCAGGCAAAGGCCGGCGGTCTGCTACTTGTAGTGCATCCACCGCCAGCGATGTAAGCCTCTAGGCAGCCCATCACAGTAGCGCCAGCTAATTAGGTCCACTTAAACCTGTATTATATTGATTGAAGTATACATAAGATGTCAGTGAATATGAGAGGTGTGTTTGTCAGTCAGAAGCAGCGACATAGCAGAGGAACCCGACCCAGCAGCACAGGAGCCAGTGCGAGCGCCGAGGGGACTGGAGGCAGCTGACGGCTGCTCTGGGTCTCATATTTTGGTTCATTTGCTGGTTTTTAGCTGCTGCAGCTGCAGCCAAGCCTCACACCCCCTCCATTTTTTGTGGTAAGTGTGAAATTATGAGCAGCAGGCAACAAATATTTTAAATATTTAGCATTGCCATTTTGGAATGTATTCTGTGTGTTTTTGTCTAAATCCTTATTAGTCTGCAGCAAACATAAATGATTTAATTAGTACCTGCTGGGCATAACAGACACAAAACCACAACGGCCACAAATGTTCAGTTTAGTGTCTCTGATGTGTTGTAAGGCTTAGCATTAACCTGTTCACGCCCGCCCGCATTACAGCGCAGTCAGGTAGCGACAGCTGCTGACCACAATGCAAAGATCTGGGGCCTATTTCACTGTCGTATCCTGGGCACCAAATCCAAGCTCTCCACTGTACGCTCAACCGGACATGGGAATTGTGCCTGTGTGCAGTGTTATAGTATAAATATATATACATACAATGTACATATATATACGCACACACTAGTAAGGAGGCCTGGAACCACAGTCTGCCCAGTCCCAGCCAATCCAGCCCCCCCTCTGATCCATCCCACCAGGGTTGTTGTGTTGTGCCCCCGCCGATCTGTACTGCCCTATCCCTCTCTGCCCACCACCCACTCTCTCCTCCACCTCATCCCACAATGCTTTACAGAGCCCCCCCAGCTCCGTGCTTACTTCTCAGCAGGTCCTCTGACCTTACTGCATACAGTATATATATGTGTGTGCGCGTATATATATATATATATATATATATAGTGAACTCCAATAGTGCAGGAAAGTTGCCTGTCTTAACTCTTAGGTGTATGGCCAGCTTGAGGACTGCAGAATTCTGCAGTCCACCTTTTTTTCTGTAGGAGCTATGATCTCTTCTGATTTACCAAGCTCCGAAAAAGCAGGATTTCCAGAGCTAGATCCGCCGACAGCTAATGCCATCCCGCTATGGCGCTAGGCATCGTAGCTATAGGCTACAGTATCACATCTGTTTTGTGGCTGCCTCTCCGATGTACTGTGCATGCACATTGGCGGCCTACCGGAACTCTGATCAGAGCCCGGAATATTGGTTCCTTATAGTTGTGGTATGCTGCGATAAGTTCATCACAAAGGTTCAGATAACATAAACTGGTTCTGTCATGGCCTAGTCATGTGCGTCACTCATCTCCCGGTGTGACATAACGCTGACCGCTGTATGTAAATACCACATTGCTATTACCTATGGCTGGAACATTACTGGAAGCTCACTATCCTGTATGCAGTCATCCTGTAACATATCTCCTCTGCTCAGATACCGCCACCCCCTCCACTGCTGATCGCAACTACAGCGCGGCATGGTACCGACAATGGCCACCCGGTAAATGCACTGCCATTGTGTGACACTGCATCTTAGCTGATATTTCCGTGCCACACCATTGTTATATTCTGTATTCTGCTCAGCGACATCATCCAAACCATGTATTCAATTAAATGGCAATAAGATTCTTTCCACAGTTGCAAAGTTGCTCAGATCCAGCACGAGAACCTCGTACCTGGCACAGGACTCATAAATATCACACCAACAACAGTCACCATTTTGTATTAACCCCTTGGTGGCAGTGTCTGCGGCTGCAGTTACCGGTGACAAGACCGTGCTCTCCTAAGTAGTATGGGCCTAATTCAGACCTGATCGCTAGCAGGCGATTTTTGCAGCGCTGCAATCAGATAGTCGCCTCCCAAAGGGGAGTGTATTTTAGCTGAGCAAGTGTGCGATCGCATGTGTAGCCGAGCGGGACGAAAAACATTTTGTGCAGTTTCTGAGTTGCCCAGAACTTACTCAGCCGCTGCGATCACTTCAGTCTTTTTGGTGCCGGAATTGACGTCAGACACCCGCCCTGCAAACGCTTGGACACGCCTGCGTTTTCCCAACCACTCCCAGAAAACGGTCAGTTGACAGACACCTTCTTCTTGTTCTGACCTGATCGCAGTGCAGCGAAAAAACCTAGCATGCGATCAGATCTGAATGACCCCATATGTGCAGAAGATGGGAACTACGGATTCCTCAGTGGGATCCACCCCATTTCCATCCCCTGGCGGCCAGCGAGCACTACGGCCCTATCACTTTAATAAGCCATCCTGGCAGAGCTTTTCCAGCTCATTCAGGGGGTCATTCCAAGTTGATCGCTCACTGCCATTTTTCGCAGCGCAGCGAACAGGTTACTACTGCGTATGCGTACGCACCGTAATGCGCAGGCGCGTCGTACATGTACAAAGCGGATCGGTGCTGGGCGATGGATTTAACGAAGAATCCATTTGCACAGCCAATCGCTAGGAGAGTGACAGGAAGAAGACGTTTGTGGGTGGCAACTGACTGTTTTCTGGGAGTGGTTGGAAAAACGCAGGCGTGTCCAGGCGTTTGCAGGGCGGGTGTCTGATGTCAATTCCGGCCCCGGAAAGTCTGAAGTGATCGCTTCGGCTGAATAAGTCCAGGGCAACTCAGAAACTGCACAAAACTTTTTTTGCAGAGCTCGGCTGCAAAGCCGTTCGCACATTTGCAAAGCAAAAATACACTCCTCTGTGGGCGGCGACTATGCGTTTGCACGGCTGCTAAAAGTATCTAGCGAGCGATCAACTCGGAATGACCCCCACAGTTTCTTCACATAGGCAAAAAAAAAAATGCTGTAAAAAGTTTTGCCAGCCACAGCGAAGTGTCATGAAAGGCTGGTCAATTACCCCGGGACGGCGGAATATTCCCTCTCACACTACTGCTTTGCCTCATTTTGGATGGCATATATATATATATATATATATATATACATATATTAAAAAAAAATCTGTACTGTAATGGCAATGGAAAAAATAAAATAAAACCTAATGGCTGACATTCTTTTTAGGAGGCCAATAAAAGATAATGTTACTAGTAAAAGTTGAAGCCGGCTTCCATTACATCTCAACCCCCGCTCGGTTCTCGGTGCTTGGCTTTCGGTAAAGGGGCTGACCACTTTGGAAGCGGTGACCCTGTGGACAATGACACAGGACAATAAATGAAAGAATTCTTCTACGTTTTACAGCTTCATTAAAAGGACAAAAATATATACTGATCCCATACTGACGTGATTTGTTATATTTGTTACTTGTGGGGACAAAAAGGAAGAGACAACAAAAGGTGAATGAAAAGAGTACGTTTTGGGCAACTTGAGGCAGTTTTAGTCGGCCTCTTCCCGCTCTGCGTCTGATTTATGTATAGATGCGGCTATAGGGGGTCATTCCGAGTTGTTCGCTCGTTATATTTTTCTCGCAACGGAGCGATTAGTCGCTAATGCGCATGCGCAATGTCTGCAGTGCGACTGCGCCAAGTAAATTTGCTATGCAGTTAGGTATTTTACTCACGGCATTACGAGGTTTTTTCTTCGTTCTGGTGATCGTAATGTGATTGACAGGAAGTGGGTGTTTCTGGGCGGAAACTGGCCGTTTTATGGGTGTGTGCGAAAAAACGCTACAGTTTCTGGGAAAAACGCGGGAGTGGCTGGAGAAATGGAGGAGTGTCTGGGCGAACGCTGGGTGTGTTTGTGACATCAAACCAGGAGCGACAAGCACTGAACTGATCGCAGATGCCGAGTAAGTCTGGAGCTACTCAGAAACTGCTAATAAGTGTCTATTCGCAATTCTGCTAATCTTTCGTTCGCAATTTTGATAAGCTAATATACACTCCCAGTAGGCGGCGGCTTAGCGTGTGCAAAGCTGCTAAAAGCAGCTTGCGAGCGAACAACTCGGAATGAGGGCCATAGGCAGGCTACGGAGCTGAGATATCTTTAAGAAGCGTTTAACGTACACAAATGGATGCATAACGTACAAGCAGCGCGACAGAGTGTAGAGTATAATGAGAGAAGAGGACAAGGTCTAGCGGCGATCAGACATATCTCCTCTGCATTGTGAAGCAGCCCCCTGCAATAAACCTGACCTGCTATTTAGCCAAATTAACTGGCCAATCAGAGCGGGTGCACTCTGACCTCAAACACATTACCAGGATTATGTGCAAGTGCGCCGGCGCTCTGAGCCGCAGTCATATAAAGAGTAAACATGACTGTATTAAAGGAAGAAGTAAAGTACTACAGTAAGCCTATATTTCCTATACTTGTTACGGATCTCCATGTAATACATTCCTTCGGTGAATATTACAATGCATTTGCTTGGAAGATCTGGACAGTGGCTGCATTCTGTGCTCTGTTCTGAGGCCTCTATATCTTTAGGATGTGGCTCATTTGATGGAGAACTTAGGCAGAGACTAACGGCTCCTCATAGACAGCAGTAGCAACAGCACCACCTGCAGGCCATACAGCAAAGTACAACGCTGACAAGGTGGACATTACAAAGACTCTTGTTGGTGCTTGGCATACGGCCCAATCCTGAGCTACTGCGCATTACACTTTCCGCATATTGTCTCATCACATACACACTCTGGTGCACAATCAGGTATAATGACCGCTTGGTGGCATGAAGAACCAAAACAACGCCTCCTATATATATATATCAGAGTCGTATCCAGGCCTCCAATAGGAAAATGGTGATAGTGTAATGCCATGCCCCAACATCTACTCGCGCGATGTCACCCCACCAATGCTATGCCCATTTCGGACACTTCCCAAACAATTAGGGGACCTTATTCTATTAGGTGTGACAATCCACAATGATAAGATCATACGCTATATGGCTCAGAATATGTTTATATCATTAGATGTTGTCACTCTGTAACATTGTACATTTAGGATGCCCAGGCATTTAGTGGGAGCGATTCTATAAAAAGCTGGAGGTAGAGGCCGGGGTGAGGGTGAAGGAGGAGAGATTCTGCAAGGGGGGAATCAGGGCTCCAGGCAATGGAGTGAGGCGGAGAAGAGGTGATGGGGAAGCCTCACATACAGGTATACAAACACACAAATAGCGACATTTAATGAAAGCGGCATAGGCCAATGCTTCGGCCGGAGGGGAAAGTTACTAGCTGGACGAGTTTTCCCTACTATAAGGATGTTTATCATTCTATGTATTATATGTATTGTTATTCTGACGCGTTTCATCATTACCGTAAGGATATTTTTGCCGCCACCCAAGCCTAATCAGCCACAGCGCCAAATGAATCAGAATCAGAATCAGAATCAGCTTTATTGGCCAGGTATACTTACGTATACTAGGAATTTGTCTTCGGTTTGCTATACAACAGCCAAGTAGGTAACAGGTAAGCAGGTGTGTGTGTGTGTGTGTGTGTGTGTGTGGGGGCAAGTAAAGCTACACAGATAGGTATACCGTAGGGACACAAGTGAGTTACATGTACGTCTAGTCAGTCAATGTTCAGGAGTTCAGCAGGCGGACAGCTTGGGGAAAGAAACTTTTGAGGCTTCTGGTGGATCTGGCGGGGACAGCCCTGTAACGCCTGCCTGAAGGAAGCAAGTTAAACATGCTGTGGCCGGGGTGTAGCTGGTCTTTTACTATCTTCATTGCCCGCTTTTTAGCTCTGGACAAGTACAGGTCCTGGACTGAGGGAAGGTCGGCCCCGATGATCTTCTCTGCGGTTCTGATCACCTTTTGGAGCCTGCATCTGTCCCTCGCGCTGGCGGAGCTGTACCATACGAGTATCGAGGAGCACAGTACCGACTCCACAATCGCGGAGTAGAAGAGGAGCAGGAGCTTCTGTGGGATGTTGAACTTCCTTAGTTGCCTGAGGAAGAACAACCTCTGCTGCGCTTTCCCAACAGTGGCGTCAGTGTTGGACCTCCATTTAAGGTCCCTGGAGATTGTGGTCCCTAGAAACTTGAAGGAGTCCACTAGCGATACCACACTGTCAGCAATCGTTAGCGGAGGTGCACTAGATGACTTCTTCCTGAAGTCCACTATCATCTCGACAGTTTTGAGGGGGTTGAGGTCAAGGTTGTTGTGGATGCACCACTGGGCCAGCCGGTCTACTTCCCGTCTATAGGCCGATTCGTCCCCATCCTTGATGAGGCCGATGACGGTGGTGTCATCGGCGAATTTGATGATCCTTACTGATTGCGCCTCTGAGGTACAGTCATTTGTGTACAGGGAGAAGAGCAGGGGTGAGAGGACACAGCCCTGAGGGGCCCCTGTACTGATGGACCGCGCTTGAGAGGTGAATTCCCCCGCTTTCAGCACCTGTGTCCTATCTGTCAGGAAGTCTATTATCCAGGAACAGGTAGCTTCAATAGGAGCAGTGGTAGGATTGGATTCACATGCAGACCAGTGGCGTAATGAGGGCGGGCCGGCAGGGCGCCAGGGCAGCGTCAGGGCAGAGGGTGCGCTTGCCGTGGGAAGAGGAGCACCGGATGCAGACAGTTCCACCATACAATATCCACCTACCTGTGCAGGTAATAATACGGTGATAACCTGGTTACTTGCACACTTTGTCATCTTCTCTGGGATAACATTTTCCACTGTGCTCTGTGCGTCTAATATATTGAAGGAAATTCAATTGACTGTGATGTTGCTTAGCTCCAGGAATGAGTACCCAGGGCTATTCAATTGTCCGCTTTGCGTCTGGCACTTAAGTCCGGAGATGCAGTTTAGCGCACCTAATGCCCAGGGTTTAGTCACGGTAACCTGCATTATCCGACTTTATCGGTGAGCGCAATGATGTGAGGGGACGCGGTGAGTGCAAGGAGAGTGCAAGCGGAAATCCTCTAGTCGCAAGTTTGTAGCGCCGCAAATAGAATATATCCAGGCCCTCACCCCCGCAGCTAAACATCATTGCATTCAATAGTATCCCCCCCATGTCTGCTCTCTCCTGCGCTACACACTGGGACTGTCCTACCTACTGGGGCCCCTATAACCCATATACATGTGGCATCTATATACAGAGGGTCTACGGACAATAACAGGTACAACCTTAATATTTTTATGTGGCGTGACTCTATGCTGCTTCAGTATTAAACAAACCACTAGAAATGGAGTCAGCTGCTGCCGGGCTCCTGCTCTGTAGGGGGGCATCTCTCCTCTGTTCTACACCATTCAATAAAGTTAATTGACAGCCGCCGCTATCTCTTCCGTGGCCGACTCCCCTCCCCCACTAGTCTCGCCACCTACCTTACACGTCACACCCTCTTTGTTGTAGAAGCACATTTTAAAAAAGTGTCATACCCAGGATTAGAACCCATGACCTATGACACTGGAAGCAGACACCTTACTGATGGAGAGATTTGTGTATGTACTGTGACTTGGCAGATCTACGTATGTAGGTGGTCATTCCGAGTTGATCGCAGCCAGCAACTTTTAGCTGCTGCTGCGATCAACTAGAACACGCCTATGGGGGAGTGTATTTTAGCTTAGTAGGGATGTGATCGCTTGTGCAGCGCTGCTAAGCTAAAAAAAATTCAAGCAAAAGAAGACCAGCCCTGGACATACTAACCCTGTGCAACGATCTCTGCGATGCTGAAGCCGGCTTTGACGTCAGACATCCGCCCTCCGTTCTTCCAGAGCCGCCTTGGCATGCCTTCTTTCTGTCAATCTTCTTGCGGTCGGCTCTGCGACCGCTTTCCACGTAGGACGCGGCGTAACCCGGCGACCCCTGACGCCGGGCAACGACACGCGTGCGCAGTGCGCCTGCCGCACATGCGTATTCCAGACCTGTTCGCACCGCAGCGACAAACTGCTGCATGTGAATGGGTCGGAATGACCCTCATAGATCTTACTAGTAGTAATGCTTTTCAATGACAACTCTAAGTAGCTTCACATAGTTAGAATCTGCAGCCTTGCTACACGCGAGCAAATAATCCTGTGTATGACTGCTAAGAAATGTGTGATTTACAGTAAATGACAATGAAATGTAAATATATATATATATATATATATATATATATATATATATACACTGCTCAAAAAAATAAAGGGAACACTTAAACAACACAATGTAACTCCAAGTCAGTCACACTTCTGTGAAATCAAACTGTCCACTTAGGAAGCAACACTGATTGACAATCAATTTCACATGCTGTTGTGCAAATGGAATAGACAACAGGTGGGAATTATAGGCAATTAGCAAGACACCCCCAATAAAGGAGTTGTTCTGCAGGTGGTGACCACAGACCACTTCTCAGCTCCTATGCTTTCTGGCTGATGTTTTGGTCACTTTTGAAAGCTGGCGGTGCTTTCACTCTAGTGGTAGCATGAGACGGAGTCTACAACCCACACAAGTGGCTCAGGTAGTGCAGCTCATCCAGGATGGCACATCAATGCGAGCTGTGGCAAGAAGGTTTGCTGTGTCTGTCAGCGTAGTGTCCAGAGCATGGAGGCGCTACCAGGAGACAGGCCAGTACATCAGGAGACGTGGAGGAGGCCGTAGGAGGGCAACAACCCAGCAGCAGGACCGCTACCTCCGCCTTTGTGCAAGAGGAACAGGAGGAGCACTGCCAGAGCCCTGCAAAATGACCTCCAGCAAGCCACAAATGTGCATGTGTCTACTCAAACGATCAGAAACAGACTCCATGAAGGTGGTATGAGGGCCCGACGTCCACAGGTGGGGGTTGTGCTTACAGCCAAACACCGTGCAGGACGTTTGGCATTTGCCAGAGAACACCAAGATTGTCATATTCGCCACTGGCGCCCTGTGCTCTTCACAGATGAAAGCAGGTTCTCACTGAGCACATGTGACAGACGTGACAGAGTCTGGAGACGCCAAGGAGAACGTTCTGCTGCCTGCAACATCCTCCAGCATGACCGGTTTGGCAGTGGGTCAGTAATGGTGTGGGGTGGCATTTCTTTGGGGGGCCGCACAGCCCTCCATGTGCTCGCCAGAGGTAGCCTGACTGCCATTAGGTACCGAGATGAGATCCTCAGACCCCTTGTGAGACCATATGCTGGTGCGGTTGGCCCTGGGTTCCTCCTAATGCAAGACAATGCTAGACCTCATGTGATGGAGTGTGTCAGCAGTTCCTGCAAGACGAAGGCATTGATGCTATGGACTGGCCCTCCCGTGCCCCAGACCTGAATCCAATTGAGCACATCTGGGACATCATGTCTCGCTCCATCCACCAACGCTACGTTGCACCACAGACTGTCCAGGAGTTGGCGGATGCTTTAGTCCAGGTCTGGGAGGAGATCCCTCAGGAGACCATCTGCCACCTCATCAGGAGCATGCCCAGGCGTTGTAGGGAGGTCATACAGGCATGAGGAGGCCACAGACACTACCGAGCCTCATTTTGACTTGTTTTAAGGACATTACATCAAAGTTGGATCAGCCTGTAGTGTGTTTTTCCACTTTAATTTTGAGGGTGACTCCAAATCCAGACATCCATGGGTTAATAAATTTGATTTCCATTGATAATTTTTGTGTGATTTTGTTGTCAGCACATTCAACTATGTAAAGAACAAAGTATTTAATAAGAATATTTCATTCATTCAGATCTAGGATGTGTTATTTTAGTGTTCCCTTTATTTTTTTGAGCAGTGTATATATATATATATATATATATATATATATATATACACATTGATCTATATATGGGTGGGGGGACACACTAATATTTATCTTGCCTCCTGGCAACTGGGACGAACTTGCGCCACTGACTATTAGTACATCAGATTAGGGACATTGGTTTCTGCTACATTGAAGCACGCTGTTGTTTTAGAAACATTTGTTTAATAATGATGGTAAAGCATCATGTTCAATGTATAATGCCGACCTGGCTACAATGCTTTACTAACATTAGAACCGCATCAGTGTAAAGTCAAGGACGTGTCGGTACTGTCCTTGATTTTACACTGCCGACATTGTGAATGAACACATGAATCTCTTCTCCAAATATACTGTTTTCTGCCAAATTACTGAAAGCATTCTAGGCATGCAGCCTAATTCAAGGTTGATTGCAAAACAACATTTTCCTCTAAATGGGCAAAACCATGTGCACTGCAGGGGGTGCAGATGTAAAATGTGCAGAGAGAGTTAGATTTGGGTGGGTTATTTCGTTTCTGTGCAGGGTAAATACTGGCTGCTATATTTCTACACTGTAATTAAGATTTCAGTTGGAACACACCCCACCCAAATCCAACTCTCTCTGCACATGTTACATCTGCCTCACCTGCAGTGCACATGGTTTTGCCCATTAGAAGAAAATGCTGTTTTGCAATCAACCTTGAATTAAGCCCATAGTCACGAGGCGGAAACCGCACCTGGCCAACCAGGGCCGGTTCTGGCGCTCTGAGTGCCCCGGGCGGCAATAGGGGGCGTGGCTCCGTACAGGGGGCGTGGTCATTTACGCCCCCTGTACAGACTGAAATTATGTGCGGTGCGCAATGACGTCATCGTGCACCGCACAGCAAAGGTCCTCTCCACGAAGGGAAACTAGACGCGTACGCGTCTAGTTTCCCTTCACATCGGCAGCGGGGGGCAGCGGGCAGCGGCAGCAGGCGGGCAGCGGGGGGCACACAGCAGCAGTGGATCTTGCCCTGGTGCGGTGCCCTCCGGAAGGCACCCTGTGCCCTCCGAAAGGCGGCGCCCCAGGCAAAAGTCCTGCTTGCCCGTGGCAAGATCCACTACTGTGGCCAACGCTGCACCTGCCCTGTCACTCAGTTACCCAACGGGTCCCACCATTGGGAATGTATCTAAAATGGGTCATCAACCAAATAACTGTATATTGGCCCTCATTCCGAGTTGTTCGCTTGCTAGCTGCTTTTAGCAGCATTGCACACGCTAAGCCGCCGCCCTCTGGGAGTGTATCTTAGCTTTGCAGAATTGCGAACGAAAGATTAGCAGATTTGCGAATAGAAATTTCTTTGCAGTTTCTGAGTAGCTCGAGACTTACTCCTACACTGCGATCAGTTCAGTCAGTTTCGGTCCTGGTTTGACGTCACAAACACACCCAGCGTTCGCCCAGACACTCCCCCGTTTCTTCAGACACTCCCGCGTTTTTCCCTGAAACGCCAGAGTTTTTTCGCACACTCCCATAAAACGGCCAGTTTCCGCCCAGAAACACCCACTTCCTGTCAATCACATTACGATCACCAGAACGATGAAAAATCCTTGTTATGCCGTGAGTAAAATACCTAACTTTTGAGTAAAATAACGAAGCGCATGCGCTCTGCGAACCTTGCGCATGAGCAGTAAGCGACTAATCGCAATATAGCGAAACTCGGCAACGAGCGAACACCTCGGAATGAGGGCCATTGTTCTGTAAAGCTGCAGGTTTAGCACACGTGCCGCCATATGAAGTCTGCTTTTTCTTTAACTTTTTAATCGGAATGTAATTGTAAAGGATACATGCATGTACGATATAACAGAGCATATTATAATGAGCTATGAGCGCCAATCTCCGGCGCAGCCAACTATTGGTGATGCCTGACCAGGTAACAGCCCTCACTCAGCTTTACACCAGCTACACCTGGACACGTCAGAGAAGGGCACCTCTTCTCCTAGCCCAGGTTCACCTATAATCCAGGTAAATACAACTAAGAGAAAGAAACGCATTGTATTTCTGTGTTATACTTTGTTGTCCTCTTTCTAATGACATAAAACACAAATCATTTGTTCTCCAGTAGCTCGGGGGCTGACGTCCTGCGTCTCTCTAGCCGCGGCACCACCGCGATGGGGGACAGCAGGTGAAGCACACGTTGCCTAAACCTCACTTAGTTATTCAGAAGAGACGATAAAGTAGAAAAGATTTTAAAACCACTCAATCCTGCGGGGAGAAGCGGGCGACGCAGCGAGAAGGGGTCAGAGCTGAAACATTCCACCCAGCTCCAACAAGAGCCACTTACTATACAATTAATGGAAGATACTCTCATCAAATGAGGAACAAATCATAAAATTAGGGAGATGGAAATTAAGCGCAGACAAATGATTCAGGTACAGTGGAGATTTATGGAGAAGGTTGTGTTATAGCTAATGATTTCTGCTAATGATCCTCCAAAGTATGAAGTGGCACGGAGCCCACATCTGGTGGGACGGCGAGCGGCCCCCGAGTTAAATGAAGGACATTCTTCGCTAGGAAGGGACAAAACCTGATTTCAAGATGTTTATTAAAAAAAAAAAACCTCCCCCCATTACTTAATACTGACTGGACGAGACGGCAAACCCTAAGTGCTAATAGAACATTTTACAGCATGCTGAACTTAAAGGGCCAGCTACCTCCCTGTCCCCAGAGATAAAAGAGTCCAGAAGAACTTTGTCTCCTTTACACCTGGAATAAAGTCATTACTACAAGGTACAGGACATCTGCCACCTGCGCCACACTGTCCTACAGTAAAACGGAGGGCGTACAGGGCAGCTTATAATCTAACACTATAAACAGTATTACATAAGAGTCAAACACCTTGCCAGACCGGTTTGTTCTGAAGCAAAGTCACTTTTATGCTCAACTAAATAAATGATACAAAATCATTTCCGTGGCAAAAGTGACGTTTGTGGTTCCACTCAGGTTTGTTGCCTGGTCCTTGTATTGAATATCTGCGGCCACATATATTTGATATCCCCCAAAAGTATCACAGAGGGACCGCAGCAAATATCTCCGATACCTGCTGCGATACCTCCATTCGTGCCTACGGTCACAGCCCCCATAGGTTTCTATGGGAGATGCCAATGCTAAAAGAGGACAGCGGCGTCGAGAGGAGGGGGGGGGGGGGTACAAATAACCTAGGCTGCTGGAGGGGCCCGGGGTTCGGGGAGTCCACTAGCACCCCCCTTCCTCCAAGTATGCCTGTGCAGTACTGTGGCCGGCCGATGGCGGCGCCATCTTCCTGGTATCTTAAGGAAGATGGCGCCGCACATACTATAGAAAGCAACAGTGCCAGAGTATTTGCTCTCTAGTGGCCAGCGTCATCTTCCCAAATATCACCGGGAAGGACCCGCTGCCACATCAAGTAAGGTAGGAATCCTCACCTGTGTTAAAACGGCGCCCCCCCAGTAGAGCGCGCGGGGGCCGCTTCGCGACCCTGCAATTATTTTATTTTAAAAAAATTTTTATATTAAAAGGCATAGTAATGCCCACTGTATTAAGCCACTCCCCCACCCTTTACCGGGGCTCGGCGTGTCTCTCGACGGCCCTGGCTCCGGGATGTGAAGCATTCCGGAGATTGTCGCCCACAGCTACCGCAATCTGTAGCCTATGGACTACACATCCCAAACTCAGCCCGGAGACGGTTCCCCTGGAATCCTTCCCAGCAATGGCCGCCGTGCACGTGTGGTCACTGGTCAGTGGGATCGCACATGTGCAGGAACCCCGGCACCACACCGTGCACATAGCAGAGACGGGGGGGATACAGTTGATATGCCGGCGGTCAGGATCTTGGGGTCAGTATGTGACCTCCGGGATCCTGACCACCGTCATATGAGCCCCAACTCGCGGCGGGTCCCGTGTCCCTGTGGGCGCAGAATGATACCTCCCGCTGCAATAAATCTGCATCCTGCAATGCAATTCTGGGTGCAAATATACTGCATCCAGAATCCCCCCCTAGAAAGCTTCCGTATCTGTCCCGCTGGTAACGGACGACAGGAAGACTCTGCGCCATTTCCCAGCATCCTGCATAGATGGAGTCCCCGCTTAGTAACAGGCGGAACAGAAAATTTGACCCTTACGATAAAATCCTTCATACACAGCAATTTTCTGACAAGATAAACAGATAATCTGATTATTTACAGCCGGCGACACAATATATACACACACAGGTCTGCTAAGCACAACTTAATGAGCTCTGTTACAGGGAATTATTTCCCAAATAAAAAAATAATTAGTTTTGAGAATAGCATGTAAAATCAGAAAAGATTACTTTGTGTTCCATTTCCAGAAAACCTGCCGCCAATCTGCACTGATCGCGGGCTATCGGCTGCATAAATAACAATAATCTGGATGTATGTAATATCTCTGCTTTATCTCAGCTGCGGAAGAAATTATTCTCACTGATTGCATCTATTATTAGGGACGAAGGATCTGTCGCAGCTTATCGTGGCTTGGCGTGGTGGGTAAGCGCTGTATAACAAACGCACTGACAGAGTGAATAAAGACTTTCCAGTGCCATAAAACATTAAAATATGTAGTAAGCAATACGCCATCATCACTGCTGGAGACGAACAATGCGCCCGTCTGTGACGCACAAGCTTTACCCTCTATGGGGCATTGGCCCTCATTCCGAGTTGTTCGCTCGCTAGCTGCTTTTAGCAGCCGTGCAAACGCTAAGCCGCCGCTCTCTGGGAGTGTATCTTAGCTTAGCAGAAGTGCGACCGAAAGGATCGCAGAGCGGCTACAAAAAAAGATTGTGCAG